>NC_058419.1:4614331-4627139 GCF_002201575.2 Neomonachus schauinslandi | reverse complement strand
ATTTGTGCAGGGAAGCAGAAGCATAAGTTGAAAATTGGTCCCCCATCAATCCTGTTGTCTGCATTTATGCAGCCTACATTTTGTCCCCACATCCCTGATGTGACCTGAGCCCCCAACCCAAACAGAAGTACCAGCTCAGCAGTCTTCAGTTTTCCCCAGGGCTTTCTCCTATTTTATTGTTCAGACATTGTTGTTCATTCTCTGTGTGTTTTTCAAGACTTCAGTTTTTTAAGGGTAGTTTTAGTTGCACAGAAATGAAAAAGGAAATTCCTTTCTCATCTTACTCTGATCAAAGTTTTTTCCATTTACTAGTGTTGAATATTTTCAAAGGATTTTTCTGTACCCATTTGTGATCATATATTTTTAGTTCCATTATTTTGTTAATGTAGATAAATATAGTTGAAAGATTTTTCCAATGTTAGGTCATATTTTTGTTCATTGGGCACAGCCTATTGTCCATTTGATTCACTACTATGTTGAATATGCATACATTTATTTAGGATGTTTGCTGCTATATGTGTGATTTTTCAAGGTGGGTTTCTCCTCTAGCATTTACATCCAGGAGCACTAGCCTGGGAAAATGAATTGAAAAAATTGCCCCTATTTTTCTCAAGTTTGAAAGAGTTTACCTAAAATGACAAGTTCTCCCCAACCATTTGGTAGAACTAGCCTTGAAAACTGCCTTGCCCTGGAACATTTGAGGGTTGCTTGAACTCATGATATGGTTTCAGTTTGTAATATACAATTAAGGTTTTCTCTTTCTTTATGGAGTAATTTGTCAATTTTTTGTCTAAAAACATAATCCATTTTACTTAGGTTTTCAAACTTAATAGCATGATATTTACAAATAAAAGTTTTATTACAGAAAGTCTCAAACATGTAAACAGTAGGCAATAGTATAATGAACCCCATATACCTGACACCCAGAGTCAACAATCTTCTATACATGGCCAATCGGGTTCCAACTATACGCCTACCTACCTGGTATCTCAGGTGCTGGAATATTGTAGAGTATATCCAAAGTTTACCTTTTCATTACTCAGTACTTTAGTATGCATTTCAAAAAGATAAGTGCTCTTCTATAAAAACATAAATTCATCACGTTTATCACTAAATAACTCTTTAATACAGTGAAATGTATTTTTCACACCTTTCTGGCAAGCATACGGTCCTTTTTATGCAGTTTCTTTGAATCAGTATCCCAAATATGTTCTGTACATTTTGATTGTTCACATCCTTAAGTCTTTTTAAATATACAGGCTCTCCCTCATCACCTCTTGCTTGGCAAATATTTTGTTGAAAATGAAACACCCCTTGTCTTCTGTCCAGTTTCCCATTGTGTGGATTTCAGTGAATACAACATTTCTCCCCTTGACATTATTCATTTGTCTTTCCATGTCATCCATTTTTTTCCCAGTAGAGCCACTTTACATCTTAAACATAGTTATTTTAATCCTCTGTTAATCTTAAAATTATTGTCATATTTGAGTCTGTTAATTCCAACATATGTGTCATATTTTAATCTAGTTCTGATGCTTGTATTGTCTGTCCAAATCATGTATTTTCTTGCTTTTTAGTGTGCCTTGTAATTTTTTGTTTAGAGTTGAATGTGTTGTGTGGGGTAATAGTAACAGAGATCATTATGCCTCACGTGTCGTTTTATGTTAATCTGGCTAGGAGTTGGGTGTTATTTCTCGTAGCTATAGGTGCCAGAGGCTTCGATTCCTCCGGTGTCCTTGTTTTTGTCCTCTCTCTTGTATTATGACAAATGTACAATAATAACATAAGATGATGACAATAGGGGAAACCGGATGCAAGGTATATGAGAATTCATATGTACTATGTTTATGATAATTTTGTAAATTGAAAACTTTTTTAAAATAAAAAAAATGTAATAAAAGTCACTCATTGGACCCCATTGGAAGTAACAAGGACAATCATTTCTTCCTCTGAGAATTGACCCTCCAAGGGAATTAAGCTTTTATCTTGCTTTTCTTCTACTAACTCTATTACTGGATATTGCAATAGCTGTAGTAAATGCAGTAGAGTTCTTACTGGAGGATTCTAGGTGAGAAAAGTGCAAGGCATGATAGGAAAAAAGAAAATGACCATTTGCAAGCCCAGGAATGTAACTGGTGTAGTCCATGATAATTGATGGATGCAACCATTTGGTGAAAGGTTGATGAGGCACTCTACAATGAAGGCATGAGGTGTCACCACCTGAATCCTCTGTTCAATGACACTCTGATCAACAGTGGAAGAACCTGAAGTGATATGCCTTCTGTTAGAATGCACTAGGAAGAACACAGTACCACCTAGGAGTACTTTTCTCCCAAGAAAGTTGAACTTGCTTCTGGCCTCTTGCTGGGATGAACTTACAGTGGCAGGAAATACAGCTCTCTGTTAAAGTGACCATGCCTCTCAGTGAAGGCACAGGGTCTGTTCTGTGACAAGAGCTCTAGGCATCAGCAGAAAGGTGTTTGCTTTGTTCTGCACCCAGTCTGCTCAAGAAAGGCACCATTTTCCTGCCCACCACAGTGATGCCACAATACAGGCCAGCAGCCTTGCCTATTCCAAGTCAGTGGTGTCTGCCATTCCCTTTATCCTGGGAGAATGGTCCCTGGATGCTTAGACCTACATTTGCTCCCTATCTTCTAGGTTAAGCCAGAAACCTAAGATTAAAAATCTGAATGCGGGGCGCCTGGGTGGCTCAGTTGGTTAAGCGACTGCCTTCAGCTCAGGTCATGATCCCAGGGTCCTGGGATCGAGTCCCACATCGGGCTCCCGGCTCAGCGGGGAGCTTGCTTCTCCCTCTGACCCTCTCCCCTCTCATGCTGTTTCTCTCCTGCTCACTCTCTAATAAATAAATAAATAAATAATCTTTAAAAAAAATAAAAATCTGAATGCAACCAGCCAGTTCATGGTACCAGTGCCACTGATCTTGCTGCAAGGCTACCCTTGGCTCGGAGGATCAGGCCCTCCAAACTAGCCTCTCTAGAGCTTTGCCTCCTACTCTCTGTTGCAGGGCCCTGAACTACTGCATGTGTTGTTCTCCCCTGGGCATCTGCTTTTGTCAGGCTGCTAGTATTCCTCCTGAGACATCCTCAAGTCTCTCTCTCAATGTCACCTTTTCCATGAGTCCTTCTATGAATACCTGATCCTAAATTACAATCCCTCCTCCCACTCCATCTCCAACCCTCCTTATTCAGTTCTGTGGATTCAATTTGTTTCCATAGCATTGATCACTATTCAACGTACTTCACCTTTTACTTTATTCCACGGTTCATTTCAAGTCTACATCCTTACACACACTAGATTATAAGCACTACAGAGGCAGTGAATTTGTTCAGTGCTGTATCCTTAGACCCTCAAGCAGTGCCTGGCACATGGTACATGCTCACCATTCATTTTGAGAATGAATAAAGAACTGCCAGCTCCAAGGTCCTAGTATTTGGAGCCTCTCTTCCCTAAACCCCCTTGGCATTTTTAACCCCCACAACTACCCAAACAGGCAAAGTTTGAATGCTTTCCACCATCCTCTTATTATTGGATTGTGGACAAGGTAAGTAACTGAGCTTACTGGGAATTCTGGAGACCCCTTGCCCCAGTCCCTGGTTTGTGCTCCTGGTATTCTGGGGAAGTCAGCATGTCAGGATTCCGAATACCTATGGCTGACTGCACATTCTCTCCTGCCAGCAGGCAGCTATGGCCTTCACCCCTATGCTCTGCTCCTCTTTCCTGTTGGCTTGGATCTATAAGTTGCTACAGTCAAGGAATCACATATCCTTGGGTTTGGGTTGGGCCACAAAATGTTTTACAAATAGCCAGGTCACACAGCACATGCCTGTTGGTTCCTGGGTATGGTCTGGAGAGCACACCCATATTCACCAATGACCTTGATGAGACTTCCTTAAACGGAGTAGGAAGGGGGGTAGCCAAGATGGTTTGCAAAGTTACTTTCAAACCCAAAATACTCCCAACCACTAGGATTTCTCCCCATTGCCAGAATACAGGTGCCCTCCTTGCCTTTGCACATACTGTTCCTTGCATCTCAAGGTGTTGGAAATACTGTACTTGCAATGAGAAGGGCTCTTCCTCTCTGTGCTGTCCTCCATGATAATGCCAAAGGCCAGCCTAATCATGAGAAGACATTAGACACACTCAGACTGAGGGACATTCTACCAAAACTGGACCAGTACTCCTCAGAAGTGTCAGCGCCATTGATATAAGCAGAACACTGGTCTCCCAGAGATGTCCACATCCTAATGCCCCGAGCTGGAAAATGTTAAGTTACACAACAAAGTGGAATTAAAGTTGAAGATGGAATTAAAGTTACTAATCAGTTGACCTTAAGATAGGGAGATTGTTCAAGATAATCCAGGTAGACCCAATGTTAATACAATGGTCCAAATGTGGAAGAGGGAGGCCATGTGAGAAAGACTCAACTGCCCATTGCTGGCTTTGAAGATGGAGGAAGAGTCCATGAGCCAAAGATCGTGGTCACCCTCTGGATGCTGGAAGTCATGAAAATACTTTTTTCCCTAGAAGCTTCCAAAAGGATCACAGCCCTGCTGACAGCTTGATTTTAGCCCAGTGAGACTATTTTTGGACTTCTGACTTCCAGAACAGTTACAGAATACATTTGTGTTATTCCACTAATAAATTTGTGTTGTACCACTAAGTTTGTGGTGATATGTTACATCAGCATTAGGGAAATAATACAGTTTCAATGAAACTGGAACTACTAAGAAACTATCACAGATTGGAAGACATTAAGGGGACATAATGACTGCATGTAATGTGGCATCCTGGGTTGGAAAGAAAAAGGGCACATCCCTGGTCCTTTGCTCCCAGGAGTGGTCTTGGCCACTCTATGGTCCTTCCAACTGTACCACCACTCAGGACAATTACAGGTGCCCAAATGGAACATACACAGGAGTCTGTGGCTGAGCTGCAAAGACAAGACCACCCATGAGGACAGTGTACTCCTCTCCCCACTTTCCTCCTTGTAGGATCAAGCATCCTCTCCACCCCAGTGAGAGAAAATGAGTGACAAGGATGAGGAACTGGGTCCTGATGGTTGGAGAATGTTGACCATGAAGCTGGGGGCATAGGAAGGTACATGAGGCTGTTTCTATAGAAGAAGCCTCAGGAGCCATGGGTTTCATTACCACACCATGAGATCACAGAGCACAGCCCACTCTGTTCTCATACTCAGGGACTTAAGTCATGCACATAAGATTTTTAGGTGTGAGACTCCAGATTCTGCACCCTTAAGGTGCAAGGCAGGGGTGGAGGTGTTCAAAAAAGGAGCTGCCCCACAGGAAGCTGCCTGCAGGAATTGGTGGGGTACTTTCAATACTCTCTAGGGACCAGAGCTGCACCCATCAGTCTCCTGAGAACCATAATGTCCAGCAAGCCTCAGGACAGACAGCCAAGTGGCCATGCTGGAAAGGAGGTGTCCTCCTCCTGGGGCCCAGCTGGCAGCCCCCATCTCCCTTGCTGCCCACACTGCCCAGTCTCTCCTGAACCTTGATTCAGTCTGCAGAGCTTGGGGCTTTGTCCTCCTGTCTCCCCACTGCCAACCTCTCAGTCCTCAATGTTGATGTTCATAAACAATTACCTTCATTTGACACTGCAGGGGGGAAAATGTCCTTTCACAATTGCTGTGGTTCAGGTAGAGCCAGCATGACTTGATGTAGCATCTCATCTAGGGTGAGTCTCCTAGAAGTTGGTAAATAATAATCATTGCCATGTGACTGTGTGACAAATCGCTATGATTATGAGTTATTTTCTAATAACTCCCTATGTAATACCAAATGTTTCATGAAGCTGGGGGCCTTGTGAAGGGGACTCTGAGATTGCGCATCCTGAGGCTGAGCCAGAGAGGGCGTGTGTACCTGGCAGCTGACCCCAGCTAGGACCCTGCTCTCTGCAATCAGGCAGTTGGAACAGAGGACAGACTAGCAGATGACGGCGGTGGTCCCCGGGACGTTCCCCCACACACACCCCAGACACCCCCAGATTCAAATGAGGATTTTGAAAGCAGCCGAGTAAGAGGGGGCTTTGGGTTCCCGGGCGGCAGGTTGTGCAGAGGGTCGGCTGCCCCAGGAGAGGTGGAAGGAAGAACACCCACCAGATCCCATCTGGACTGCCCTGGGCTGAGCACTGGAGGGTCATGGGAGCACAGACGAGGCTAAAGTGAGCTAGAGCCTAGATGACATCATGAACTGGGTGTTCTTGGCCCAAGTCCCGGGACCTGAGCCCAGGAAGCACTCCAGGATGGAAGCAGGGCCACTGCATGCTGTCCTTGGAGGGAATGGACTTAGAGAGTGTGGGCTGGTGCTTGATCCAGGCCATCATGGACTGCTGGGGTGTAGCACTCACAGTGCCCCACACACCACCACAAGGGTCCTTCAGGGAGGCATTTCCAGGATGCAAGTTCTCTGCATCGTGTCTGGGCTGACACACATCACCCAGGTCCCCAGCAGTTGTGGCCAGGGTGGGGCGTACCAGACAGGAGAGCCTGTGACCATTAGCAGGAAGATCTGATGTTCTGTAGATGACCTGAGCCTGCCCCCAACAGGCTGCTGTGAGGCATCTCAGCCATGGTGCTGCTTCTCTGAGAAGCCCCCGTCCCCCAGGCATGACAAAGCCTGCTCTAAACTCCAGGCTCCTTGGCAAGGGGTTGACTTCCTGCCTGGCTCTCACCTGCCCTCTTCTGTGGCAGATGTCACTGGCAGCTGCCCTAGGGCTCTTCATGAGCAAGTATGGGGTGTGACACCAAGGGACACCCACAAGACAGCATCCGGGGGCAAAGTCACATTTACCTAGCACTCAGATGAAGGGTCTGCCCAAAGACCCCTTCAGATACTCATGCTGTGGGGAGGCAGTGAGAGTCCTTAGACCCGGTGGGTGGGTGTTTTGAACTGCTGGCCTGCTGTGTGCCTGACGTCCAGCCTGCCCAGGGGAGTGAGCCTGCAGGACAACGTTGGACCACCCAGCCGGCTGGGAGAGAAGGGGAGCAGACCGGACAAGTGAATGGGAGAGCAGGCCATGCCTGAACCCCAGAGCAGCCTTCGGTGGCCATAGTTCCAACACTCACCTCCAGGTAGAAACTTTATCCTTACACCCTCTGTCTTAGAGCCCACTGCTCCTCATCTCCATTTCAGGATAGATGGTGATCCGATGGGGTTGGGAAAGGACACATGGGCTGGTCCAGTATCTGAGGCTCTCAGTCTTCTCTTCTGTAAAATGGGGAAGATAAAACAGTACAACCTCTGTGCCTTGATGTGAGATTGTACTCATTTCCTAGGACTGCCTACCAAGGTACCACAAAGCGGATGTGGGGGGATTTCTTCTCTCACATTTATGGATGCTCACAGTCCACAATCAAGGTGTTGGTAGGGCCATGTTCCCTGTGAAGGCTCTGGAGGAGGTTCTATTCTTGCTTCTTCCAGCATCTGGTGTCCCCAGGTTTTCCTTGGCTTGTGGTCACATCACCCTAGTCTCTTCCTTCTCACATGGCTGTTTTCCCTCTGTACATGTGTATGTCCAACTTTCCCTCTTCTTATGAGGACTCCAGTCAGATTCATTATGGCCCATTCTAATGACCTCACCTGAACTCGAGTACATCTGCAAAGATCCTATGTCCAAATAAGGTCACCTTCCCTGGTCCTGGGGATTAGTAGTTCAGCATAATTTTAGGGGGAGTATAATTCAAACCCTAACAAAGATTATACAAGGTGTCATCTGTATATAAAATGACTGGCTCAAAGTAGGTAGTCAGTAAGAAGGAGCTATTATTACTAAGCATCTAAGATGTACATTCTTCCCCACATTTTAATGTTGTTGAATCAGTTTATGTCTTACAGTCCACATGTAAATTAATTGATGCAGTGTTTTTTCCTTTGCCAATCAGTTATTAAATGGATGGCCCATCTCAAATGGATGGCCATGTGCAAACATGGTATAACTTATTCTATAACAAGACTCAAAAACCCTCAGCATCTCAATGACCTGGAGAATGTGGTAGGAAAAAGGGAGAGTGGGAGTCCATAGATCTTGCCTGCAGCTACTACTAATTGAGGAATAACAGATCATTGTTCTGGCAGATGTTGGGGGCCCAGTATGAGGTATGGGGAAGGAGGCCTGCTTGTTTGAAGGGATTTTGGGATGGCCTGACTCCTGCATTCATTTCATGAGCACTCCCTGAGCAGGCTTCCTGAGCTGAGTCCTCACTGCCCATAAGCCTAGGGTTACAAGTAGGCCAGGGCAGGGGAGCGTGCTGTACATCGAGCCAGAGAAAATAATCATTTTAGGAGGCCACAGGATCCCAGGCTAGACTGGAGACTGAGACAAAGCAATCTACTTGTATTAGAAGTGTACGGAACAACCTCACTGAGATGTTGTTTCACATTGCCTGGTTCCATGTGCTGTGTTTACACACAGAAGCTAGCACGGCCTCTATTGAGTCCTGTTCTGGTCGAGGGGTCAGTCTGGGGAAAACATTTTTGCGATGAGCTCTCAGAGCCCAGACTAGAGGCCTACCTGAAGGGAGGGTGTTCCAGGGACTCCACAGAGAATGAACATAGAGGACATTTTTCTCCTGAAGGGTCCACCTGCCTCCACGGCTGACTGTGCCTTTGCAAGAAGGCACTTCTGCCTGCAATCCCCTTTCTTCTCTTCCTGGCTGGAAATCTTCTGTGTCCTTTCAGGTTCAGCTCAGCGGTTCTCCTGTCCTGGAAGCTTATCACATACAACACTATGTGTTAGCAGTGCTTCCCACAACACCTGACACAAAGTGGACGCTTCAGAAAAGACATTAGCTGAGGGTGACAGAGGAGCAAAGAAGGTTGCAGGCTGCCCCAGCCAAAAGGGTGCATCAGAAGACATGGGGAAGAAGGGGGCATCTTGTTAGTAAGGGCAGAGGGTCCCAGAGAAAAGTGAACAGAAAGCCAATGCGGAAGCACAAAGGACAAAAGCCAAGCAGTGAGTGGAGACACAGGAATGAGAATAGGACAGGGCTGAGGAGAGAAGGGAATTGTGTGGGCAGCTGGTTGGTGACCTCTCACAGGCACGTTTCTTCCTGTCTGCCCAAGAGGCCTGGCCACGTGTACTTGACCTGGGCTTGCCAGGCACATCTCACTGGAGGAGGGGGTCCCAGGAGCCTCCTCCCCACCTGGGAAGCCTTCCTGGAGCCCCTGGTGACAGAAGAGGTCAAGGGGGGATAACACAGGGACACCATGGTGGCTCTGTGGGCCCAGACACAGCCTGCCCACTCCACTTCCCAACAGGAAATAGTCCCTGCTCCCTTTGCTGGGAAGCTTGCTCCAGAAAGGATGCTGACCCACTTGTCCTCAGGGACACCTCCATGATGAAGAGGGGCTCTTTTGGGGGCTCTTGAAGAAGACCAGGGGAAGTTGCAAATCCAAGCAGAACCATACATATTACCTTCTTGGTCTCTTCCATTGCTCTCAGCCTCCACCCCAAGTTCCTCAAGCCCCCAGATCCAGCTATGTCTAGACTCCAACCATCTCCCAGGGAGATCTCAGGAACAGAAAGACTACACACTTACCCAGGCAACTTAAAGTAGCCAGAAACAAAGGGCCCTCTCAGGAAGCAAGGGGTGCATTTTGCAAGTGGAGTCCCCAGTGATTTCTAATTGGTAGAATTCAGGGTATGGACTTCGGGGAACTTAGAGTGGAGAATTTCGGGATGAGAGAGGGTCAGACTTCAGCCAGCACCTTGAATCTCCTGGCTAAAGAAGTTGCCAATCTGGTCCCCCAGGAAGTTTAGTAGGCCTGCTGGCTTTTCCCCCGGATTGGATCCCAGCTGTCCCTCCTTCCACTGGAGCAATGGTGAAGCTGGTCTGAGTCTTCTAATTCCGTGCTCTCCCCACCCTGCTGCAGCCCAGGGGAGGAGCCCCAGTGGTGTGAGAGTTGGGCCACAGCCACTTCTTTCCCCTAACCCAGGTCTTCCATGACCAAAGTGTCTGAATGTACCAGGATTCTCTCCTTCACATCCCTGCTCTTCAGAAGCCTGCCCTCCACCCCATCACATTGGAGCCAATGTGAATGTTGAATTGGACAAGCCACCAACTTATCAGAAGGGTATTACAAATCCAAGGTAGTCTTCAAAACCATGGTCCAGAAATACACTGATGCTTCTGGGACACTGTAACATGTACCCACTCCAAAGCCACATGGGTATGCTTTCTGGCTTGTGTGGGGTCATGCTTTTTCAATCCTGAGCCATTTCATGCCTTTGTATAAGGAATGTTGAGAGTCTGTAGTAAGATGGCCCTGAAATTTGGTGGCAAGTCAAAGTTTGCTATGGAAGATGACGAGGGCATCAACCTGTGTATGGCCCAGAGTCTTTCCTCAGTGGGTCACTCATGGGTCTGTACACGCAAGGCAGTGCAGCTTTGGGCCTTTGCTCGGGGTGGGACACTGAATGAGGGATCTGAGATTGGCAGCAGATGGGCAGCAGGGTCTTTTGCACTTGCTGGAGAGAGGACAAGAGGGACACCTGGATATTCTGATGTTTTTTAAAGAATTTATTTATTTATTTGACACAGAGAGAGAGCGAGCACAAGCAGGGGGAGCAGCAGGCAGAGGGAGAGGGAGAAGCAGGCTCCCCACTGAGCAGGGAGCCCAACGTGGGACTCAATTCCAGGATCCATGACCTGAGCCGAAAGCAGGTGCCCCTGGATGTTCTGATTTTTATTTCCATGAGAGCACCAGTAGAGTACAGGGCTGGGCCTCCAGTGAAGCTGCAGCAGTCCAGATACATCCACTTCATGAAGATTGGTGATATGAGGCCTTGCGGTAGTCCAGTTCTTCTCTTATATTCCCATGGGCTTATAAGCTCCCCTTGGCAATTTGGCTTGTCAGAGCAAAAGACTACATTGACAACTGGTTTGTATATTAGTGTTCTGTTCCCTGGGCTGGGCAGCCCTCACAACCTGGGCATGTCTGGAGGACTGTGAGCGGCAGAGCAGTGGGTCAGCTGGGACTCCCTGGGACCTCACCAAAGTAGTGCCTGCCATCAAGACTTTGGACTCTGAGCAGCCTGCCTGGTCTCGGTTGGTGAAGTTTTTGAAAGAGCAATAGTACCTGTTGTTGAAATATCTTAACTGACAAACCATCTCAGTCTTAATGCCTGTTAATGGGGAGGTCACCAGTAATTAAGATGGTGCTGGCCATCTGGCCACCGGCAAGTACCTCTTCTTCACAGAGCACGGGCTGCAGTTTCAGCAGGACCCCTAGTTGCCTCTTTCTCCTGTCCCTCTATTAGCTGGATAGCTCAGGGCACATCAGACAAGATTCTCTTTGTCTCAGCTTTCTCTTCTGTATTTAAATGTTCATTGGGAACCTCCTCAGGGGTAGACACTGGACTCTACCCAGAGGATGGGCAAGGGAACTGGACCAAAAACTCTGGGACTGGGTTCTGGTGCTTCAGTGGCTGACAAACCTGATTCAGGTTACTCATCCTTAAAAGCAGCTCCTATAATAATATCCATTCTCCAGTGGGTTTGGGAAGCCTAATTACCACTTGTGAAATGTTTTCAATTTCTCAGAAGAAAGGTGATATATCATGGCAAGGTATGACTATCATAATTGTGATCTTCTCAAGCTGCCCCCAGGGCTAACTCATATAAAAACTGCCATTCATGAAACTCTGTTATTGTAACAAAGTACAACTATTATCCATAATGATACTAGACTAATGTCTAAGGTATTGCTGTGCTCATGGAAAAGTCTTAAATAAGCCGGAAGTGAAGAAGGTAGGCTAGGTCACCTGCTGTGAACTTATACAGCTAATTCCAAAAGTAAATAGACTTTTAGGGAGGTAGAAACCGGAAAGAGCACCAGAGAGCAAGAGCATTCTCTGAGCACTTGGTGTGAACCAAACAGTGTTATGCACACTATCTTATCCAAGTTTAGGAAGTCGGTTTTATCATCTCCATTTTGCAGAGGAGAAAAATTGAGGCCAAAGATGTTGACTGGTCCAAGGGAGATGAACCTAGCAGTTATAAACAGGATGGTCTGGAGTGGAGGATGAGGCCAGGTGAGAAGTGACCCCAAAGTCTAAGCAGGGGCCAAGGAGTCTCTGAACTAGGTTAGCAAATGGGAGGATGACTACCAGATTTCCAGTTTGGCATGCGCCCGTAAATAGGTCTGCTGCCAACGGAGAGGGCAACCCAGGAGGGGAAGGCGGTTGGGAGGAAAGATGACTGTGGCGCAGGGTAACCTGAGTGTGGGACCGCCAGCATGTATCCATATGCTGGCCTGGGCCTTGGGAGGGAAATTGAGATGCAGACTTGGGAGTCACCGACAGATACAACAGGTGAAGCCTGGGATGAGAACGCCAAAATGCAACGAGTCACCGTGGCCACTATCCTCCTTCCCGCCCAGGCTCAGGGGAAACTTCCCGAAGGCAGCGCGGGCTAAGGTGACAGATATCTGCGAAGACCTCCCCGTGGGATTCCTGGGTGGCGCGCTCCCTTCCCGCAGGCCTGCGCCGAGTGGGCTTCCCCGCTCGGCTCTCCGCCGCCTCCCCCAGGCTCCCCGTCTCTCCCAGCCTCCACGCACTCCCCGCCGTCCCCAGCCAGGGTCGCGGCCTCCGGGCGCCGCCAGCCAGGAAGGCGGTGTCGCACGCGGCTCGCGGCCCTTCCCGGGCCGGCGGGGCGGGGCTGGGGCGCATGCGCCGCTGCCGTACGGAAGCCCGGAAGGAGGGGCGGGAGGCGGTGGCTCAGGTTTCTCCGGCCGCCGCCGCCGCCGCCGCCGCCGCCGCCGCCGCCCGG
>NC_058419.1:4580139-4613931 GCF_002201575.2 Neomonachus schauinslandi | reverse complement strand
CCCAGCTGTTTCCTCCAGTTCCTCTGAGCCCTTGAAGTTTTCCTTGGATGTATGCCCACCCCTCGCTTGTTTGCTGCTTTGTCGAGTGATACCTGACACGACGTTGAATCCTCGGAGTCAGTGTCAGGGTATGGCAATACCTTACATAATGCCTCTGGGGGTGAACCTGACCTTTTTCCATACGCGGTTTCTCATCAGTCTTCACTGTAAGTTTATTTGCAGGAAGTAGATAGTATTGTCCTATTTCCCAGCTGGGGAATATCCAGTGGACAGTGTGGAGAGAACACTGATTAAGGAATGGAGCGCCTGTCCTTGCACTTGCCCAAGTGTTCTGTAACTCTGTTCCCTCCCCCAGGCTGTGTGCTCCCTGAAGCAGAGACTGTCTCATGCACATCTCACTATCCCCAGCACCTCCCACGGCATTTGAAACAGAGCAGGCCCTTATAAAATGTTTGTGGAACTAAACTGAGCCAAAAGATCTGGATTGGGGACCAGGCCCCATGTGACTGAGTTACATACTCTCTGCTCATCTGAAAAATAAGGAGTTGGCCTAACTGATCTTCTAAGTCCACTAGTTTGTGAAGGGAGTACCTGTTTCCCGTAGTTGCTGGTGGGAAGCTGTGCCCTCAGTCAACCTTTTGTATGCTAGGTCCTATGCGAGGTGCTTCAGATGCTGGGAGGTTCCAGCTTGTGGACGGAGAAAGACAAGTAAATAGATGATTTACAGCACTGTGTGGTGGTGTAGTGTGGGAGCCCAGTGGAGACCACTGCCTGGGCTGCTTGTGGGGGATGAAGGGAAGTCTTGGGAGAGATGGAGAGAGAGAGAGTATTGGGAGTGCAGTCTCCCTGGGGACAGTGCCATTTTAAGCTACAAGTCACTGTGGCTTCCTAGGTGCTCTACTCCTCTTTGAGCACTGCTGAGTTCATATTCTAGTCTGGAGTGCTAATGTCCCAATCACAGTGCAGTCATTATCGTTGTTGGCCTTGAAGGCATTCTGCATCGAGGAGCATGTTGAGAGGAGGTAAGGGAGAAGGGACTGCAGCACCTTCCTCTGCTGCTCCTAGGGGTGAGGATTGCTCTACAGGGTAGCAGGATTGGCGCTGGAGTTGGAAGGGCCTTGTGTGTCTACACTGGCGAGGGTGGTAAGAAAGATAAGTAAAACCTGAATTGTTTTGTATCCTTGAGCCAGTCGCTTACCTGTTTTATCTGTAGAATGAGTATAATCTCAGCAGGATGGGAAGCCAAATTAATGATTGATTGCAAAGTGCTTTACACATAGATAGTTCCAGGACTATTTTGCAAGGTGACAGATAATTCAGAACCCAAGAACTGCCCCAGGTGTTCTAACTGGCTAACAGTTGCCAAAGCACAATAGTGCTGCACAGAACATCCTTAACCATTTTCTTTTCCTGTAGCTTCTCCCCCACCCCCCAAAATTTGGTATATGAAAATTACAATGAAATATTAGGTATCTAAACAGATTTACAGTAACCATCAATATATTTATCAACACTTTAATTCTACTGGGATTGAAATGCATCTCTAAGTTTAAAGACCTTTTATAGGGTGCCAATTTCCTGATACAGTGTTGCTTCAGTGGGAGTGAGCAGTGTTGCCTCACAGTGGTGACTGCTAAGACAGTGGTCAGGTAATATTGGCAAGTCTGATTTTTTAGCTAATGATGTGTCATGTCTCATGGGCACACCTAGTTTTTGACATTGTTCTTTAGTCTTGTTCCATGCTGAGGAGGGCCTCCTAGACAGCTGGAGTGCAAACCAGGGGGTGTAGACAGGAAGATACCTTGTGCCAGGGCCTCTAACCTTGGTGCTGCTGCCTTTATCCCTGCCTCTAATTTGGAGCCAGTTCAACATCTCCCTCCTACCCCAGGACCTTGGCACATACTGTTCTCGTTGTCAGGAATGTTTCCCTTTCCTCTCCTCCTGACCTAGTTAACTCTTATTTATCTTTGAGATCTCAGGTCACTTGTTCCTTGCTGAGAGAAGCCTTTCTGACTTGCCTAAGTCCACTGATACCTGTTTATACAGTATCTGTAGCATGCTGAATTCTTCCATCATAGCACTTATTTGTACCCTTATATTTGTATGCTTATTTGATTAATGCCTGTCTCCCCTACTAAACTATAAGCTCCATGGGGCCAGGGCCATGATTCTGCCCATTATGGTATCCTGTATGCCTGCAATAGTACCTGACTTATTAAATATCTGTGGAATGAATGGATGGATGAATGAATGAATGACTCTCCAGAGCCTCTAGGAGAAATCTAAAATGGCTTCTTCCAATCACTGCTTTCCTGGTGGTGGTCTATGGCCTGGTCCTCTTTCTTCTCATCTTCCCTCCTTCAGAATCCAGCCATTCCATTAGAGAGACAGGAAAGACCATGACATTAAGGCAGAATGTGGCTGCCTTTACTTTGTGGATTATGTGTGTCACAAAAATAGTCACTATCATGGTTTTATGGTTCCCAAGGCATGGGCCATGGCTCCAGCTCTCCTTTCCAACCTTTTGATCTTGGTGAGTCTGAACCCACTGTTGTATTGCCCAGGCTCTGGAAAACTGCAGTAGCAGAGAATGATTCACAAACGTCAGCGCTGAGGTGCACAGGGCTGCCGGCTGACCCTCTGCCTATTTCCCTCTGGCAGAGAACTGGTTGATTGTGAGCTTCTTTTTAGTTACACAGGTTAAGACTCGCTGAAACAGGCATGTTGGACCCACCGAGTCCTTGTCTGAATGCCTGAGGCTTCCTAACATAACAGTGAGGGAGCCTTACTCATTGAACAGGCAACTACCAGCAGTATCCAGAATTGGCGGACCGATTCTGAGGTGCTTGTAGGAGGTGGGGATTTGGGAGTAGGTGGCATTAAGCCAGCACCCTGGCCACACCATGGAGCCTTGGGATTTTCTGCTAACTTGCTGGAGTTGCTGGCTTGGAGAAGGCCCTTCAGCCCTGGTGGCCAGGCAGTGCTGGAAGGCTTGAGAACTCTGCTAGGCTCTCTGAGTCATCTGCAGTGAGCTCCTGACAGTGAGGTGCATCCCACAGGTGCACTGGACTGGGACAAAGGCTGAGGGCTGCTGCTCTGCATGTTCTGTCCTGTGAGCATGGAGTACTAAGGAGGTCAGTAGTGTTTAGAAAGTTCCATATGCTGCAACTTCTAAAACCATTCTATGTAAGTTGTCTCTTCTTTGAATTTAGGAAACATGGATGTGATTTCTGGTAATCCTTAACAAAAGACAGCTGCCTGGCCTTTACCAGTCATTTGTAAAATATTTATATTTAAAGCATTCATTCATCAAACATCTCCCAAGTTCCTACTGTGTGCCAAGAGATGTGCTAGGTGCTTTAAGTACAAAAATAGGTGAGATATAATTCCTTTCCGTGCTCAAGCCTGGCAGGAGAAGCAGAAATGGGAAGAGAAATTAGAATTCAACACAGGAAGAGACATTGCAGAGACAGGAACCAAGTGCTGTGGGAGCACGCTGGGGCAGAGCCACCAATTCTGTCAGAGCAGTCAGGGAAGGTTCCACAGCTCCATCTTGAGGGATATAATTGTAGGGTTTTTTCAGACCGGAGGGCAGGAAAGGCAAGTTAGGAGGGACAGAGGATGCAGAGGCACAGGGTTCGTGAGAGGGCCTGGTATGCTCAGACAGTGGTGAAAGGTCAGTGTGGTGGCAGCGCTGCAGGTGGCACATGTCATATGATTTAAAAATAGTACCTGTAGCGTGAATGATTACTGCAGATATCATTTACATATTACTGGGTTTTTTTAAAAGCCACTCCAGATCCATTAGTAATGAGCGTATGTTGATACTGTTCATGAACTACTCACCCACCACCCAAATGTCTGTTTATCTGTTGTTCTGTCATCTTAAGCCACCCAGAATAAGAAAAACCTCTCAATTATATTGAGGTTGTTATTAAGAATAGGTATGACTTATGGGGCACCTAGCACGGGTTGGGCACGGTGTCAGTGCTTTCAGCGTTTATCAGATCTTTCCAACAACCCTGCAAGTTAGATGATCAGCCCTGTTTCGCAGTCTTAGCGAGCTTGTGACTTCCCTTGAGTTGCACAGGCAGCAAAGGGCCAGGTCAGGATTCTAAAGTGAGTCAGTCGGTCTGCTTCTGAAGCCTGCGCTCATTCCTGCATGCCATGCTACCTCTCTAATTTAGTGACAGGCCCGCCCATGCCACAATGGGTCCAATAGCCCAAGGAGCCTTCTATTTATGAGTTGTGATTACGCAAAGCAAACCTTATATCTGAGCTTACACATCCAAATGAGTGTTATCCCTCAAAGAAGTTACTTAGGAAAAAGAGGAATATGTATATACCTATTCCCCTGCTCATATTCCTTGTTACTCATCTGAAATTTCCTTTGGAGTCAGATTATAAATCATATAAGGAAATCCATCTCATTGCTTTATAATCATGGATCATTTTTGAACCAAAATAGTGCCACCTAGTTTGATCATACATCTTACTCACTAAACTTGGCTCTGACTGACTTTTGGCCATTTCCAAAAATCGAATTCACTCTCCGTGAAGAGTTGGCACCATGGAGGATATTCAGAAGGACAGACTGTAGGCTCTCAAGACGATGCCAGGAGGAAAGCTCCAAAGGTGGTTTGAGCACTGAAGTGGAATTAGCTCATTGCCTCTCAGGGGGACTCAAGTCCCATTTGAATGCATAATTTCTGGTTTTAAAAATATCATTCCCATTACTTGATAATTACACACATATTTTTCTTGTCTGTGAGCTCTTTGAAGTCCAGGATATTGAGGCATTCAATAAATGTGCTGAATGAGCAGATGTTGAGAACAAATAGACATGTACCATTGGAGACTCTGTTGTAGGGGAGAGAGTGGGTGGGAGGAGTTTTAGATGGTTTCCTATGACTCTAGGAGTTGAGCTTCCCAGTATTGAGCTTGGGGTTTCTAATTGCCTTGCCTGATCATAGGTTGTACCTGTACTAGAATTCAAGATGAAAGCCTTGAAAAGAACTTGAGATAGGCTCTTTATATCTAATGATTCATACTTTGTCAACTATGGCCTAGTAGCGAGAAAAACGATTGCTAAGTGAGATTGTTACAACTTTTGTAGAATACTAGTAGCAGCAAAAAATAGGTAAAATTGACCATTTACACAGGGCTTCCACATCCCCCAGTCTTAGTGAATTAATATGTGAACAAACCCAGGAGGAGATAGGCTTAGGGAGAGAATGATACCCCCTCTCCTCACAATTGCGTAGCTGATAAACTTCCAGCCTGGCCTCAGTCTAGTCCTCCTTAAGAGTGATTTGTTTTTATTAGGCTTTTGTGCTTTCTTATATCTTCTGGTTAGATGCTCTTAAACATTTTTCATCTAAATAAAACCAGTTAAAATTGCCACTAGAAGAACTTAAATTTTGTCAGTAAGGTTCTGCTCAATGTAAGAGATACAGTCCCTTTAATAAAGTTTGGGAGAGTGTCAGCAGTTTGTCAGTTGGAGCCATTCTCTGAAGTTGTAGACAGAGAAGCACCCGCAGGGCTGTGTCAGCCAGAGCGTGTTTGCGCGCCGCGCGTGTGCGCGCATGTGTGCGTGCTGCATTTAGCTGGGAAAGACTGATCGAAACTGAGTCCAGTTGCATTCTTTTGGGTTTTTGTTTTTTGGTTTTTGTTTTTAAAGATTTTATTTATTAGAGAGAGAGAATGAGCAGAGAGGAGGGGCAGAGGGGGAGAGAGAGAGAGAGAGAGAGAAGCAGACTCCCTGCTGAGCAAGGAGCTCAAATGGGGACTCCATCCCAGCACCCTGGGATCATGACCTGAGCCGAAGGCAGCTGCTTAACCGACTGAGCCACCCAGGCGCCCCAAGTTGCATTCTTTTGATTTGCAGAAAACAGATACTAGAACTTTTACACCAGAGTCCTCTCTTTCCTAGGTATGTTCTCTCCCTCCCTCCGTTCCTTTCCCTTCTGGGCAAAGTGGAGAGAGGGAATTTGAGCCTCAAGCAAGAAAGCTCCATATACATTTCAGAGAGGACACTAGCTTTGTAGTTTGACCCCTGCGAAACTGTTTAGTGATTGTGTACTAACACTGCAGGTTGATAGAGTGGAATACATCCATTTTAAAAGTGTAATTGGAAAGTGAAATCGAGGAAGTAGTGTTTGATGCCACAATATCCAGCGGAACCTCTATTTGCTGGTTTGTGGAGAATTAAGCAAAGTCTATTTTTATACTTGGACTCTGGTCTAAATGTTTCTTGAAAAGTGAGTCAAAGTAGTTTAGACTTTGTGACTTTTTTAAAAATAAATTTTCTTGTCACTGTGTTATTGCTGCATCATATTCTCTGCTTGCCAATCAGGTTTGGAATTCCCTCTTTGATATGCATCTTTTTTACTTGGCTCTCAAATGTGTTGGTATAGTTGACATACTGTTCCTTCTCCCCCAGTTACAAATGTGTGTATAAATTACATCTTCTAAAATTTCTGAGTATATTAATTTATTTGATCAACTTTGTAGTTGTTCATTTTTTCAAAGAACCAGCTGTTGTTGTTACTGATTAGTTCCACTTTTGTATCTGTATTTCTGCTTTTAGTTTTATTATTTCCATATTTCAGCTCCTTTGGTATTTTTCCCCCTAAATTTCTTAGATAGAAACTTAGTTCACTAGTTTTCCATTTGCCTCTTTTTTTCTTTCTTTTCTTTTTTGCTTTTAGTTCCACTTTTGGAGTGGATATGTTTTCTCTGAGTCTTGCTTTGGCAGCAGCCTGAATGTTTTGATATTTTAGTTCGGTTTTACTAGTATTTTCAATATTCTCCAGTAGTGTTCTGTTTCATCATGGATTTAGTCATTACTTAAGGAGGGAAACGAACATTTTATTGAGTATTACCTGCTTGGCGCCAAGCCTTGCAATAGGGGCTTTCTGATAGATTATTTAATTCTTACCTCAGCACTGCCTGGTAGAGGTAGTAGTATCTGCATTTTGCTCATGAAGAACCGAAAGTTCAAACAGAGTTGCACAAATGATCTCTTCAGCTCTGCTGCACTGCTTCACAAGTGAACACTGAGAAAGATCCATATGGTTAGGCAATGTTAAATCCATTGTTGTCAGTTTATTATGAATTGTGTAGATTTTCTGCTTCCAGTCTCTGCCAGTTATAATCTACCTTACACATTCTTCTGTGCCTTCTATGCCTTTCTTTTGCTCAGAAAATCTTCAGTGGCTTCCCATTGCCTATTAATAAATTCCAAGGACTTTACCTTAATATTCAAATCCCCCTACCTTGTTACCGCAGCATACTTTCCTCTTATTTTCTCTGATGCCTTTCCTCCTATCTGCCTAGCTCCTCACCCCCCCAAGATTTACAATTTACTCTGCATGTTCCAGTCCCCTGGGATACAACAAAACTGTTTCATACTTTATACAATCTTATCCCTTTGTCTGGAATTCCCTGTCCCCAACTTACTGCCCAAATCCCACCTCCCTTCCCAGCTCTCCCAGAGAAACCAATTTTCCATGTACTGGTGTACGATGATACAGTAAGTTACATGTTGATAGATCACCTCCCTTTGTTCCTATTAGTCTTTGAGCAACTAAAGGGCAGAGACTTCCTTTCTCATTTTTATACATTCCTCTTTTTTTTTTTAAAGATTTTATTTATTTATTTGACAGCGAGACAGTGAGAGAGGGAACACAAGCAGGGGGAGTGGGAGAGGGAGAATCAGGCTTCCCGTGCAGCAGGGAGCCTGATCCGGGGCTGGATCCCAGGACCCTGGGATCATGACCTGAGCCGAAGGCAGACGCCCAGCGACTGAGCCACCCAGGCACCCCTCATTTTTATACATTCCTTACTTTGAAGGCACTCAAACAGTTTTTAATTTAATTTAATTTAATTTAATTTAATTTTTTAAAGATTTTATTTAAATTGAAGTTAGTTAACGTAGAGTGTATTACTAGTTTCAGGGGTAGAATTTAGTGTGATTCATCAGTTGCATACAACACCCAGTGCTCATTACATCATGTGCCCCCGTTACATTTGTGTTTATTGTGTATCAGTGCCCATGATCCCTTTTCTCTCCCATCTGGAAAAATCTGTATGTATGTAAAGAAAGTGTAATTTTTGTCCTGCTACTTGACTCTCTCTATAGAACCACGCTATTTTTTGTCTCCTGTAGTGTTCATTTCCATAGTTTACTTAGGAATTTTGTCTACTTTATCTGTGATTATTTAATAGTAGCATGTAGAAAGAAGCCCACAATGAAGAAATCTCTGTATATTCTTAATAGAAAAATGGTCAGATTATTGCCATCTTCTATGGCCAAGTTGCTAGTCTTCCATTGTTTACATTTTCATTGTTAGTCATTTCAGTATTTTAATAGTTTATCTTTGAAATCTACCAAATTACTATACTAGTAAACTGCTTCTCTTGTCCTTACCCAAACATGATAAACCTTTGTCCTCTACTTTCTTGTAGTTGATTTGACTTTTTTTTTTTTTTTTAAAGATTTTATTATTTATTTGAGACAGAGAGAATGAGAGACAGAGAGCATGAGAGGGAGGAGGGCCAGAGGGAGAAGCAGACTCCCTGCCGAGCAGGGAGCCCGATGCGGGACTCGATCCCGGGACTCCAGGATCATGACCTGAGCCGAAGGCAGTCGCTTAACCAACTGAGCCACCCAGGCGCCCTGATTTGACTTTTGATATCGGTTGCAAATGTGACTCTTAAATGCAACAGATTTAGATTTTATTTTTTAATCCAGTAAGTGAACTTTCTTATAATAGGTCTCTGGTAGGCAGAATAATGATCCCCCAAATATACCCACATCCTAATTCTAGAAACCTGGGAATATATTCCATTACATGGCCAAGAGGAATTAATGTAGCAGATGGAATTAAGGTTGCTAATCAGCTGACCTGAAAATAGGGAGATTATTCTGGATTCCCTGGCGAGGCTGATAATCACAAGTCTTAAATGTAGAAGAGGGAGGGCAGAAGAGGAGGTCAGAGTGAGTTGCTGTAAGGAGGACTGGACTCTCCCCTGCTGGCTCTGAAACTGGAGCAAGGGGCCATGAGCCAATGGGTTACAAGCAGCCTCTAGAAGCTGGTCAGGCAGGGAAACAGTCTTTTCTAGAGCCTCTGGAAGGATCACAGCTCTGGTGGCACCTTGATTTTAGCCCAGTGAGAGAACCATTTCAGACGTTTGATGTCTGGAACAGTAAAGATAATGAGTTTATGCTTTTTAAACCACAAGATTGGTGGTAACTTTGTATGACAGCAATAGGAGAGTAATACAAGAACATTTCATCCTATTTATAGTTTTTCAACCCCAGTATTTGAAGTAGGAATTATATTTTTGTTTTGTTTTGTTTTGTTTTTTAAAGATTTTATTTACTTATTTGACAGAGAGAGGGACAGCGAGAGAGGGAACACAAGCAGGGGGAGTGGGAGAGGGAGAAGCAGGCTTCCCGCCGAGCAGAGAGCCTGACGCGGGGCTTGATCCCAGGGCCCTGGGATCATGACCTGAGCTGAAGGCAGCCACTTAACCGACTGAGCCACCCAGGCGCCCCGGAATTATATTTTTGTATTATTATCTGTTCTAAGTTTGTTTTTCATTTTTCATGGAATAGACCCTGAACTCTTAATTTCCTTTTAAATTACATCAAAAATTATAAAGCAATCACTTTCCCAACATTTTAAATGTTTTGGTATTTCTAGTATTTTCTTCAATTAAAAAAAAAAAAAACCTCTCTTTTCGGGAAGATCATGAATTTAGCTCAGAGGGTTTACTCTCCCTGCACCTCATCTATTTTTTGTTTATAGTTTGAAAATCCTTTAGAAAAATTTTACTCCATGTATTATTTAATTTACCTATGAATCCTGTGTTTACCATTGTCCTTGCATTTGTTAATGTTCTAATTCACTTATTTTTTTAAACAAAAATTATCTGTTTTCAAATCCATTGTTTCTGGTAATGATATGTGTAGCCATAGGCTTTGGTTGACAAATTGGTTCTGGTTTTCTAGTTTTTGCACTATTCCCCCCTGGGCTTTCAGAGAAGAAAAAGTCGCTTGTGCTGATTCCTTTCTCTGTGGTGATCACTCCATTTCTATTAGCTTGTGCGTCCCCCTCAAGCCTTTGTCTTCTCCAGTGTCTAGTGATGAGGTCGTTCTTACCTTGGTGTCTTTCAGTGGTAGCTCTCTTTGTGGCAGCTCATAAAAGCCTCCCTTAGTTTTGAGCATTAATAATCATAACTAACATGTATTCAGTGCAGCAGTTAGCAAAGCATTTTCCACAGACCCCTGGGGGGGGGGCACTTGAGAACCTTTCCAGGGCTCTGCAAGGCCACAACTGTTTTCATAATACTAAGATGTTGTTTGCCTCTCTCTGGGTTGACATTTGCACTGACGGGCCAAAGCAGTGCTGGGTAAACCGCTGCCACCTGAGCACAAATCAAGCCGGTGACACGAAACTGGACCAATAGTCACTGGATTCTTCAATGCAGTACGTTGGCAGTGGGAAAAACAAAACAAAACAAAACAGCCAGCTTCCCCTAAGGATGTCCTTAAAGCATACAAAAATACCAGTCTCACTAAATACTGACCTTGAGTATACATCCATTTTAATATTCTGTGTGACAAAATAGGAAGAATGCAGAATGGCTGTCAGCTGTATACTGAAGTACGGTGGTTGACTCAAGGGCAAACACTTGTGGGGGCGCCCAGTTGGCTCAGTCAGTAGAGCCTGTGACTCTTGATCTCAGGGTTGTAAGTTCAAGCCCCATGTTGGGTGCAGAGATTACTTCAACAACAGCAACAACAACAAAAAAACAAACAACGACAACACAAAAAACCCATTTGTGTGCCTGGGCTGCAAGCTGCCTTTCTGCGTGGAATACAGTTTTTACCTGGGAGGACAACTCACAGGCAAGACTATGGCTGTTTGTATTAGGGCACTTGGCAGACATTTTTCTTGAAAATCCAAGTGAACCTGTAACTTGGAAATAACAGCACTGATATACAATAAACACAAATCTAACTTAAAATGTAAAAGAAAACTTGTTGGAGTGCCTTCAGTGTTTTCAACAAGGAGAACAACTGATGGTGTTTTTGCAAACAGTAAAATTTGAGCTTTCAAGGGAAAATCAGAATTTTTGAAAAGTTTTATCTACCCCCATGAACTTGACAGCCTCCCAATACTTACATATTTCTGATGAAGTGGGTTATGACAACAACTAATGTGATTTTTGCCTTTGTATAGTGAAATGTGTCAGCATTTGAAAGATCTTTATCAGTGAACTAATATTTTCCAGTCAACCTACATGGTATTATAATTATGTAGGGATAAAACATTCCTTCAAAGTGCCAGAGAGACCAATGGATTTTAATGTCGCAGACTACAAAAAGTTCAGTGATAGGGTTTCAGATTCCACATCACAGTTAACCTTCAGGAAACTACCACTGGTTGACTTTTGGTATCCTGTCAAAGAAGAATATCCACCATTATCTGAAAGAGCTATTAAAATACTCAGTTCGTTTCTAACTACAAATCTCTGTGAAGCCAGATTTTCTTCATATGCTTGAACCAAAACAACATATTGCAACAGAATGAATGCAGATGTAGATATTAAAACCTAGGTGTCTTTTATGAAGCCAGACATTTAAAAAATTTTCAAAACTGTACAAACTTTGGAAAATAATTTTTTTCATTAAAATTATGTTACTTATGTTAACATATAATGACTTTATTGTTATTTTTAAATGAATTAATAAATATTTCAAAAATAAGTTTAAAAATCTGATACAGTAAATAATAGTAGGTATAGCCCATATAAACAAAGCTCTTTGGGTTCCTCAGTAATTTTTAAGAATGTAAAGGAGTCCTGATACAAAATATTTTGAGAACCACTAATGTAGTGCTTTACACAAAGCACTTTTCATATTCATTATCTTGTATTCACAACCACCTTATGAGGTATATATTATTCTCATTTTATACACGAGAATACTATGGCGCAAAAAGGCAATATATATATTCCAGTTAGCAACCTTTCCAAATCTGATGGTCCTCCCACTGTGGTTTACATTCTTGGAGGTTTGCTTCTGAGTTGACTTTTGTAGGTCCCATCTCCTTACAACCTTCCCCCTTTTTTCCAATTGAAGTTTCTTACATTGTTTTTCATAATGCAAGTACAGTACGTGTACCTTGAAAAAAAACTAGTCATAAGAATGTAAAGACTGTCCTTAATCCTCCCCACTGGAGATCATTGTTAATTCTCAGTGTGTATCTCTGCAGATGCTTTTCCAAGAATGTTGAATTATCAGTATAATGTCAGTATTAAAAGGACTTTGGGGTCAAATGTCAAATAGATCTTAGTGTGAATCCCAGCTCTGTGAACTGCTAGCTGTTTGGACAAGTTATTTAACTTCTAAGCCTTCGTTCCTCATCTGTAAAATGGGAATAGTGAAGGTGCCTCCTTCGCAAGGCTGCTGTGAGGCTGAAGTGAGATAGTGCATGAAAAGCAGCTCAGTCTTGACATGTCATAAACGTCCTGTAAATGTCAGCTACTAAGGGGGGTGTGTACACATAGGTACATCAATAGATATGCCAGGTTTATTGAACTATATTTTACATGCAGTAAAATTTACCCTTTTTTAGTGCATAGTCTTCTGCGTTTTGATAAATCCATCTGTTTGTGTAACCACCACCCAAAGAGCTAGATACAGTACAGTTTCATCACTGCAAAAACAATTCCCTCATGTCCCTTTGTAGTCAACTTTTTCCTCCCAGACAGCCACTGGTAACCACACTGATATATTTTCTGTATCTTCACTTTTTGCCTTTTCCAGAACATCAACTAAATGGAGTCGTACGGTATGTTGTGTTTCCAGTTTGAGTTATTTTACTTAGCATAGTGCATTTGAGGTTTATGCGTGTTGTTGCATGCATCCCTGCTTTGTTCCTTTTTACTGCTGATTAGTATTCCATTGAACAGATAGACCACCATTAGTTTAACTGTTCACCAGTTGATGGACATTTGGGTTGGTGCCAGTGGCTATTACAAATAAAGCTGCTTTGAACATTTGAATACAGGTCTTTGTGTGGACATATGCTTTTCATTTTCTTGAGTAAATACCTAGGCCTGGGATTGCTGGGCCGTAGAGTATGTCCTTTAAAAAAACTGCCAGGGCGCCTGGGTGGCTCAGTTGGTTGGGCAACTGCCTTCGGCTCAGGTCATGATCCCGGAGTCCCGGGATCGAGTCCCGCATCAGGCTCCCTGCTCGGCGGGGAGTCTGCTTCTCCCTCTGACCCTCCCCCCTCTCATGCGCTCTCTCTCTCATTCTCTCTCAAATAAATAAATAAAATCTTTAAAAAAAAAATTAAAATTAAAAAATTAAAAAACTGCCAAAGTGTTTTCTAAAGTGGCTATACTGTTTTGCATTCTCAGCAGCAATACGTGAGAATCCCAGTTGTTACACATCCTTAGCAATAATTGTCTAAGTTGATCATTTTAATTTTAGCCATTGTGGTGAACGTGTCGTTTTATCTTGTTATTTGATCGCATTGATATTGTATTTCCTTAATGCCTGGAAATTCGAGTATCTTTTCATGTGCTTATTTGCCTTTTATATAACTTCTCTGATGGAGTGTCTGTTCTTATCTTTTTTGGCCATTTTTAAATTAGATTGTTTTCTCATTTTTTAGTTGTAAAAGTCCTTTATATGTACTGGGTACAGGTACTTTGTCAGATATATGTTTTCAGAATAGGTTCTCCCAGTTTGTGGCTTGTGGGTTTTCATTTTTTAAATTGTCTCTTTTGGAGATTGATGGTTTTTAATTTTGAAGAAGTCCAGTTTTGTATCCCATCTAAGAAATCTTTTCCTAATGCTAGGTGGCAAGTGTTTTTCCCTCCTATGTTTCCTAGATGTTTTACAGTTTTGGCTATTATGTGTAGGTCTGGGATCGATTTCACATAAATGTTTGTATAAGCCATGAGGTTAAGAGTGTAGGTGCATGTTCCTTATCTATCCATCTGTTTCAACACCATTTGTTGAAACACAATCCTTTCTCCATTGAATTGCCTTGGCACCTTTGTCAAAAATTAACTGACCATATATGTATGAGTCTGTTTTTGGATTCCATTCTGTTCTCTGTATCTCTCCTGATGCTAATACCACATTGTCTTGATTATTGTAACTTTATAATAAGCCTTGAAAGCATGTAGTATAGATTCTCCAACTTTGTTCTTTCTCACAATTATTTTGCCCATTATGGGTCCTTTCATTTTCACATAACTTTTAGAATCACTATGTCAGTTTCTACAGAGGCATTTTCACTGGGATTGTGTTGAATCTTTAGAATACTTTGATGGGTATGGTAGGCTAAACAATGGCTGTCAAAGATAACCACTTCCTAATCCATGGAACTTGTGAATATTACCTTCTGTGGCAAAAAGGTGAATATTAGCTTATGTCATAAAATATGTGATTAAGTTAAAGATCTTGAGATGGGGACAGTATCTAGGATTATCTAGGTGGGTCCTAAATGCAATCATGGGTTTCCATATAAGAAGGAGGCAGAAGGACGTACTATTAACACAAGAAGGCAATGTGATGTGAGCAAAGAAAAAGATTTGAAGATGCTGCACTGCTGGTTTTGATGATGGAGAAAGAGGCCTAAGGAGTGCAAGGAATATAGTTATAGAAACTGAAAAAGGCAAGGAATGGATTCTCCCCCAGGTCTCCAGAGGGCATGGGCCCTGCTGACACCTTAGTGAAAATAGTGAAATCTATTTTGGACCTCTGGCCTCCAGAACTATAAGAGAATAAATGTCTATTATTTTAAGCCACCAAGTTGGTGGTAATTTGTTATAGCAACCATAGGAAATTAATACATAGAGTATGTAAATCTTAACAATATTCAGTTTTCTAATCTATAAACATAGTATATCTCTCCGTTTATTTAGATCTTTAATTTTTCTCGATAGTGTTTGGTAGGTTTCAGTGTACAAGTCTTGCACGTATTTTGTTTATTTCAGTGTTTCATATTTTGATGATTGTAAATGGCAGTCTTTTCATGAGCTTTTAATTTTAGAATAGTTTTAGATTTATAGGAAAGTTGCAGTAAATGATAGGTTTTTTAAAAAAAGATTTTATTTATTTGACAGAGACAGCGAGAGAGGGAACACAAGCAGGGGGAGTGGGAGAGGAGGAAGCAGGCTTCCCACGGAGCAGGAAGCCCGACATGGGGCTCGATCCCAGGACCCTGGGATCATGACCTGAGCCGAAGGCAGATGCCCAACGACTGAGCCACCCAGGCACCCCAGTAAATGATAGCTGATTTTTTTTAAATCTCAGTGTCCAATTTTTCATTGCTAGCATAAAGAAATACAGTAATATTTTTTGTACATTTACCTTGTATCCTGCAACTTTGCTAAATTCACTGATTTGATTTGGAAATGGGTTTTTTTGGGGGGTAGATTAGCGAGGATTTTCTACACAGATAGTCATATTGTCTGCAAATATCAGATTTACTCCTTCCTTTCAATTCTTTATTGCTTTTATTTCTTTTTCATGTATTATTGTTATGGCTAGACCTCCAGAACAATGTTGAATAGGTGTATTGAAGTGGAGGTACTTGCCTTGTTTCTATAGGGAAAATATTTAGTCTTGCACCATTAAACATTATTTTCATAGATACCCTTCTATTCCTAATTTGTTTAGAGCTTTTATGTTGAATGGGTAGTGAATTATGTCAAATGCTTTTGCTGAAACTGTTGAGATAATCATTTTTTTTCATTCTGTTAATACAATGAATTACATTATTCGTTTCAAATGTTAAGCCAAGCTTGCAATCCTGACTAAACCACACTTGGTCATACTGTAATATCCTTTTTATATATTGCTGGATTCAGTTTGATAATTTTTTTTTAAAGATTTTTATTTATTTATTTAACAGAGAGACACAGCGAGAGAGGGAACACAAGCAGGGGAAGTGGGAGAGGGAGAAGCAGGCCCCCTGCCGAGCAAGGAGCCTGATGCGGGGCTCGACCCCAGCAACCTGTGATCATGACCTGAGCCGAAGGCAGACGCTTAACAACTGAGCCACCCAGGCACCCCAGTTTGATAATTTTTAAAGGGTTTTTGCATTTATCTTCATGAAGGGTATTGGTTTATAGTTTTCTTTCTTGATCAGGTTTTGGTATCAGGGTAATGCTGGCCTCATAAAATAAATTGGGAAATATCCCTCTCTCATCTTTTTCTGTAAGAATTTGTGCAAAGTTGGTACTATTTCTTCTTTATGTATTTGATAGGTTTTTTTCAGAGCTTGACATTTTCTTCGTGAGAAGGATTTTAACTACAATTTTAATTTATTTCATAGATAGAGGGATGTGAAAGTATTTCTTCTTGTGTGAACTTTGATAATGTCTTTCTTTAAGAAATTTACTTGCATAAAGTTGTTCATAATATCCCCTTCTAATCTCTGTAATGTTTGTAGGATTTGTAGTAATGTCCCTGCTTTCATTTCTGATATTGGTGATTTTTGTCTACTATTTTTTTCTGCTCACTCTGGCTATAGGTTTACTATTTTTCTTGATCTTTTCAAAGAACCGGGTTTTAGATTCATTGATTTTTTTTTCTGCACTTGTATTTATCATTTCCTTCCTTCTGCATACTTTTTAAAAATTCCTTCTCTTCATAGTTTCTTTTTTTTAAAAGATTTTATTTATTTATTTGAGAGAGAGGGAGCTGGAGAGAGTGCAAAAGTAGGGGGAGGGGCAAAGGGAGAGGGAGAAGCAGACACCCCACCGAGCACCTGAGCCAAAGGCAGATGCCCAGCCAACTGAACCACTCAGGTGCCCCTCTTCCTAGTGTCTTAAGGGGCATCTTAGATCATTGACTTTACATCTTTTCTAACGAAAACATTTGATGCTATAAAGTTCCCTTAAGTACTGCTTTAGCTGGAGCTCACAAATTTTAGTAAGCTGTATGTCCACTTTCATTTAGTCTGGAATTTTTCAGATTCTCCTTGTGTTTGTTTTCTTTTACCTGTGGATTATTTAGAATAGTGTTATTTAATTTGCAAGCATTTTGAGAATTTTCCAGATATCTTTATGTTGTTGATTTTTAGTTTAATTTCATTGTGTATGTAGATTTACTTTGTATGATTTTGATCCTTTTAAATTTGTTGAGTCTTGTTTTATGACCCAGATTTCAGTCTGTCTTGGTGAATATTCCATGTGCATTTGAAAGGAATTTGTATTCTGCTGTTGTAGGAGGAATGCTTTATCAGTATCAATTAGGTCATGTTGGTTGATACAGTTTTAGTAATTTCTATGTGTTCTATCAGTTATTGAGAGAGAAGTGTTAATTTTCAATAATAATTATGGATTTTTCCATTTTTCCTTAATATTTTCTACATATATTGTGAAGCTTTGTTATTAGGTACACAAATATGTACAGTTGTTAGATCCTCTTCAACAAATTGACCTCTTTATCATTATGAACTGCCCCTCTTTGTCCCTGGTAATATTTCTTGTTCAAAAACATACTTGTCTTATATTGTGGCAGGCAGAGTAGCCCCGCAAAGATATCCAGGCCCTAAGCCCTGGAACCTCTTACTGTCCTGTTACATGGTAAGGGGGACTTTGCAGAAGTATCTAAGGTTATAGTACTAGTTTCTATTGTTTCCATGACAAATTACCACAGATTTAGTGTCTTAAAACTACACAGAACTTATTATCTCACATTTCTATGGGTCAGAAGTACAGGTGTACCAGGGCTAAGTTGGGTTTTCCGCTTAGAGTCTCACAAGGCCCAAATCAAGGTGTGGGCGGCATTCCTTTCTGGGGCTCTGGGGATTCATCTGCTTCCAGACCCTTTGGGTTGTTGTCAGAATTTAGTTCCTTGCTGTTGTAGAGCTGAGAACCCCATTTTTCTTGCTGGCTGTCAGCAGGAATCATCCTCAACTTCTAGAATCTGCCTGCATTCCTTGGCTCATGGCTCCCTTCCTCCGTCTTCAAAGCCAGCAAAGGCAGGTTGAATCCTTCTCATGTTTAGAATTTTTCTGACTTCCCCTTCTAACCCATCTCTCCGCTTCTGCTACATCTCTCTTGACTCGTAGGCCTCCTTTTTCTGCTTTTAAGGATTCATATGATTACATTGGGCTCACCTGGATAATCTAGGTTAATCTCCCTATTTTAAGGTCCCCTGATTAGTAACCTTAATTCCATCTACAAAGTGCTTTCTTGGTAGTGCCTAGATTAGTGTTTGATTGAATAACCAGGGGACAGGAATTTGGGGGAATATCTTTAGAATTCTGCCTACCACAGTTATGGACTTGATAGGAATAGTATCCTGGATTATCCAGGTGGACCCAGTCTAATCACGTGAGCTCTTAAGCAGAGAACTTTTGCTGGAAGCAGGAGCAATGTGGCAGAAGGAGAAGTCAGAAGAAGTCTAAGTGTGAGAAAGATTCAGTATGCTGCTGCTGGCTTTGAGATGTAAAGGCTTCCTCAGAGAGAGCCCTCTAGGATCCAAGGGCAGCCCCGAGCTGACAGCCAGTGAAGAAACTGGGATCTCAGTCCTACAGCCACGAGAAACCAAATTGCCAGCAACCTGAATGAACTTGGAAGCAGATTCTTCCCAGAATCCCTTGATAAGAGCCCAGCCAACTGACATCTTGATTTCAGCCTTATAAGCATCTGAGCAGCAAAACTAACCAAGCTTGTCTGGACTTCTGACATATATAACTGTGAGATCATAAAGTTGTATTGTTTTAACCTGCTAAGTTTGTGGTGATTTGTTAGAGCAACAGAAGACTGAAACAGATATTAATATGTCACTCCAGGTTTCTTTTAGTTAGTGCTTGCTTGGTATAACTTTTTCTGTCCTTTTAGTTTTAATCTGTGATTTTATAGACAGATGAAGTGGGTTTCTTTTAGATAGCATATAGTTGTCCTGCTTTTTAATCCAATCTGACAGTCCTTGTCTTTTAACTGGTAAACCATTTACATTTCTTGTAATTGTCAATAGGGTTGGGTGTTAACTACCTTCTTGCTGGTCCTGGGAACTGCTTCTAGGCAGTAAGCTGGAGCAGTAATTAAACTCACTTTCTTTCTTTCTTTCGTTCTTTCCTTCCTGTCATCACAGTCCTTTGCTGGACACAGCCTTTGTTGTCCCGTATCTGAAAACTCTTGTCTCCTATATTTTGTCCAGTTTATTGTTTAAGGTGGGAAGAAAAGCCCCATTCCTCTTACTTCATCAAAGCTAGAACTAGAAGTCCTCAACAGTGTAATTTCTAATTAATATTTTAAGGACATCCTCTTCAGGAAGTCCCTTTTATGTGAAATGTGAGTGTGTGTGTGTGTATATAATCTGTTCAGTCACAGAAAGTATAATACATGTACTAAAATGTTACTGTATCTGAACACGGCAGATTAAAAATGCCATATCTTTTTAAAAATAGAATCAAATAATTAGCCAGTGACGAAACTTGACCATATCCTAAACATGTCAGCCTTTTTCAGTCTCCATGTTTGGTACATCTAGTTCCTTCTGCTTGGAATGCTTCCTCATCTCAGTCTTTCTTGCCTGGCAGCTTTCCACATATCTTCTGGAACCAGCTCCAGGGGCATCACTTCTCTGCTTCCTAGTGCCCCCAGACAGAATCCAGATTTGTTCTTCTGGGTTCCCGTCATGCTCTACCCTCGCACCATTCTGGCACACACCATTCTGTATTAAAATTCTGTGTTTCTGTGTGGCCTCCCTCCTACCAGAAAGCCCTGGAAAGCAGGGAACTTATTTTAGTCTCCTTTATGTTTCCAGAATCCCCTAACACAGTATGTCTACTACGTAGAGCTTTTCAATATATGATTGTTGAATTAGTGACTCTTCACACGTGCTCAAAAATACTGCTGTTATGACTCTCCCTTTCAGTGTCACATAGTTGTAAAAGTGAGTCATCTTTAATCATTTTACTTTTCTCCTAGTAAATTCCTCATCTATGCCTGTCTCCTGCTGTTCTCTGTGCTGCTGGCCCTTCGTCTGGATGGCATCATTCAGTGGAGTTACTGGGCTGTCTTTGCTCCAATATGGCTGTGGAAGTTGATGGTTATTGTTGGAGCCTCAGTTGGAACTGGAGTCTGGGCACGAAATCCCCAATATCGGTAATACTGCTTTATAAAACCCACTGGTCTCTACCCTGAGGGAGCAATATCTTGTTTTTCACTTTTGACTAAGGACTATTTTTTTCAGCCTATCTGGGGTTTTATAAGAACTGTAATATAGGCAAACTGAGTTCTCTTCTAAGTAGTTTAAAAATTAGGGGTTTGATATGCATTTTTAAATAAAAGCAGTGTCGTTTGGGGTGCTTGAGATCCTAGCCCTCCCACAAAAGCCAACGTAATAGAAAAAGCATCCAAAATATCGAACTGTTGTATCATGCTGGGCTAGGAAGTATAAAACTGTCATGTTTGCAGGAGCAGTTCCATAAAACAGAAGCCTGGCTTTGGTCATCAGGGATATATCTGTCTCCAGTTCAGTCCTGGAATTGGGGTTCCTCTTGTCCCAATCTCCTAGTCCTGGGATTTTAAGACTGTTAGCAGTATGTGTGTTGGGAGGGTAGCTTGGCCAGGAAACAGTGTGTCGCTGAGACAGGGCAAGATGAGGCCCAGATGCTGTGAAGGAGAGCAGAGCCTTTGGGGGCCAGGCAGAGGGGTAAGCTTTACCTTCAACCCCTCTGTGCCTTTCTTCTCGGCTGCCGCAGCTCTTTCAGGTTCCTGGAGTTGGCTCAGCTCCGGTGTGCAGCCTAGTGCTGCTGGGGCCCAAAGAGTCTCTTCTCCCTCTCAGAGGCTGGCACTTCAGAAAGGGAAAAGGGACACTTGAGGGGCTATTCTCAACCCTCAGCAGGAAGACGGGGAGGGAAGGAGTGCCACGTGGGCAGCTGCTCACATGCGAGAAGGGCAGGTGTTTCGGTCTTGATTAGCTCGTGTCACACACATCGCTACAGGCATAGCTGAGAACCTTAGAGCAGTCCTGCAGAGAGCCTTGGCAGATGGGGGACGTTTGTGTGTAGCTGTTTGCAAGTCCTTAGACTTCCTTTTTTCTTTTTTAAGATTACCTGTTCAGCTGGCAAATCTTTTCTTTTTTATGAGATATTTTCAGATATCTAATATTTATGACTCAAAGAATGAAAAGTTAAATAACTAAACATGTTAGGTTCCACTCATTGATATTGAGAAGCTATTTGAGCTTTGCCCGGTTGGTTTAATTTAAGATTTTTAGAGCGAGAAAAGGAACTGTGTGTGTGTGGTTGAATGTAGTGAGTGTGCAGGCATGGTCATTCGGTGTTCACATTCTCCGGTGGAATGTTGGTGGGTCCTATACAGGTGACCACTGGCTTCATGTTCTCTGTGTCCTAACCTCAGGTGTATTTATCACCAAGAAGATACATCATAAATGTTTATTTGTATTTTGAATGAAACACTGTGGGCCTTCCAAGTGCATTTTTTAAGCATTGCCCTGTTTAGCAGCCTAATTATTTTTCAGTTGTTAATCTGATGAGTTCCTGCATGGTACTTAAACAGCTAAGTAACCTGATTTTGTTTAAAAACAGTTTTAACTGCTCTTCCTTCTCTTTCATCTGCAGGTGTTAATTCATCCTCATGGAATAGAAAGGAAAATAAAAAGACGTTCATAATTTTACCGGCATTTTTAAAATAGCACCTAACAATAGTTATTATATTTTCTTGAACTATAACCCACACTTATTCATAAAGCTAGTTATTTTTATAGTATTGCATGAAATGTGATTTACATGGTTTTTAATTTGTTGAGAGATGAGGATCATGAAATTTAAGGGATATTTGTCCGTTTTTAGTAGTAGAAGCAATCAGCTTGAATAATCTTGGAAGTAGTTTAATTTAAAGTTATGAACACAAGCATTTATGTTTACTGTCAGGGGAGTAATAACTCTGGCTGTCACTTCTGAGAATGTCGTTATCCAGTTAAAACTTTGTCTGGTTTGATTGTAATGTTCATTTATTGTCATGTAGTAGTTCTTTGACGTTTGAAAGATTGCCCATTAAAGATTAAGTGTAAGTTCGCTTTTTACCTAACTTCCTTTGCTTTTTGTCAGATTTATAAATATCGTTCATAGTATCAACATAAGTTGGTATTTGACCTGGACTGCCTGCCTGTTTTGGAGATTCTGAACTGAGTATTTTTCTTCTTCTTCTTCTGATGTCTCTTTTTAGAGCAGAAGGAGAAACGTGTGTGGAGTTTAAAGCCATGTTAATTGCAGTGGGCATCCACTTGCTCCTGTTGATGTTTGAAGTTCTGGTCTGTGACAGGATTGAAAGAGGAAGCCATTTCTGGCTTCTGGTCTTCATGCCGCTGTTCTTTGTCTCCCCGGTGTCCGTTGCAGCTTGTGTTTGGGGCTTTCGACATGACAGGTCACTAGAGGTGAGATTTCATATATTCAAGAATGTTTTAAAAAGTAAAATGTTTTGGTCTCTTATGGTAATGTACATTTCTTGCCCTTTGTTAGGAAGAGATTAGTCTGTAACTCTAGATTATGGTATGTAAGGAAACAAAAGCTGATGGAAATAATCATGGTTCTCTTTCTTGACTTAGAACGCAGGCTCCGTCCAGCTCCATGGCTTTCCCTAGTCCCCAGTGTTGGTCAGGCTTCTCGTGAGAAACAGAGCCAATAGGAGAGGTGGGGAAAGGGGGGAGGGAGGAAGGAAGGGAGGGAGGGGGAGAGAGAGTGCAACTGACTAATTTTAAGGATCTGGCTCATGGACTGGTGGGGCTGACAAGTCTGAAATTCATAGGGCGAACCGGTAGGCTGAAGATGCAGCCCGAGTCGATGCTGGCGTCTTGAAACAGAATTTCGTCCTCTCCAGGAAACCTCAGGCCTTCTAACTCATTCGATGCAACCACCCACAGTCTCAAGGATGGTCTTTACTGAAAGGCAGTCCTTTCACAGCAATACCTAGACTCGCGCTCGCTTCGGTAAGCGGTCCTGTGTAGCCCGGGCACGTGGACACCTCAGAGCGAGCGCCACGCCACCGCAGACCCCGTGATCTAGCGTTTCATCTGCTCCCCAGTTCGCCTCGAGCCCTTTGTGCCTCGACATAGGGGAGACGCAGCTGAATCAAAAAGCGGCGTGAGCAGTCTTAGTACCAGCACGGAAGGTGACGGCAGGTCACATTTCTTGAGCACTTACCGTGCGCCGGGCCCCGGGCTGGTTTCTTCCTGGGCGGTAGTGTCCTGGTGAGGTAGATGCAGTGGCCACCCCTGTTTTACGACAGGGGAAGGGCTTTGTTCCTGGCCATTCGTTAAGGGGCAGGGCCGGGGCCAGGATCACATGTCAGTCAGCCCGACCCCAGAGCCTGCACACCGAACCGCACGGAAGCTGAGGGCCCAAAGCCCTACACGGACGGGGCGAGGGGAGAACTGGATGCTAGGGAGGCTTGGTTTTGAGCTGGGTGAGTAACAAGCGCAGGAAGGAGAGTGGCAGTGGGGCTGGAAGGCTCCCGTAGAGAGGGCTGGTGAGGGAGCAAGGCTCCGTGGGAACCCAGTGGAACAGGACCCTGAGCCCTGAGCACCAGGACGCTTAGTCTCCACCGGGGAGAGGGCAAGGGCACAGGGGAGCGTGGCCAGTCCTGCAGCAGCGACCATGGAGGGAGGGCCATCTGAGGGCCCACTGCCCCCCCGCCTTCCTCAACCCGGCCACTTGTCTGCAAGGCCCCTCTGGCTGCTTTCCAGGGGGACGAACACTTCTTGAGGGAGCACAATTCGGAAAAAGATGTCTGAAAGATGCCTTGGGTGACAGTCCTGAGAGCAAGGTTGGGAAGCACAGAGACCCTCCTCACCCCCGGGCAACCTGGTACCTGTCAGGCCTCTGCATGGTGCTCCTCCCCGCTGCAGGCAGACCCTCACCCCTTCCGGTTCCTCCGGGCATTTGCTCCTATGTCCATCCATGCTCTGTCTGGTAACACTGGGCTCTCGCATCTGAAAGAGAAAGCAAAACGACAGCAGCAAAAGCTTCTCAGTCCTCTGTCTGGCTCTTGTGCCTTTCTCTTCGTTCACAGAAAGGCTCCCTCCAGCAGAGCCCTTCTGACCTCTGGCTCCCCGCTCAGCTCCCCCACTCCCAGGACACTGGCCAGATCCAGTGGGCCCTTCCAGTCCTTTTTTTCTGACCACCAGGCCCGCTGTGGCTCCTGACACTCCTGGGCCTTTGGCTAGACTGGCCCCCTCTGCTTTGGCTCCTTTGTTGCTGCTGAGGATTCTAGGCTTGGGCATTTTCTGTCCTCACTGTGCGTACTTGTGAGCCACACTGCGGATGATCTTGCTTCCTTCCTGTCTCCACTGCCACTCCCATGCTGTCGCCTCCTGAATTTACGTGGTCGGACTCAGGTTTTGATGCCAGCTCCGGACTCCTTTTCCAGCGTCGCCTGACTCCGTGTCTCTGTGCTGGTCAAGGCACCATTTCCACCCGCTGCTTTGCGTGGTTTCGCTACTACCTGCACAGGCGGAGCCAAACCAGGCTTCAGAAACCATTTGCAGGGGCGCCTGGGTGGCTCAGTTGGTTAAGCGACTGCCTTCGGCTCAGGTCGTGATCCTGGAGTCCCGGGATCGAGTCCCGCATCGGGCTCCCTGCTCGGCAGGGAGTCTGCTTCTCCCTCTGACCCTCCCCCTCTCATGCTCGCTCTATCTCATTCTCTCTCTCAAATAAATAAATAAAATCTTAAAAAAAAAAAAATTTGCAAAGGCTTACATAAACCAGAATCACTGAAGTCACACATTCCAGATAGTCCCTGTTTGGCTCAACATTTCTCGGTGGGGGAGGGACATGGGCCGGTGGCCTTCTGGATAGGAAATGCTTTGTCGAGCAGGACCGTCTTACGCACTGCGGGACGCCTCTGCCTGACCTCCGCCCACTAAATGCTGGTGGAGGGGCTCTCCCCATAAGTGTGTGAGAGACCCAGGGGCGCCCCTGCACCGCTCCCAGCCTCTTCCTAGGGCAGGGGCCGTGGCGCCCAGGTCAAAAAGCACCGAGAGAGCCATCTAAATGTAGCCGGATAGCGACTAAGGAGGAAGTTTAAGATACATGTAAAAATTTGGAACTTTGTTTCTTAGAAAGTAAAAGTATATACAAGGGCCAGGATTACATTGGGCACGAAACCATATTTTCCTAATGTGGAATTACAAAAACTAAGTCGTTCATGTAGTCACACTGGGTGTTCCTACCTAGGGGAAGAAGCACCATGTCCGGAGTCGAGCTCCCTCTTGGTGCTTGTGTCCCGGGAGGAAGAGTACTACGTTTGCTAGGGGGTGCCTGGGGATAGGCTTGCACAGAGACATGAAGGAAGAGTGGGGTTTGCCAGGGCGCCCTGTGCAGGTGGGGTAGGGGATGATATTTTCCAGGCAGAGGGACTCACACACACAAAGGCGTAGAGGCAGGAGAAAATCTGTCATGCTGAGTGAACTCTGGTGACTGCAATGTGACTGAAGCACGGTTTTGCAAGATGCAAAGACTTCTAGAGATGGATGTTGGTGACAGTCGCACAACAGTATGAATGTACTTAGTGCCGCTGCTGAGCTATACAGCTAAAGATGGTTAAGACGGGAAGTTTTCTGTTGTGTGTATTTTACCACAATAAAAAAAAATTGCCTGGAGCATGAAGTGGAAAGAGAGTGGTGGGAGTTGGGGGAAAGGAAGGCTGTAGAGAGGAACTGGGCCACGTAGGGGCCAGATCCTCAGTCCTCAGGCATGTGCTGAGCTGCTGCAGGCCGCCATAGTGAACTCCCAGGGCACCATGGGATAGTGGACATTTTTGAGGGAAAAGCGATGATACCCACCAGCTGCGGGGATACCTCCAAGTAGTTTACAGTTTTATTATTAGGTCACCCTACATTAGTTTTGATGATATTGGAGAAGAAGCTGGGTTGTTGGCAGTTGCCGCGAGGAGAAGGTCGTGCTGTGCAAAACTCTGTGTGGAGAACAGCTAATGAGGATGGCGGGTGCGGCGCCCAACAGGCACGCACGACCTCATGGGAATTAGTCGTGGTTATTTAGGAGTGAAGTAAAAATCATATTTTTCTTTTGATTTATGGGAGTTATTATTTTTTTTTAGATGGCTACTTAGGACAGAAATACTAAGTTTAGATCTAATTACTTAACCCAGTGGAACTGTTAAGGATTTCTTTCAGCCCAGAGGCCTCGGAAAGAATTGCTCCCTCACAAAATGCCCTGTGAACAAGAACTCTGGGGAAGCTCTGGGCCAGATCAGACGGCTTCCTGTGATTTTCATTTTGTAGGCAGTGGCAAGCCACGGAAGAGTAGCGAGTGCTGCCGCCAGAAGGAAGACGGCCTGGCGGGTATTTGGGAGCAGAGAGCCTTCCAGACTAGAGGCTGGGAGGCTAGTCAGGGGACTGTTGGAGGCATTGGGGGTGGTGGCTGGTGAAAAGAGAAAGGCCTGATGAGGCAGTGGTCGTCGGGCTGGTGGAGAGGACAGGGCGTGGTGACGGAGCATGCAGGAGTGGGAAAGGAGGAGATGGTGCTTGCTGGTGGTGTGGCTTGGGTCCTTGGGTCACTGGGCTGCCGCGGTGCCTTACAGCAAGGGAGGGGGGACGGGGTGAAGGTGTGAGGGGCTAATGGACTCAGTCTGGGACTGGCTCTGGCTGAGGCACCTCTGGGAGAGCTGGGTCTGGGCCACAGCAGGAAGGCTGAGTCAGAGACAGAGCCGGGTGGAACAGCCAGCAGGAGGCCACCCAAGCTGGGGCTGGGTAGACAGCAGGGCGAGCGAGGGGAAGCCTGTGTGTTCGTGTCCGTGTCTTTCCAGTGCGGACAGAAGACCAAGTTGAAGGCTCTGGGGGGCATCAGGGTTCAAGGAGAGGAGGAGACTGAAAAGGAGCTGCAAGAGCACCAGGAGGAGGGCGAGACTGTGCCGGGCTCCTGGAAAGAGATGCCACACAGATGCCCTGTAGGATGATCTGACACAGGTGGTCTGATGTCGTAGAGGTTACTGACGACCTTGACGGAGCAGTTGCCAGTGGTCGGGGCTGGAGGCCGGATCGCAGTGCTGGGAGCTCGGAATGGGGAGGCCACGGGCTGGAGCGTTCACGCTGTCTCACTGAGCTGGATGGTAACAAAGTGCTAGGCCTGGGAGCGGATGCTGGCTCCAGGGAGGGAGGGGCTCATTTGGTCTTGGGGCTCTTTTGTGTTTAATGGGAATGAGTTGAACTTGTGTCTGTGCTTCTGGGAGGGATCAGTGGAACAGGAGAGGTTAACGATGCAATAAAGAATCCGTAATTGATGTCTTGATGTGACAAGGTCCTCAAGGAGCCAGAAAGGAAGGGGTGGGGAGCTGAGTCCTGGGTACAAGAAAGAAGTGCAGGTATGTTACGGGTAGGGGCAGGAAGGACGCTTGTGCTGTCTGCCACGGATTGCCTCTACCCAGCGAGCCCGGAAACAAGGCTATTGTTTGGTAGAGCATAAAGGGCAGGCAGCCGCTAAGCAGAGGGGCCGAGGCAGGAGACCGGCGGGCAGGTTTCTTGCTGTCGCCGCGTTGCTTCGCTCCCCGGTGCAGAAAATCAGGAGGTCCCAGTATAACTTCATCAAACTTTTCCCGTATTATAATTTGCATTGCCTTTTAGTTTGTTAACCAAATAATTGCAGTATTCAATACAACTTTTACTTTGCTTAACTGATTCTTCTCTTCATTTTTAGTTAGAAATACTGTGTTCTGTCAACATCCTGCAGTTTATATTCATTGCCTTAAGACTGGACAAGATCATCCACTGGCCCTGGCTTGTATGTAACTTTTTAAATCCTTAAATAAACTTTTCTTTTTTTAATTATAAAAGTAATTTGTGTTCCTTGTAGAAAACTTGGAAAAGACAGACAGCTTAGGTAATCGAATGATAATGACCCGTAACCCACTGGGAGAGAGCATGGCCAGTGTCCCGGGTTTCCTGTGCCGGATATTACCGCTTCGTGAAGGCAGCTGAGCCTGTGCGGCGCACACGGTTTTGTGCGCTGTGCTCTCATCCTAACGCATCATGAGCATTTTCCCCTGGCAATAAAAGGTGTTTATAAACATAATTTTTAAAGTTTAATTGATGCAATATTCTTCAAATGCATTTACCAAACATCCCCTTCCGAATATTGAAGTTGATACCAGTGTGATTATAAATCATGATGTAACATATATTTTTGTGCCTAAAAATCTTCCCCTGATTCTTTTCATTATTTTCTTAGGAAGGACTCCAGAGACAGTATTACTGGGCCAGAGGGTGGGAACTTGAGATTTTGGAAGACAGGCTGCACCCCCGACTTGCTTTTCAAAAAAGTTGTGCCACTGGACACTCCTGCTCAGAACCTGTGGCTTCAGTTCCTGGGTGTTTGGTTGAAATTGTGTAGATGGATAGAAGGGGGTGGGAACGGGGGTGGATATGGGTACGTACACATGTCATTATATATTCATAGCAAGCTACAGATAAGCCAGTAGGACTTGGACTTCCTGCTATGAATGCCTAGAAGGCAGGTGAGAACCGACAGAGAGGAGGCACGTGGCCTCTGGGAGGTGAGGTCGTGCTGGGGTTTTGGGTCCCCACTCCCACTGCTGCTTGATGTGTCCTTTTGCACATAAGACATTTTCTGTTATGAACATGGTTTACCTTAAAAAAAAAAAAAGTACCAAGTATAGCAAAAAGAGAAAATATTCATTTGGTGACAGGGAAGAAAATGAGGGAACATAGTCACCTCCATAATGAATAAAGGCAGAACTCATCATCTCTGCCCAAAGTCTTTGATAAAACAGTCATAATACAAAATGTTCGGGTACCTGTCCTCCATCTTTAGGGTGGTATATCTGGAGAAAGGTAATTGGGTTCAGGATTTTCTGTTGTGATATAGAGGAAAGAAATCTAAGTAAGACCAACATTTTAGTATAAGGTGCAATCAGAAAAAAAAAAGATGAATTATAAATGTTTTTTGTAGGTGAGCGGAGAGGTTTTTCCAGCCCCAGTCAGCAGATGGAACAGTCTGATGGCATGCTTCTCACAGTGATCAGGAGAGACCGAGGGAAGCTGCTATGATCACTATGATCCCGGCGGGGGCGGGGGAGGGTGGCTAAGTGAGCGCTGCTAAATGAGGAAGGGCCCTGGGAAGAGACCCTCCATAGATTGTACAGCAAAACCTACCATCAGAAACTCCAGGCTACTTGAGAGGATTAAAAATCACACACCAACTCAAGTCATAGTTCTAAAAACAAAATGGAAAACCGAAGAACTATCTGAAGAAAGCATAGGAGAAAATCTTTGGGAACCTGGGGTTAGATCAGGAGTCCCTATAAGTGGCACTAACAACTAACAACAAGGTCCATAAGAGCAGCTCAGAACTGAAATGAAATGAATGAAAAGACAGGCCACAGAGTAAAAGAAAATATTCGCAAAACATGTGTCCAAATGAGGACTTGGATCCAAAACATCTTAACTTTCAAAACTCAAAAAACAACCTAATTTTAAAATTGACAGAAGACTTGAAAAGACAGTTCACAAAGAGGATATACATATGGCAAATACACAAGGACAGGACATCATTACCCAGTAGGGAAGGGCAAATCAAGGTCAGGATGAGGTCCCAGGATACACTCATCAGAAGGCAGAGCTAAAACACGAACTGGAGCGCAGGGGAGGGTGGGGAGGGACGGGGACACTTGCACATCGCTGGTGGGGATGCCGAGTTGTAGAGGCGCTCTGACAAACAGTTGGGCTGTTTCATGGCAAGTTAAACACGGAGTTGACATACCATTTAGCAGGGCCAATCCGGGGTATGTCCCCTAGAGGAATGGCGCTGTAGGGCTGGACAAAAACCCGTGCCTGAGTGTTGGTAGCAGCTTTATTCGGGACAGCCAAATGCGGGAAAGCACCACAGTTTCCTTCCACGGGTGCTGGACGCACGGGCAGTGGCGCATCCACCCTCTGGAACGCCACTTGGCAATAAAAAGAAACAGCCTGTCGTCACCCGCAGCAAGCGGGGGTGGGGGGGGGGCTCACGACTCTGGCTTGAGGGAAGAAGGCAGCCGCAGACAGCGGTGCCGTGGGATGCTCTTGAAACAACCGAAGCGTAGCGAGAGGGAATGGGTCAGTGGATGCCAGGCGTTGGGGGTGGGGTGAGGGTATGACACCGTGAAGGACCGCACGAGGGAGTCCCGTGGGGTGAAGCAGCTGTCCTGTGTCCTGCCTGGGGATACACAGCTCTGCACATGTGTGTGTGAAAAGTCACAGACCTGTCCACCAAGGGAAAACAGTCAATTTACTGTTTGATAGCGAGACAGAGGGATGCCAGACGGATCCAAGGGCCAGTGCAGGAGGGAGGAAGAGCACACAGGGGAACCTGGGGAGGCCCGGGGGCTCCTGTGCGCTCGTGTGGGGGTGAAGCAAGCTGTGGTGCGGCAGCCGCAGGCGTGGAAGCCACCTGGGCGAGGTGGCAGGGACCGGGCGGCAGAGCCTTCTCGGCGTCCCACGCGCATGAGCGGAGGGCAGCATCAGGCCGGGCCGGCAAACAGCCGTGAACCGGGGGTGGGGGGGCTGTCAGGGTAAGGTGGCGCAAGTGGGCAGCGGGGCGCAGGCCGCCCTGTTTCCCTCGGGGCAGAGCCAGGTGCGGGCCGCGTGACGTCCTGTCTTAGACGGGCAGCTGCCGGGCCCTCCAGCCCGAGCGCGGCCCGTGGCGGAGCGTGGCCCGGAGCGGCGGCGGCCCCAGGCCGTCCTCAGTGCCGCCGAGCTGGGCCGTCCTAACTGCGGCCGTCCGCCAGGGGCATGGCTAGGCCCGCCTTCAGGTGCTGGGCACAGACCCTACCGACTTCTTTCTCTCCTTCCTTCAGGTCGTGTGTGTCCCTCTGTGGATTCTCATGTCCTTTCTGTGCCTGGTGGTCCTCTATTACATCGTGTGGTCTGTCCTGTTCCTGCGTTCCATGGATGTGATTGCAGAACAGCGAAGGACACACATAACAATGGCACTGAGCTGGATGACCATCGTCGTGCCTCTCCTTACTTTTGAGGTAAGCTTTCGACAGCAGAACTCTTCAGGCCCTGAATCCCACCCTTCCCTGTGACGGCCCTCTGAAAGCACCGCAGAGGATGGAGGGATGGAGAGGATGATGGTAGAATTAGAGCATCCTTTCTTTTGGGGAAGGGGGCGAGCGGTGAGTCTCCATAGCCATGATGCACCAGTGTGTGTTGATGTGTCTACATCTAGGAAGAGGGAGTTGGTGCAGAATTAGAGACTGGGCACTGTTGATGCTTTAGAACAAACACCAGCAGGAGCTTCCCATAACAAGCCTGGTGGTGGAAACTTCCCAAGTAGACAGATTTTGCTTCGTCCTAAAGAGGGATATGAGAGTTTACCTTGCGCTTCCCCCCAGAATAGAGGGTTTCTCCAGTCTCCCGTGGAGCCGACCTTCCCCCTTATGAGACCTGACAAGGGAAGGGTGGACTGATCTCAGCCATTGTCCATCCTCAGATGCTTTATCAATAGAACCTCAACTATTTCTCTTTCCTCAGATCCTGTTGGTTCACAAACTGGACGGCCACAACGCATTCTCTTGTATCCCGATATTTGTCCCTCTTTGGCTTTCCTTGATCACTCTGATGGCAACCACATTTGGACAGAAGGGAGGAAACCACTGTACGTATTCAGCACTTCAGAAGCCCTTGACCTGTGTGTGTGTGTGTGCGCGCGTGAGTGTGTGTGGCCCCACTCTGTGAAAGGATGAGCCTGAGGGTCCCAGTTAAGGAGGTCGCCCGAGGAAGACCTGGGGCCTTTCAAGGGAAGGGTGCGCTGTCAACCTTGCTCTCCGTGCCCTGTACCATGACCTCCCTAATGGCGCACTCTGCCATCTGAGGTAGGGCTGAGCGTGCTAGGTAGCCTCTCAGCCCTGCTTCCCAGAGGCTCCCAAGGATTAGATCAAAATCCATGTCACCCACCAAACCCTGGGAGTGCTCTTAGGTTCTGTGTCCTCCTGGCTCTCCCCAGCAACATTGCTGACATCACTGTGGCTTGTCAGTGGTGACCTGCTTGCCCTCTCTCCTCCCCACCTGCACGATGGCACATTTCAGTTTTGAAGTGATCTTTGACAACAGTTCCTTCCTTACTAGACTGTTAGCCTCTCTGCAGGTAGCGCCGGAGCGTGCCATTCTGGAAGCCAGGAGGCGGGGCGGTGGGGGGTGGGGGTGTGCCCTGGGAGGGCCAGCACTGAGCTGACGGTCCTGGGGTACAGACAGCAAGAGCACGCCTCAGAGAAGCAGCGTTGAGGGGGCCCCGGGAGCTCAGGCTGCCTGCCGGCCTGGACCAGCGTGGTTGCCAGAGGCTGCCTGAAGTCCCTTTTTTGCTTGACATGCTTGACATTCTTTGGCCTGTGTCAGCGCATCCCAGCTGGGGAAGACGAGGGGACGGTGACGTAGCCTCGACGGCGCAGGTACCCGTCGGAGACGTGCCAGAGCAGTCCTAGCCGCTGGAGGCCCGTCAGAGGGACACCTCCACCCCAGCCACTGCCTGATCTCTAGCGAGGTCGCAGCGCGCCCTGTGGTCGCTGCCAGTCTGGGAAGCCCACTCGCAGAGCCAAGGAGCCACAGGCCTTTCTTCTTGCCCTTGGTGGGTATCCAGGCCTCGCTCGATCTTCATTTCTAAGGCATCAGGGTGAAGCATTACGTTGTACGAATAAAACTTCATGACCGGGAAAGTAAAGTGACAAGGAGATTCAGTGGAGGCCAGTGTTTGAAAAAGTACATCCTTCTTTTTCAGGGTGGTTTGGGATTCGCAAGGATTTCTGTCAGTTTCTGCTTGAAATCTTCCCGTTTTTGAGAGAATATGGAAACATTTCCTACGACCTCCATCATGAAGATAATGAGGAAACGGAAGAAACCCCAGTTCCAGAACCTCCTAAAATTGCTCCAGTGTTTCGGAAGAAGACCAGGGTGGTTATCACCCAGAGCCCTGGTAAATACGTCCTCCCGCCTCCCAAATTAAATATTGAAATGCCAGATTAGACACCACTCCCTGGAACGGAACGCAAGCGGACCAGGACGCACGCTGTCTTCTAGCCTCCTCTGCCTTTGTTTACCCCACCTGGAACTGGAGCTGGAGCTGGGGCTCCGGCGACTTGCATCTCATGCCTTGTTTGCACTCAATGCCTACCAGTGACTCACCGTGACGGACGCACACGTGGCAGGGGACAGGCACGCGCAGTGTGGGCTGGGGGGTGGGTGTCAGCGGCCGTGGGCACGATGGAGGGAGCGTGCGCGACAAGGAGAGGGCAATCCCCTCCTCCAGGCGGCTGCCTCGGGAGCTGGCTGGGCTCTGGTAGGGATGGCTGATTAGGCCAGAGAGGGAACTGGTTTTCAAAGTGCTACGATTCCCATCGGAAGTGTTCTTCGGAAACGTTATCTGAAGCCAGGCTGGCCCCGCCACGCAGCTTCGAGTCCGCCATCGGGGCGTAGTCAGGAGGAGGTGTAGCTACAGCCCAGCGCCGCTCCGCGCCGTGCTGGCAGTGCTGACGGCGGGTGTTCCGGCCCCCCGGTGAGCCCCTTCCAACGGAGGGACTCCGTGCCTGTATAGTATTTATACGAATCTTTTAGCCTTGTAATATACCGTGTCCAATCCTAGTTCTGTACAGTATACTCTGTTAAAGTATTTTTTTACGAGCCTGTATCGGAGACGTACGTGTTCTGTTGCAGAAGTAGATGCTGCTGGCACACCTGTCGTGCCCGGGGGGTGTCACGCCTTCATG
>NC_058419.1:4516639-4579639 GCF_002201575.2 Neomonachus schauinslandi | reverse complement strand
AGGCCCTTTCCAGGCTTTGGTGGGGTCGGCAGCTTCTCCTCCAGGGTGCTGGGCATGAAGTGAGGCCGCTTGTTGGTCCTTCCCTGTGTGTGTTTGTGTGTGTGCGTGAAGACAGTGCCCTGGGCGTTTTAAGGAGTGCAGGGTCAGGGAGGGTTGGGGGAAGAAAGCGGGGCAAGGAGCCTCCTGAGGGTGGGGTTTCTTGTTCCCCGGGATGACTCCCACATCCAGAGCTTGGTGTCCTTGAGGAAGCTGTCCCGTGGGGTCCTTGCCATAGAAGGTTTCATCCGTTCCAGCGGCGGAGTGTGTGAGTGACATCCACCCCGCAGCATTTGTCCGTACCCAGTTCAAGAGTTTAGAGTTTTGTCATGTCCTGGAAACCATTTGGGACCCCTTGCCTCCTTGTTTGGGCTCGGTACCAAAATCACAGGGCATTGGTCTAGCGATGGGTTGAAAAGGCGAAAGGAGGAGTGAAGTGATGGGGTCATGAAATAGAGAAATAAAAGGAAAAGTTTGTTGGTTCTTGCTTCTGATGCCTTCGTGTCTGTCATTCTGCAAATGCCAAAGGCACACACACGCGTGCTCGTGCATTGGCCTGGTTCTTCCAGAAAGGGGGGGAGACGTCCTCCCAGCACAGAGGGAGCACTGCTCACTGGCTCCTTGATTCCCAGACATGGGCTGAGCTCTGCTCTCTGGAAGGCCCTGTGGGTGAGCAGTGAGGACACTAGGAGAAGGGGGATACGTCCCAGCCATAGGGGACCGTGTCTAGCCGCCACAGTCCTGGCAGGAAGGTGGGAGGGGTGTTCTGAGACCCGCAGAAGAAGCGGAGGCAGGGTGAGGGGGGTGTGGCTCCGGGCTCCCAGGGCGAGCACTGCAATGGAAATGCCCCTGGCCCGGCCCGGGGGCTGGGGCCTGGGGTGACCAGAGGGTCCCCGTAATTGCTTCTGTGCAGCTGGTCCCCGGGAAGCTGATCTGTAACTCTTGCCCTGTTTGGAGATGGGGTGCCTTTGGGGTGGGAGCAATGTCTGAAATGGATAAATGCTCTGAGTGGTTTGCTTTGAATTCTGGAGAAGGCCGAGTACTCTCCTGTGGCAAGGCGGTCAGTGTGCTGAGCCCTTGTCACATGCCTTTTGAACACAGTGATGATTTAGTGGCCTTAGTCCTGTCATCTCCAGTGGTTCTGTGAACGACCGTCTCTTTCCACGAGGGAATGCAGAGGTACGGGCAGCCCCGTTCTGCCTGGACTGGGGGAATGCCCACTGTCTCCTAGGCCATGAGAATTTATTTGGGTCTCCCGGAGTTCTCCATGGCCAGTCCTAAACAGTGGCTGGGTGTCAGTGGGAAGAAATGAAGGCATCTCAGAGGTCTGAATGGAAGAGAAGCTCAAAAGAGGAATCGAGTTGCTCTTTTCCTGTTCCTGGGGGACCTTTGAGGTAGTTGCAGCCAGCGGGGCAAGAACCCGTGCCCCACCCTCACCCTAATGGAAGGATCTGTCCTCCTGGAGGTACATATGCAGAGAGCGCGTTCTGCTTCGTTTCTCTGAGGTTCCACTCGAACTCCAATTCTGTGATCTGTCTCGGCAACGGAAAATCTTTAGAGGAGGGAGTGTGGTGGGTGGAGGTGACAATAACCCTGGACAGATCTCCCAACCACTGAAGGCCCTCCTACGCCAGTGTGCACGTCTTCTGGCCTCTCCCAAAAGGGGGCAGTAGCAGAGACTCACAGGTTAAGATTGTGACCTTGCATCAGAGGAAGGAGAACATTCTCAGCCCACTGAGATTTTGGAGGTCATTGCCATGGGAAGTGCAGAAAGGGGCTAGCGCCTGAGGGGGGCCACCACCCCCGCTGAGAGGTCGTGAACAACCAGAGCCACGTGACTGTGCAAACTCGTGATAAATAGGTGCGATCCTGCACTTGAAGGCCCTGCCCCTTGGTGGGTGGGCACTTGGAGCAGGTGGACAGTTTCAAGGCAAATTGGACTTTCTCAGGGACTCCTCCCAGAAATGAGGGGCGTTTGGGCACAACAAAGTAGAAAAGCTGCTTTGGGCTGAGTCTGTAGTACACAAGAGTGAGTCAGAGAGATGTCCAGGGCTCGGGCCCCTCTTGTCTTCCCCCTGTCCCCAGACTGAGGGGGACACTGTGTTGCCAGCCCTCTTGTGCTTAGGAAGGCTCAGGTGCAGAACTCTGCCTGGCCCAGGTATGTCTGCAGATGGTGCCCCAGGGCCCATGGAGTAATCCTTTAGCTATGACAGCAGAGAGCAGAGAGCACTCTGTCTCCGCAGCCAGACACTGGTGTCAGGCCCATTTACCCCTCGATGTGACATGCCCGACGTGTGTGCCCTACTGCCCTGGGCCGGGCGGGCGGCCTTCCCCAGAGGAGCCACCGCTCAGGAAACGGGCTGTAGGAATCCTTCGTGCCCCCTGCACCGTCAGGTCCCTGAGCTACCCCGTCAGTCCCCTCGGGGCCGCGGTGAGTCTCTTTTGGGAGCCCAGCAGCCAGCTGCCATTGGCCTTGTTGGAAGTGGTGGGGGGGGTCCTCTTCCTGGGGCCTGGCCCGCAGCCCCCACGTGCCCTGCAGCCGGCACTGCCCCGTCTCTCCTGACCCTGGCCTCAGTCTGCAGCGTCTGGGGTTTTGTCCTCCTGTCTCCCCACTGCCAAGCGCTCAGCGAGCCTGTGTTTCCACTGGAGCTGACTAGACACCCTGGTGGGGAGTGTCCTGGGGCCTCGGAAACGACAGTCACCACCAGGTGACTGTGTGAGACTGTGTCCAGTGATGAGTTATGTTTGGAGAACTCCGGTGTCGCACCAGCTGTTGCATGAAGCTGGGGCCTTGTGAAGGGGACTCTGAGATTGCGCATCCTGAGGCTGAGCCAGAGAGGGCGTGTGTACCTGTCAGCCGTCCCCAGCTAGGACCCTGCTGTCGGCAGTCGGGCCGTTGGAGCAGAGGACAGACTAGCAGATGACGGCGGTGGTCCCCGGGACGCTCCCCCACACACACCCCAGATAGCCCCAGACTCAAATGAGGAGTTTGAAAGCAGCCGAGCAGGCGGGGCCTTCGTGTTCCCGGGCGGCAGGCTGTGCAGAGGCTCGGCCGCCCTAGGAGACGTGGAAGGAGGAGCGCCCCCACCAGAGCCCATCTGGACTGGCCGGCGCTGAGCAGGGGAGGGTCATAGGAGCTCAGACGAGGCTGAGGTGAGCTGGAGCCTGGGCGACCTCATGAACCGGGTGCTCTTGGCCCAAGTCCCTGGACCGGAGGTTGGAAGCAGGGCCACTGCGTGCTGTCCTTGGAGGGAACGGACTTGGAGGGTGAGGGCCGGTGTTTGCCCCAGGCCATCATGGACTGCTGGGGTGTAGCCCTCTGGACGCCCCAAGCACCACCACTAGGGTCCCCCAGGGAGGCATTTCCTGGGTGCAACGTTGTCTCCATCGTGTCCGTGTGGGCTGACACACATCACCCAGGTCCCCTGCCGTTGTGGCCAGGGCTGGGCAGAGCAGGCACCAGCCCCCTTGGCCGTCAGCCGGACGCCGTGACGATCTCTAGATGGCCTGAGCCTCCCCCCGTGAGGGGCTGGCGTGGGGTGTCTCCGTCTCGGTCCTGCTCCTCTCAGAAGCCCCCGTGGCCCGGCCAAGGCCAAGCCTGCCCTGAAACCAGCCTCCTCGGCAGGGGTCTGACCTTCAGTCCGGCCCCCACCTACCTGCCCTCCTCTGGGACTCGTATCGCCGGCACCTGCCCTGGGGCCCTTCCTGAGCAAGTAATGGGCCTCGCTGCCTGTACTCAGGCGCTGAGCTGGGCCTGAGCACGGGGATAGGGCTGGGCCGGTGGCGGGAGGCAGGGTGTGAGACCGAGGGACACCCACAAGACAGTGTGACGGGGCAAAGCCACGTGTGCCGAGCACCCGGCCGGAGGGTCTGTGCAAAGTGTCCCCCAGACACTCACGCTGTGGGGAGGCAGTGAGAGTCCTTAGACCCGGTGGGTGGGTGTTTTGAACTGCTGGCCTGCTACGTGTCTGGCGTCCAGCCTGCCCAGGGGAGTGAGCCTGCAGGACAACGTTGGGCCACCCAGCCGGCTGGGAGAGAAGGGGACCAGACCGGGCAGGGGCATGGGAGAGCCGGGGCCATGCCTGAACCCCAGAGCAGCCTTCGGTGGGCCGTCGCTCCTACATCCACGTGCGAGTGGGCCTTCTCCAACCTTACACACCCCATCCAGGCCCCACTTAGCCCCCAGGGCATGGAATCCCTCTTGGACAGACGGTGACCCCGAGGCGCTGGGAGAGGCCACGTGGGCAGGGTCCCGTGTCAGGCTCTTGGTGGCACCGTTGCCTGGCTTTGCCGTGGTGGTCCCCCTCGGTCCTGGGACAGGAAGCATCGGGCATGACGTCCACATGCAGGGCAGCTGGAACCGTGCTGGCCTTGCGGAAGGGCCCTCGGGCCGGTGCAGGGCCCGGGCTTTGCTCCTGGCACGAGCTCGGTTGGAACGTGCGTTCTGCCGCGCCCACGCTGACCCGGCGTGTAAGCTCCCTAGGGCTCAACTTCTGGACGGGTAAACCGGGTGTAGTCTCAGTACAAGTCCAAGGCCTTGCTGTGCGTTGTACACGCTGCCACCCGTCCCTAAGATGCCCGGCCCAATGTAGGTGCCCGTAGACTTAGCTACCGTTACCGTCTGCAGAAGGTGTCCCTTTTCACTGGACTGTGAAGATGCCGAAGCAGTCAGTGTGTGTCTGCTGATCCCCGCGTCCATGGACTGACGGAGTTCTCTGCTTCCTGCTGACAATCTGTGCCCCAAGCTAGTTCCTCTCACGTGTCCGGACTGAGCCAACACGGTCGAAGTTGTTCTAGAGCCGGCCGGCGGGACGGCCCGTGCTGCTAGGCTGGGCACGCAGAGGACAGGGCGCTGGGGCAGGCATCTAACCTCCCGCAGGCCGCCTCTCCTGCTGGGCACATCTCAGCCCAGAGCTCTGCGAGCATTGTGCGGTGCCCGCGTTGAGGCCGTGTGCGTGAGAACTGCTTGAGTGGACACCCCGGGGGCGGTCTGACTCCCCCTTCATGTATGGGCACCTCCTGAGCATCTATGTCCGACCAGGCTGCAGGCACACAGGGAGGGAGCAGCTAGCTCATGGGGTCCTGAGCTGAGTCCCCATGGCACAGAGGCTGAGGAGAGCACCCGCTGACTACAAGTAGGCCAGGGCAGGGGCAGGGGGGGGACCCTGCTGTCCACGGGTCTGGTCCCATGAGGCCTTAGAGGCCAGTCCCAGGCACGGCAGTGCTTCTTCCACTGAGTAGGATGCCGAGGAGCTTTGTGTGGACACAGGACACCATCGCTCTTGTGTTCTGGAAGGCCACTCGGGAGACTGACGTGGGGACTGCAAATGGAGCGGGACCCTGAGGGGCTCCTGCCGTTGTCCAGATGAGATGAATGCGAGGCTGCTCTAGGCCTGGCCAGGGGCTGGAGGGGAGGGATGGGGTCCTGAGTTGCAAGCGAGGTGGAGGAGGCCAGAGTGGTGGACGAATCAGGCTCGGAGGCTTATGGAGGGCAAGGGGCTGGGGTCTTCGGGAGGAAGGTTATACTTCCCGCTGCCTGGTTCTGTGTGCGTGTGTTTTCGCTTGATTTCTTGCTTTTTTAAATTAGGTTCATCGTCCATTTAATGTTTTTGAGTTTCCTTGGACTTGATGTTGGGGAGTTTTAGATGGACAGAAAGTTGGCACGCCTCGTGCCGAGAGGCCCCATATACCGCCGCCCCAGTTTCCCCTGGTACTAACATCTCAGACCAGTGGGGTCCTTGAGTTACAGCTTGTGAGCTCACATTGATGCGATATCATTTACTAAAGTTTACCACGTACTCAGGTTTCCTTAGTCTTCTACCTGATGTCCATTTTCCCATGCCAGCCTCCCATCCAGGATGCCCCCCATTCCACTGAGTTGTCGTGTCTTACCAGGACTCCTCTTGGCCATGGGAGTTTCTCAGACTTTGTTGTGGATGACCTTGACATTTTTTTTTGAGAAGTCCTGGTCAGATACACTGTAGGATGTCTGTCCATTGGGGTTTGTCTGCTAGATTTCTCAGCCTTAGACCGGGGCTATAGGTTTCTGAGAGGAAGACCACAGAGTAAAAAGATTCTCACCACATCGTATGGAGGGTGTATACGGCCAAGGAGTACGATTTGTCACTGTTGATGTTGACCTTGAGCACGTGGCTGAGGTAGAGGCTGTCAGGTGTTGCCCCACTGTAAAGTGACTCTTTTATATTTGCCCGTTCCACATTGTCCTGTTTGGAAGGAAGTCGCTCTGCACAGGCCTCACCTCTGGGGTGACGGACTATGCCCCTCCTCTTTGAGGGAGCGGTGTCTGCTTTGGTTCTTTGGAATTCTACTGCAGGGGAAATTGGGTCTACTCTCATGCGTTTGTTCCTTTACCATTCAATCATGTATTTCTCTCACTGTGGCTCAAGGATGGTTCATTTTATAGCTTAGGTCACATTCCAATATTACTTTATTTGGTTGCTCAGATCGTTCCAGTGTTGGTCATTGGAAGGGGTCTCAGTTAGCTTCTGAGTCCCTTTGATGTGCAGAGTGGTTTCTTTTTGTTGTTGTTGTTGTTGTTTTCCATGTCCCTACTTTCTGGCACTATAAGATGCTCCAGGCTCCTTGTGAAATAATCAGATATCGATCTCTCTATTTCTTATCTATATCTCTCTATTTTGTCTCTCTGTCTGTCTGTCTGTCTGTCTGTCTCTCTCTCTGTCCTTATCTGGATTATACAGGTCTCTGGCTCTGGTTCCTGACACAGGGCTCCCAAATCCCCTGTAAATAGGGGTGCTAGGAGAATCTTTTGTCCTAACATGTAGTCTTTGATCCCATGTTTGACACAGGGCTCCTGAAACCCTTGTCAATTCCCAAGCGATAGGAGCCCTAGGAGCATCGTTTGTTCTAGCCAGGTGACCCTTGGTGGGCTCCTGGATGGCTCCTGGGTGGGGCGACAGCTCCCCAGAGAGACCAAGCCATGATTAGAAGCTTGGAATGTTCAGCCCCATTCCCCATTCTCCAGAGCGGGGAGAGGGGCCAGACGTGGCGTCAATAATCCATCATGCCAACGTGAGGAAGCCTCCATCCAATCTCAATAGTATAGGGGCTTGGGGGAGCTTCCAGGTGGGTGAACACATCCACGTTCCGGGAGAGCGGTGCCACCCAAGTCCACCGGGACAGATGATCCTGTGCTTGGGACCCTCCCAGACTTCCCCTGATGGATGCCTTCATCTGGCCGTTCCTGCCCTTTAATAAAGTGATGAACATAAGTGTTATGTGAGCTGTTCTAGCAAACTGTCGACTCCATGGTGGGAAGGCCAAGGGAATCTCCCAATTTGTAGCCCACCCAGAGCTATGGGTAACCTGGGGACCTACTAACTGTGACTGGCATCTAAAGTGGGAGGCAGTCTTGTGGGACTGAGCCCTTATCCCGTGAGATCTGGTGCTATCTCCGAGTAGAGAGTGTCAGAAGTGAATCAATAACTGAATCAGGACACCCAGCTAGTGTGGCCAAGAATTGCTTGGTGCAGGGGCAGGGGGAGCCCACAGAAGTGTCAGAAGTGTTGTGAGCGCCGTAGCGGTGTGGGAGTACAGGACGAACACGTAGCAGGAAGAGTGAGATTTTGTTAGTCACTCATGTTGCATATTTCCTGCCCTAGTCCTGGAATCATCCGTACATCTAAGGAGCCCTTCTTCCTTTCCCTGAGGAATGGATTTAGAAACCAAGACCTGCGTGCTCGCTGTGCCCACACTACTGGGGTGGGTTTAGTCATAGGCCCTCGCGCTGACAGAGGGAGGAAACGTGTGCGGGTGTACTCACCCCTGCGTACACATGTATCTATAAACGTTTCCATGCGTAATTCCCTATTTCTAGAGGAAGCTAAACATGGCCTCATGCTGACGACTCCCACTCTCATCTAGTACACCCTGGATCATTCTAGCCTCCTGCCCTTGGGTATAAGTAAACGCCCCTTCCAACAGTGAGAAACCGGGCTCCCACTATTGGCCACCCGTTTGCATATTTGTTCGAGTCACATGGACCTTTACGGCAGTATCAGAATTGTTAACCTGGATGTACCGCCTCAGGAAACAGCTCCATGAACTAGGACACGGTGGTTATGTCATTCCCCGGGCCTTCAGTCTTACAGACTCCCTCACTTCCTTTTTTTTTTTTTTTAAAGGTTTTATTTATTTGACAGAGAGAAAGACAGCCAGAGAGGGAACACAAGGAGGGGGAGTGGGAGAAGGAGAAGCAGGCTTCCCATGGAGCAGGGAGCCCGATGTGGGGCTCGATCCCAGGACCCTGGGACCATGACCTGAGCGGAAGGCAGACGCTTAACGACTGAGCCACCCAGGCGCCCCTCCCTCACTTCCACAGTGACTTAGGTCAGCCCCCTTCCCGTAAGGGTGTCTCCTACGTTTGTAAAACGTTTGCCAGAGCTGGATTCCTCAGACAGGCTGCCTTCCTCCCCGGGATGCCACCGACCGCCTATGTGACTTTGTGCGTGTGTGTAATTTGCCTGCTTGAAGGTACACTCTTGTGCTGTAAGGTTCAGTGTGTTTTGACAAATGCATAATACCCTACAGTCACAATGGCAGGATGATACAGAATGGTTTCACTGTCCTGAACTCTCCCCTGCCTTCACCGAGTTGGTCCTTCCTCCCTTCTCCCAAACCCATGGCAATTGCCGATCTTTTGAACCGGTTCTATAAGTTTGCCTTTTCCAGATGCCGTAGACCTGGAATCGTACAGTATGCAGCCTTTCAGAATGATTTGTAACAATTTGAATCCTCTGTCTTTTTCTCTCAGGGAGTCAAGCCAGAGGTTGGTCACGTCTCTTCACCTTTTCGCAGAACAGACTTCTGTCTGCACTGATTTTCTCTATTGTTTTTCTATTAGAAATTTTATCGGCAGGTAGTCTTTACACCCAGCGTGGGGCTGGAACTCACAGCTCCAAGACGAAGAGTCGCATGCTCCACTGACTGAGCCAGCCAGGGCCCCTCTTATTTCTCTATTCTGTTTCATCTCCTCGCACTCTGTTCTCTCTTATTGCCTTCCTTGTGCTTGCTTCGTGTTCGCTTTGCACTTTCTCTAGCGTGCCGATATTGCAGGCTGGATTTTGGGTGGGTTTGCTTGCTTGTCTCGGCGTGGGCTTACAGCTGTAAATGTCTCAGTGCTGCTTTTGCCCCATCCCATACGCTTCGGCACGGTTGCTATAGTGTTTGTTCATTTCAACGCATTTTTCTGGTTTCCCCTTGTTTCCCCGGTGTCACCCACTGGTTACTGTCACGGCCCGAACTGTGGTCCTCACCGAATTCATAGGTTGCAGCCAGGCCCCCAGCACCTCACAGTGTGACTGTTGCTGGAGATAGGGCCTCTCAAGTGGTGACAGAGTTCAAAGGAAGCCGGTTAAAATGAGCTCTCATCCGATATGGCTGGTGTCCTCAGGAAGGGAGTAGATCAGGACATATCGAAAGAGACACCGGGGGTGGCGCGTGCACGCACGCAGGGGCGGCCGTGGGAAGGGGCAGCAAGAGGGCGGCCGCCTGCAAGCCACGGAGAGAGGCTGTCAGAAGAACCCAGGCCTCCGGCACCTGGATCGTGGACTCGCAGTCTTCAGAAGTGTGAGGAGTCAACGTTGGTTGTTCAAGCCCCGCAGTGTGTGGTCTTTTGTTCTGGCAGGCGTGGCCGACTAACACGGTTATCTGGGAACGGCGCTGCTTGACCTCCCATCCATTTGCAAGTTTTCCGCGTTGCCTTCTGTGATGCAGGACTACTCTCCTTCCTTTGTGGCCAGAGAACATGCCTCGTTGGATGTCAATCCTTTGGAATCCTCTTCGGTTTCTGGAGGGATGTGCTGTGGTCAGGCATGTGGACTTCCCTGGAGAGAGTGCACTGGAGAAGCCTATTTAGACTGTCGTTGGGGGGGTTCTCCATAGCTGCCCTTAGATCCCGTTGTTTCAAGGGCCGTTCGAGTCTTCGAGTCCCTTGCTGAGCTTCTGGCCGGTCATTCTCTCCTTCACTGGAAGCGGGCTGTGTCGGCCAGCTCAAGCCGCTTAACGGGACGCCGCACACTGGGCGGCTTACCCAGCAGGTGTTCACGTTCTCACAGTTCTGGAGGCCAGAAGTCCCAGACCCAGGGGTCGGAAAATTTGTTTTCTGGTGACAGAAGGCCTCTCTCCCTGGCTTGCAGAAGGCCGCCTTCTCGCTGTGTCCCTCCCATGGCCTCTTTTCTGTTCACCGATGGGGCGGGACGGGGCGGGGGTGGTGGAGAGAGAGAGAGAGAGACAAAGGTCTCTGCTGTGTCTCCCTCTTCTTACAAGGACACTAGTGCCATCAGATTAGGGCTTATGACCCTTATGACCTCCTTTACCCTTAGTTACCTCCCTAAGGGCCCTCTCTCCAAATACAGTCACATCAGGGCTTAGGGCGGCAGCATATGAATTTGGAAAGAGGACACACAATTCGGTCCCTCGCACGGGGTAGTGAAGTCTCCAGCTTCGACTGTAGAACCGTCTGCTTCTTCCTGAACTTCTGCCTGGCTTTGCATTGTTCATTTTGGGGCTCTGGTAGGGTTCCCAGGAGATCCCCCTGGCCTCCGCCCGCTGTTGGGTGGTGACCAGCAGGCGTGGGAGCTGCCACCAGGGGAGACTCAGGGCTCCTCGGGCTCGGCGTGCACATAGCAGCCCTGGTACCTAGGCTCAACCGTCCCCATAGCCCCGCTCCAGCAGTGTTTGTTTGGGAAATGGCCCTGGCTGTCCCCCGGTCCCCGGAAACGCCAAGGGGTCCTGCCCAGGTCTTCAACTTCCCTCGGTGCCCTGGGGAGGCGGCGTGCCCTTAGCTGTCGGTGCGCCGGCTCCTTCGGTGCTCTTGAAACATTCCCCGTGCGGCGGGCCATCCTGCGGCTCGTTGTCCTCACCGAGCAGACAGGCCAGGGCCTGTCCGGCTCAGCTGGGACCCAGCACATTTCTAGAACGTAGGCCGTGGACCAGTGAGAGCTCGGTCCGTTGAGTCTGTGGAGACCTCGTGCTGAGGGCTCGGGGGCCTCGTCCCATCTTGTGTGAGAACCGCAGGCCCCGAGCGAAGTGCGACAGCAGCTGAAGGAAAGGCCTGGCACCCTGGGGGCGACCATCGGGGCGACAAGCTGCCCTGCCTCCTTGTCAGGTGGCTGTGAGGGGATCGCCCAACCATCGTTGCCCCAAGCAAACTGAGCGTTTTTTTTGAGTGAGGGCCCCCACCATGCAGGAGTGAGTGCATGGGGACCGTCGCTCCTACTTGGGACAGCAAGAAGGTGTGCAAACATTTCAGCGCTTGACGTAAGCCCGACAAGCTTCGGCGCGGCGCTCCCGGTGAGCATTGGCTTCTGCCCTACCCAGGAATGCCAGCGAGGTGCCGCACTGTTGGCCTGTCTGCTGCCCACAGAAGCGCGGCTGCAGCCCCCCCGCCCCATGTGGCGCTCAGTAAGCTACTCCACGTTCCTGTCTCCCCGGTGCCCCCGCCTCCCTTGTGCTCCTCACACGCACTAAGGCAGGAGGACAGGGTCCCTAATAGGTGCCAAGGTGACAAGTAAGAGGGCTGCTGGTGCAGGCTCACATCAGCCTGAGGCAGCGAGGGCAGGCCCGGCTGTGCCCCGAGCGCTCCGAGGGGCCCCTGACTCTCTTCGCGGCCCTCGGGAAGAATGAAAGGCTAAGGCCCCCGAGCGCCTCCTTCCCTGGTGGTCTGGACAGACGGTTTTCCTGGCCCCTCTTGTCCATAATGGCATGAGGTGGTCTCAGGTGTGGGGGAGGGGGTGTGCGAACACGTGAGCGGCCTGGGTCCAGGTCCCCGTTTGTCTGGCTCTCCCCATGGAGAAGGCGGGGCACCGAGGAGGTGGGTTCCCGGCTGCCCTGTGCCCATCCACAGGGAGGTTCCTGGGCGGCTGGGGCCGCCTCTGGCCCGGGTCTGGGACAAAACCCGCGAGGCCCATCCTCCGGGTGGCCTGGGTCCCCACCCCCCCAGCTGGACCCCAGGGCCATCACAGATGTCAGAGGTAGTGGAGAAGTTGGGGGTCTCCCGAAGAGCAGGTTGGACTTCTGTGCCAGGACTGCTCTGGGGGCTGAGGATCCTCTGCCAGGTGGGTGGGGTGTGTGTGTGTGGGTGGGTGTGTGTGTGGGTGTGTGGGTGTGTGTGTGTGTGTGTGTGTGTGTGTGTGTGTAGGGTCCCAGGGACGGGCCGGGGGCGGGGGAAGCCCACTGGGCCTGGACCTCCAGGGGCCCGTCCGCGAGATCGATCAGTGACAGCGTGGACCACCCCTGCCCATTTCTGAGGTTCTGCCCCTGGCCGAAGGCTGTAGCCTGGGACCCGTCTCTGCGCCTTGTCACCGCACCAGGGACTTTGCTTGTGCTGGAGGTGTGGACAAGGCTCTGGCCATGGCCTCTAATCAGCCCTGCCTGCCGATCTGTAGAGCACGATTCATTTTGGCATCTTTGCTCATAAAGGTTCACGCCAAACTCTGCCAGCTTTCATCCGCCGAGAGCTCGGCGCCGAGGCGCCCGCCGGCTTCAGTCCCCAGAGGCTAAGCCCCGTTTGGTCCAAAAGCCTGACATGGCTTGACTGCAAATCCAGCTGAAGAACTAAGAAGGTCAGAGCTGATGAACCTCCGCAATTTAGCAAAGAACAAAGGAACCAGGGTGTCCTCGGCCCCTGCGATGTAGCCGTTTCCTAAGAGCTGTGGGCACTCACACTTTGCAGTAGTGTCCTCCTGTATTCGTAGGCGCCCTGGGACGTCTCCGAAGTGGGTTCCTAACAGTGGCATTGATGCCATCGTCATGGCGACCTGCGCTTACCACACTTGAACCTGCACTGTCATCCTGTGGAAGCAGACCTTTTCAGCTGGTTTGTGTATTTGGGAAGGGGAGGGTGAGGTCCTTCCTCCGGATCCTGCCTCGCAAACTGAGGCGTCGTGAGCCTCACGGTATCTGGTGGAAGCACTAGGTGATCGGGTGAGGGGGTGGGGTGGGGGAGGGGCGGGCCACCCTCGGGGCCAGGGTCTGCGCTTGGAGGCCCTGTGGGCCCTGGGGCCTGGTCCTCCTTTGCGTGGCGCGCTGTGCTGGCCCCTGCAGGCCGTTCCGCTGCCTCCCTGGTCCCTGCCCTCCGGTTGGCAGGACCGTCCCCTCCCCCCTCCGCCCCGCTCCCCAGTGGGGACCTCAGGAATCTCTCCAGCCCTTGCCCTGTGTCCCCAGCTGGGGGATCGCCCTGGTGTGAGGGGTTGGCGCTAGGTGAGGACTGCTCTTCCTGGGGACTGAGCAGGGATTTCCAAGGCTTTGCTGGGGAACAAGGTCTTAGTTCTTGGTGCCTCTCTCAGACAGCCCTCTCTGGGGTCGCTGCTTCATGTGCTGTCACAGAACCACGTGACAGCCCATGCCCTGCTTTGGGGCAACGACCCAGAGCACCCGGGCGGTCTCTCTGCACTGGTGATCCGTGTTTCACACAGTGACTCTCGTGATAAGTGTGAACCCCAATCTTCCCCAAGCCCTCCAGGGCACCCAGGCAGAAAACGGCCCGCATGGCTCCACAGGACACGCGCTCCAGGACGGACGATGACAGCACTTCTTTCTCCTGGGATTGGCCATTCAGTGGGGGAAAGGCTCCGGCTCCTCCCCGCTCCCACCTTCACCGCTTGGCACCTTCACCCAAGAAGGGACAGAGAGAAAGGGAGGCTAGCGGAGATGGTGGGGGCCCACTGAGGAACAGAGCAGACCCCAGCCCAGCAGGAAGGAGGCTTGGGCAGCGTTCTGTGGGACGTGAGCCCGCGGCCACCAGAATCGCCCGGCTCTACCACTTGGGCATCAAGGGTCCCATCTCTGGTACGTTGGAGGCCACTTCCCACGGCCCTCCTTATGCAGCCTTTGCTGTTCGAATTGATTCTCACTTTCCTAGATGCTCTCACCTAGGACGGTATCCTGGGAACAAAAGTTAAGATCCAGCGGGCGCCTGGGGGGCTCAGTTGACGGAGCGTCCGACTCTTGGTTTCCACCCAGGGCATGAGCTCGGGGTCCTGGGATCCGCCTGCGTCAGGTTCTGAGCCCAGCGTGGAGTCTGCCTGGGATTCCTTCCCCCTCCCTCTGCCTGCCCTTCAGCTCCTCCCCCAGCCCTCGCTTGCTCGCTCACTCTCTCTCTCTCATAAATAGAATCCTAAAAGAAAGTCAGCTGCAGTGCTCTGGGCCTGCACGGCCCCTCCCCTGTTCTCCCGAGCACCGGTTGTTTCCAAGACTTTCTTTGGCCGTTTGGGCCCAGCCCATGGGAAGCCTTTCACGCTCAGTTCCCTCCTGGGTGAGCTCCAAGTGCTGCCTGCTGGCCCGGCCCAGGAGGGCTCGGGGCCAGCCCGTTACCATCAGCAGCATCAGGGTCGACATGCAGACGTGACTGCGTGGTGTGAAGGAAGTGTGGGACGGGTCTGCCCCTGACATCATGCAGTCTAGGCTTTGTACGTACGGCCACACGCCCTTTATGAAGAGCGGACAATGGAGGTGCCAGATAGGCACAGTGGCCGCTTTCTGTAGAGATTTGCTGACGTCAGCAAGTTTCGCACGGGTTTAAGTCTATAGGAGAGTGCTGGTCCAAACAGTCTGGGCTTCGGGATTGGGAGGCATACGGAAGTCCGGGATACAGAGGGAAAACAACAAAGGCGGCTCCCCAAAGCTCAGGAGTTCCCAGATTGATGACGCTTTGAAAGGGGAGGAGGACCCATTTGTGAGCGTCAGTTCATCAGGGAGCAGGCTGGGACAGGCTAGATTTGGCGACAGTCACCTGAGCGCTAGCCTCGGGGTGACGGGTGCCCCTGTTCCTCCGTCGCCGTGTGCTCATTCTCTTGTGGGCTCTCCCCCTTCTCACGGGGCCCCCCTACCCGCTGTCCGGTGGAGAGTGGAGGAGAGCTGTGTCTCTTGTTCTGGTGGACGGTTGCTTTTCCCTCTGCCCGGCTTCAGAGCCCTTCCTGCGTTGTCCATGCCCCATTATTGCTATGGTGAGAGCACGGATGCCCAAATGCCAGTGCTCCTTGAGACAATCGCTCTTTACAAGAGGCTCGGCGAGGACAGCGTGTATTCTATGGACGCTGGACACCCCAGCAACCAGAGGTTGCTTCTTCCCAAGTCGAAGCGTGGCACGCTCGACGTGTTTAGTTCCAAAGAGGAAGAGAAGGAACGGGAAGGAAAAGGGGAAGTGTCACCAGCTCCTGTACCTGCAGGCGAGCCAACCATAAATCCTGTGGTCCAGACCCCAGCGAGCCCCCTCCGCACCGAAAACCTGTAGGACCCTGGCGGCAACTGTCCCCACCCTCATCTGGGCGCTGGAGAACGGTCAGGGCCCCTTTTAGCCCTCTTACGAGGTGAGCCTGGACCTCTTCTCGTGGGTAAAGTGAAGGTCCTGTCACACAAGGACCCCAGCACGACAGGGAAACGTGCCTGTATGACCGGGAAAACATCGCCATCATGCTCGCCAGGCCACCGATGCTCGGTTCTGGTACCCGTCAAGCGCCATAAAGAGCCTTGTTAACGATGGGATGCGGAACCTCCGAGGGGCCTGACCGGAGGTCTCCTGGGCCCCTGCGTTCTGCCGGGAGGGGCGTTGTGCTTCACTCTTCACCACGCCGGCAGAAAGCGAGCGGAGGGCTAGCCAGCTGCTGAGAAAGAGCCATCGCGGAGGCCACGAGCACTGGGGGTCATCAGAAAAGGGCTCCCTTTCTGAAACGTTTTATTGGCCTGCCTGTTACCCGACGACAAGACCGCCCCTAGCTGCTGTAGTGTGCGCAGTGGGGGTACTCGGGGGACCCGTCGGTAGGTGGCAGGTATTCGGGGGAACAGCGGCAGTCCGGACAGCAGTGGAAGGGGTTTGGGGGATGAGGAATCACAGTCCCGGGGGCGGCGGGTGCAGCAGCCACGCTGGGCGCCCAGGGGTGGCACACGGGCAGCAGCCCAGCCCCGGGGAGCTGCGTGGTGGGCTCGGGGAGCAGCACGGGGGGCCCGGCGGCCAGGCCCAGCAGCAGCCCGCAAGGGTGCATCTGCACGGAAGGCAGGGGAGACAGACCCAGGGGAACGCCGCAGACTCGGCCACATCAGCCGCGAGGGTGACGGGCGCCTGGGCACCCTGGGGCCGACTCTGTCAGGGTGGGCCTGGCCGCCGCCCCGAGCGTGGCTGGAGGGGCCGACTGGCTCCTGCCCCGGGCGGTGGGGCTGCCCCGCTGTCGGCTGCTCAGCGGCTCCCGCTGGTCCTCAGCAGAGGACAGGACTCCCTCTGGTCGCGGGCTGGCTCTAGGTGCTGCCGGGGGGACGCCAGGGCTTCAGGCTCGCTCTCCGTCTGCCTTGACGCGGATTTAACGCCCACTCTCCTCTTCATCCTCACCAGCAGGTGCGGGCAGTCTCTCTGAAAGAAGGGGCTCCTGTAGAACTGTAACTGGGGTGCAAACTGTAAAGAGGAAAAGAAAGTCCCCATCACATCAGAGTTGATGGCAAGCGGCAACCACGATCGAGGCCCCTCCGCGGCCTCACCCAGCGGTCGGCCCCAAGGCCTCTTGCGAGAAGGTCACAGTCCCAACAGGAAGCTGCGCACTAGCGTCCGCACCCTCAACGCTCGCTCGCTGAGGACTCCCACGTCACCCGTGGGCAAGGACTACAAGTGGCCGGCGGGGGTCAGCGTCCGAGTCCGAAGAAGGGGGTGCGTGGAGTTTGCAGACGGGGCAGGAGATGCGGCGGCTTTCGGAGCCCACGTTGGCTGGCCGCAGAATCGCGCGCCACCCCCGCACTGACCCCCCCACCCCCGGGGTGGGAGTCCCTGGCTCTGGGCCTCCAGGGGCCCGCTGAGCTGGGGAAGCACGCCCCTTCCTTCAGCCCTCGACAGGCTTCCCAAAGCGCTTTGGGGCTAGCACGGCCCCCAGATGACCAGGGGACACCGCTGGTTCACCAAAAGGGGCCCGCCTTCCCACCTCCGGGGACGGCTTAGAGCCGCGGGGTCATGCGTGCGCACACACAGCCCCTGCTGACGCGGGGTTCCCGCCCCCAGCGGCAGGGCAGGAGGATCCCCTGTTTCCCGGGCTTTACAGGGCTGGGCCGCACAGGCAGCCCTCCGCTGGGGGTGGACAGAACAATGCCTTCTCTTACATGTGCTGTGAAGCGATGACCACGGCAAGTTTAGCTGATGCCCAGCATCTCACAGAGATACCCCACCAAAAGAAGCAAAGACAAAGAAATAGGAAAGGGGGGCAGAAGAAAGGAAGGAAAAAAGGAAAAGACCCTTTCTTCCTTGTGAGGAGAACTCTTAGGACCCATTCTCTTAGCCGTTCCCCGTGCGCCTTCCCCGCCACCCACCCCCCCGGTGTCAGCTCCGGTCAGCATGGGCTACAGCGCAGGTGTCCTTGAAGGAAGCACCCCGACATGCATGGCCCCATCCTGAGCACTCTCCCCACGTTCAGTCTCAGTCGCTGTCACCAGCGCCCAGAGGCGGACACGGGCGCCCGACTCCCAAGAGGCAGTCCTGGGGGCTCCCGCCCACCCGCCCACAGCACCCCGGAGCCTGGCGGCCCATGCCCCCCGCAGGGGTGGGGGCGCCCACCCTTACCTTGCTCAGGACGTGGACGGGTGCCCCTCCGGTGAGAAAGTGGGTAAGGCTCACGGATGTGTGAACGTCTTGGCGCAGTTTGCCGAATCCATAGAGGCTGAGCTGGCGGACGAAACTCTTCATACAGCCCGTTTCAGACACTTCGTTGGGGCCATCCCTCTCCAAGATCTCCTTCTGAGACAGCTTCTCGGTGATGCCCATACAAGTGCCATTGTTGTCCCACCAAATGGATGCAAACTGGTCGCTGTTGACGATTTTCCACAGCTTCTTGGGGAAGGGCAGGCAGAGGAGATGGCCTGCCCCCACGGGCAGGGCGTCCCGGCTGGTGCATGGCCTTTTGAACAGAGGCTCTTGGGGCAAGGCTCGAAAAGCGTTTTCCTTGGGCAGCAGCCTGAAGCCAGGGTCCCCAGCTGACACCGGCTGGGCCAGCGTGGCGGCAGGGGCGGCTGGAGGAGCACCGCTCTCCGAGCCCAGGGCGGGAGCCGCGGCTTCTGCGGGGAAGGGCAGCGGCCCGCGGCCCGGCGCCCGGCCCGGCCGGCAACTATCCTCCTCGCTGGCCATACTCAGCGGCGGCGCGTTACTTGGGGGTGACATCACAACACAGCCAGCCGGTGACCTGATAAAGGGCCAGCCACGCGAGTGACCTGTCAGCGCGCCAACATTCTGGTCACTCACGGTCCTTCACCAGGACAGCGGACGCTCGCCTGCCGCGTTAAAACAAGACGCCAAACATTCGGGGCAAACCCCAAGCCGTCTTTGTGTCCTGCATCCCTCTCCCCACCCTGACGGGCCGCCTAAAGGAGGTCAGAGGTCATTCTCTGAGCCCGTGGGCCTCGAGAGCCCCAAACAAGATGCACGCTTTCAAGCCCGGAGCAAAGGCCCGGGGGAGGGGGCGGACGTGGGGGGCCGTCCCCGGTCAACGGTGCGGGCCATGTGGTCCTTTTAGCATTGTCCCAGCCAGGGCACTGAGGTCCTCCCCGGAGACCCTCCTAGTTCACCCACGCCCTGGGTCCCCAGAGGCCACGTGGCCGACTGCTGCTTAGGGGACTGCGTTAGCCAGGTGTCCCACCGCCCCCTTGCAGGGCGAAGAGGAGGAGGAGGAGGAGGAGGAGCAGGAGGAGGAGGAGTGGGAGGAGGCCTTCTCCTTCCTTGCCTCTCGTCAGCCTGCAGGTGGCCCCCTCCCCAGCCCGCCGCCGCCTCCCAGGCTGACTCCCGGCCCCGCCGGGACAGGCCAGGAGCCGCTGGCCCCACACTGGTTTACTGTCCTTTCCTTGACCGACCACGGCAGGGACACCTGCCCTGGTCGGTGCCCAGGGCTTGAGCTCCGCCATCCTTCTTTGGGCTGTGGGGCTGGGAGCATCAGTAAGAGGCGGCCTTGCAGAGAAGCCTCTCTAGCACATTCTCCCCACGTGCAGGGCCACCTCCCCCAAAGCACCAGCCCCCAACTCCATTCTGGGCATGGAACTCGATGATCTTCCAGAGATCCATGAAGCAGAAATGCCTCCAAGCTTGAGGCTATTTTGTCTGAGAGTCTGTGGCCTTTGGCTCCCTGCAGGGCCTCAGTCCACCCCCAGCAGGTACAAACCGTGGGCTGAAACGCCGCCTGCGTTGAGTGCCCGGTAAAATGCAGGCACGGCCAGGGCCGGCCAGACAGAAATCACAGAAGCCCTACTCAGCCGCTGGTGTCACCGGGCGATGCCCCGGGACCGCTAAAATGCCCGTTGCGGGTTTAGACTGGCTTGGGCCTCGAGAATCCTCTCGGAAGGCTCCTAAGCTGTCGCGGTGTTGGCAGGGTGTTCCCCAGCCGCTGGTCGAGTCTCCAGGGTGTCCGTCTTTCCCTCCACACTCTGTACATTCAGGCTGTGCCCGAAGACTCATTAGAGATGTTCACCCACCCCCGGGCGCCTCGGCCACCGGTGGCAGCTAGAGGTTTCCTTTGGTGGAACGGAAGAGACAATTGGGGGAGAAAAGAAAATTTACAATCTCCTATGTGTGTAGCATAAATCCAATGAGTCAGAGGCAGGATCACTTTAAGGAACCTAGAGCTTCTAGCTCAGGGCTTCAGTGAAAACTGAGCCCACCTCTAATTTCCCCTTTGTTGACTAATGTCCTAGGGAACAGATACCTTCCCAAGTCCTTTGGCTGTAGGGCCCTGCCACCCACCCCTGATCCAAGACCTGGGTCTGTCTTCAATCTTCCCACATCCACATTTTTCCCCACCTTGAGTTCATACCTTGAAACACTTGAGGTTGACTACCAAATTTCAGAATCCAAGCTGTCAATTGACTGTCCTATAACTGAATGCTGCCTACCTACCAGGTCATCATCAGCCATCCCTAAATCAGACATACCTTCATCTGTTGTTCCTTGCTCTGTCCTTGGATGGTATGTCTGGTTTCCCAACCCCAGTCATATCAAGACAGGATATGAAAAACACATGATCATCAAAAAAACCCAAACAAACAACAGAGAAAGCATTTGACAAAATCCAACACCCTTTCATGATAAAAATACTCAGCAAACTAGGAATAGAAATTAACTGCAAAAGAAATATACTGCATTTAATATTGCAGCTTGGGTAGTTAGAAAGTGTTCTAATAGTTAATTGGCTGAAACATGGACTAAAAGGTGGCCTATAATGAGTGAGTTGGAAATGTCAGGACTGTCTTGGTTTAATATAGAGGAAGGGATTCAAAGGCCTAGGGAGATTGTCATTTAAGACCTACTCACACACTGGGAAAGTCCAATGGACATGCCTTTCACCACAGCTGTGAGAAATAAGTTTGTGAGGGGAGTGATGTTCTTCTCTGCAACCCAGACTTTAAAGTGGGAAATGCAGCCACTGAATTTGGAAACCTAAATGCAGTGGAATCCTCAGGTGGCAGGGGCCAAGGGGCAGCACACAATTGCCAAAGGCAAGGTGAGGGTGGTTATGGTAATGGCCAGCAGAGCCAAGGCAGCTATCAGAATATCTGACTTACGGATCTATGTATTGGCTAGTTAATCATGGTGTTCTTACAAGCGAAATAGATAGAAAGTCCAGTAATTGATTTGCATAAGTGGAAAAGTTCTAGATCAAGTGAACAAAAGTGTAATATGAATCACAAAGTCAAAGAGTCACAGCCTATCAATTCCCAGACTTGAGCCATTAAAACTTCTAGAAAAAATAGAACTCCCATATAATCCAGCAACTCCACTTTGGGGAATATATCCAATGGAAATGAAAACATTGTGTTGAAGAGATATCTGCACCCCCATGTTCATAGAAGCATTCCTTACAATAGCCAAGATATGGAAACAACCTAAGTGTCCGTCAATGGGTAAATGGTTAAAGAAACTATAGGAGTGCCAGGGTGGCTCAGTCGGTTAAGCATCTGCCTTTGGCTCAGGTCATGATCCCAGGACCTCAGGATGATCCCAGGACCTGCTCAGTGGGTAGTCTGCTTTTCCCTCTCCCTCTGCCCCTCCCACCCCACTCATGCTCTATTTCTCTCTCAAATAAATAAATAAAATCTTTTTAAAAAGAAAAGAATAAAATGTGGTATATACAATGGAATGTTATTCAGCCATAAAAAGAAGGAATTCCTGTCATTTGCAACAGCATAGATGGGCCTTGAGGGCATTATTCTAAGTGAAATAGTCAGAGAGAGACAAATATTGAATGATCTCACTTATATATGGAATCTACAAACAAAACAAAATTAACCTAAACTAAGAAAAAGAGATCAGATTTGTGGTTATCAGAGGTGGGAGTTGGGGAATGGAGTAATTGGATGAAGGTTATCAGAGACACAAATTTCCATCTATAAGATGGCTGTACTGGTAAATTTTACCAAACATTTAAGGAAGAATTAACACCAATCCTCACAAACTCCTCCAAAAAATTGAAGAGAGGGGAACACTCACCAACTCATTCTATGAGACCAGTATTATATACCCAAACTAAATAAGGTCATCACAAGAAAATACAACTATAGACCAATATTCTTTATGTCTACAGGTGTAAAAATCCTCAATATACTAGCCACCTGAATTCGGCACAATGTAAAAAAGGATTATACACCATAGTCAAATTGGATTTATTCCAGGTAAGCATGGTTGTTTGACAATCCAAAAATCAATTAATGTAATGTATTATAAATAGAATAAAGCACAAAACTCCCATGATGACCTCAATATATACAGAAAAAGCATTTGACTACAATCATATTTAATACTAAAATGCATTGAATTCTACACAAAATGAGTGAGGAGTGAATTTTTGTTATGTAAAATATATGTCAATAAAGGTGCTAAAGAAATTGCTCATCTTGGCTTTGTGGGTAATACAGATAAAGAAAGCAGCTGCCAGGGATTTATCCCTTGTCTGTCTGGAGAGCAACAGAACTTGGCAGTTCCAATCACCATGGAGTTTTCTTTCCCAGGCTTAATGGCAGCTTCTGCCTTCCCAGAGCTTTAGAAATGAGAGGGGGTGAGGAGTCACTCTCCCTTTGTCTTCCTTCACCCCTCCCCATCCACTCCTTCCCATCTACCACCTGTTACCCTCAAGCGCCACCTCTGCTGGGCACCGCATGGCCCTGGGAAGGGGAGGGCAAGGAAAAGCAGAGGGAGTCCCATGTGGGAAAACAGGGGAGGGATATGCCAGTGTGGGAAATAAAGACTGGATGCTTTATCATTTTTTTTAAAAGATTTTATTTATTTATTTGAGAGAGAGAGAATGAGAGACAGAGCATGAGAGGGAGGAGGGTCAGAGGGAGAAGCAGACTCCCTGCCGAGCAGGGAGCCCGATGCGGGACTCGATCCCGGGACTCCAGGATCATGACCTGAGCCGAAGGCAGTCGCTTAACCAACTGAGCCACCCAGGCGCCCATGGATGCTTTATCATTTCCACAATGATCATCAGCATTTAAAATTGGGAGATGCCACATCAAAGTCTGGAACTACAACTTAAGCTTTTTTAAAAACTCAGAAGCACTCACAACACTTGACCCCCACACTGACTCAATGTTTCTCCCACAGTTGAACATCTTCATTCATTTTTATAACCCACCTGGCCCCTTCCAGCATCTGCATTTGTGATCCTTTTGCCATGTTGTGTCCCATGCACCTTATGTCCTGGCCACAGAATGCCCTATCACCATTTCCAAACAGGACCGCCCTTCACACTTATATTTTGCTTGGACATTCTTTCCACCTGCGGCGACCTTTCCCCTCTGTCTCCTATTGCTGCCTCTTCCATGAAGCCTTCTCCTATTCTGCCACTGAAATCCAATCTTACCCTTCCATCTCTCGTCTAAACACCTCTTTTGGATTGTGTAAGCAGGTATCACACCTGCCTCTGCCCTAGGTATTTGCATGCTTTTCTATGGACTCCACTGGACTCTAATCCTAGATTCTGTCTTACCAATTGCTGCTTTGCCTGCCACACCCTCTTGGTACCCTGTAGGTACTTAATATCTAACGAATTGGATTGTCCCTGGACGGGCCTGATGCTGAGGAAAGGAAGTTGCTATTAAAATAGGAAAAGATTCAGTCCAGAAAATCAAGGTAAGCTAACTCAGGAAAGCAGTGAGAGATGAAGGAATTTGGCAGCAGAGACCAAGGAAAAATACTCCTTGCTTATACTGAGCTAAGCCTGCTCAGAGACATTCACTTTCACAATATAGAGATCGCATGTACACCCCACAAGGTGACAGTGGCCTTGGCCCTTCCAACCACAATGCTTTCTGACAGTCACTGGTGCACCTCCTGTTGGCAGCTGTGGGAGCGGTAGGTGATCTGGCCTGTGCCTCTCGTGTTTTCATATGTGACAATCATGTTTTCTGACATTTCCATTTGTAAAATGCCACTTCTCCTTCCCACTACACTAGGCTAGATCACATGCGCAGAGTACAGAAATCACAAATTATTTATTTGCTTGTCTCCTCCTGAGAAACCACCTGGAGAGCAGGAGAAAACCAAGAACAGAGCTTTCAGGAGGGGGTTGGGGGGAGTGGAAGGGTTCATTCCTGGGGCGCCTGGGTGGCTCAGTCGGTTAAGTGTCTGCCTTCGGCTCAGGTCATGATCCCAGGGTCCTGGGATCAAGTTCCACATCAGGCTCCTTGCTCAGCAGAGAGCCTGCTTCTCCCTCTCCCTCTCCCTCTCCCTGAAGCTACCCCTGCTTGTGCTCTCTCTCACTCTCTCAATCTCTATGTGTCAAATAAATAAATAGAATCTTAAAAAAAAAAAAAGGGTTCATTCTCTTTTTACTTTAAGCCATTCAGGACCATTTTTCTCTGTCTTCGATATTCAGTCATGAAAAAGTTTCTCCTTAAGAGTGGATGAAATCATGTTCATAAGGAACTGAGAACAGCTCTAGCTACGTGGAATGTGCTCAGTAATGGGAGTTTTTACAAAGTCTCCACTCAAGAAATCCTGCCTGATTACTCCTGACTGTTGAAGACACAAGGCCCCTGAATTCAGTGAGTCACAGGCTACAGAAGGCAGAGGCCCAAAGTACCACCAAGCCACAAGGAGTGTGTGGTAATGTGCACTGGAGTCACCTGGGAACCTTGCTGATATGCAGATTCCTGCTTCATAGGGCTGAATGGGGCCTGAGATCCTGCTTCTAACCAGCCCCCAAGTGATACAGATGCTACTTGTCAGAACCACTGGTGGACAACAGAGTGGAGGAAGGAAGTCAGACCTGTGACATCTGGCCCCAAAATAAGCAACTTTATGTCCTTCCAGAGAAGAGGGAGGTGCAGTCTAGAAAAAGCAGCCTTGGGCTTCCTCCAGGAGGGTGATGGATACGCCATGGTAGTCCTCCAGAAGGTTTGGGATTTGACAAGTGGTCCCTGGCCTGAGTCCCTGCCACATCTGGCCCCTCCCTCCTGCTTAAGGTTCCACCTGAGGGATAGTTACAAAGAGCAGGGAACTGGTCATTGTGTGCAGGAAAATGTCTGTGTGCAAAGTTGGGCAGGGTGTGGAAGTGGAGATGCGGCTAGCTTATGACCTCCCTGCTATGTATGTTGCCGAAGTGCCAGAGAGAGGAGTGGGATCATCCTTTAGGGACACTCTGGGGCAAACAGGGGAGACCCTACACTTCTCCCCAGCCTAGGGTCCTCAAGGAGACCCCAGGCCCACTCTGGAGGGGCCCCGCCAGTGCCTGAGAGTCCTCTTTCAGCCCTTAGCTCCTTTAATTCCGACTGGCCAGAGGCAGAGCCTCCTGGCTGCATCCTACCAGAAAGGGTCTCGGGCCGGGGGTCCCCCAGACCTCTGTCTTCGTCTGCGCTGGGCAAACCCTTGGTCCCAGGCGCTTTGGGCAGTGCGCAGGCGCTGCCAGGAACGCGGGCCTGTGCAAGTTGCCTCCCTGTCAGGCTCCTCTCCGCACACGCAGGTGATAGCTGGCGCCGCTCTTGTCACTGTCCCTCCTTCAGGGCCCCGCGGTGCCCCCTCGGTGGGACCATGCAAGCCCTGATCTCCCCAGTGACCAAGGCCATCTTCGTGGCTCTGTTCCTCTTCGCTATCCTGCTCATACTCTACGTGATCCTGTGGTACATTTGCCGGGACATGGACAACGACTACATCTGAAGCAGGTAAAGGGCTGGCTCAGTCCCCTAAGACCCCACCCTGTGTCCCCACCCCCCAGTTCCTTCTCAGGAATCCACGTCCATTCCCAGGACCCGGCACTCCTCCTCTGGGCTCTGTGTTCCTTTCCTGGATCCTTAACCCCGGTTCCAATCCCACGTCCCTCCCCACACTCTGTGTACGCCTAACTTGGACACTGCACTTCTTCCCTAGACCCCGTGTCCTTCCCCTAGACTCTGAATTCCTTTCCTAGATCCTGCGCCCCTCCTCAGATCCGTGCCCCTGTCCCAATCCCAAGCGCCGTTTCTCACCCTGCGCGCTCCTACCCTAAACCCCAAGCCCCTCCCCGGGACCCTGTGCCCTTCTCCTGCATTTTCAATCCTTTTCCTGGATCGCGCCTTGCCCTCCTCGACCTCCGCGGGCCTCTCCAAATCCTCCCCGGACCCTGGGCTCCGCCCAAGACCCTGCGGCTCTCTCCTGATCCTGCACCCTTTCCCCAGATCCCGCTCCCCTCCTCAAAATACTCTCCCCTCCCCATCTCACGTCATTCCCTGGAATCTGCTCACGGCCCTTTATCCCACCACCACCATCCCACCTCCTCTTCTGACCTCAGACCCTGCAGCTTTCTCTAGACACACAAGTGCCCCCTGGCTGCACCCTGTTCACAAACCCCTCAAGCCACCCAGGTGTCCTGCCTGCCTCTAGGAAAGGAATTCTGGTTTGATGGGGCTGGTCCATCTGTGGGCAGATGGTTAGTCAGACCTTGACCAAGTAGACACCTGCAGCATTAGCCACCAAGCCTGCTTTGGGACAGGGTGGTGGAAATGTGGGCAGGGAGTGCAGGGTAACTGCCTTTGGTGGCCTTGGCATCACTTGGACCCTGAATACACAGTTGAGCATAGACTTGAAATGAGTTCACCCCAGATTCTCCCCAGAGAGGCCAAGGGCATCCAGCAGCAAACACAGCCCCATGGGAGGGAGTGCAGCATCTCAAGTGGGCTATATTAAAGGGCATTTACAGGGGCACCTGGGTGGCTCAGTTGGTTAAGCGACTGCCTTCAGCTCAGGTCATGATCCTGGAGTCCTGGGATCAAGTCCCGCATCGGGCTCCCTGCTCGGCAGGGAGTCTGCTTCTCCCTCTGACCCTCCTCCCTCTCGTGCTCTCTGTCTCTCATTCTCTCTCTCGCAAATAAATAAATGAATAAATAAATAAATAATAAATAAATAAATAAAAATAAAGGGCATTTACAGGGTGGTACAGGTGCGAGATGTCACACAGTTGTGAACTCAAATTCCAGATCAGCTGCTTACTAGTCATGCGTTGGGCAAATTACATCTCTGAGCATCTGTTCTTTGATCTGTAAAATGGTATTAATGACAGTATCAAGCTCACCATAAAATACTGTATTTAAGCTGATCAACAATCTTATACCCAATAAATCCTCAATTAAAAGTGGTAGTTACTTGTGAACAATTAACCTCTAATGGTATTTATTGTTTTACTAATTTTTGGAGACATAATTGACATACGGTAAATTTCACCACCATTTTTTATTGTATAGTTCTGAGTTTTGACATTAAGCTATATAACTATCATCACAATCAAGATATAAGAACCTTCTATTGATAACATGTTATTAAAAATCTTTTCCTTTCAATATCTTTAAATCTGAGAAAAACAGCTTCTAAAACTTGTTTTGGAGAAACAAGTATAATATTCATTTATATTTATATTCAATATAAATATCTATTAATTACCATCTTGGTGGTTTGAGTTTTTTTATATTATGAAGTATAGTTGACATGCAATGTTATATTAGTTTCAGGTGTACAACATAGAGGTTCGACATTTCTATACATTACTCAGTGCTCACCATGATAAGTGTGGTCCCCATCTGTCACCAAACAAAATTAGTACAGTATTAGTATAGTATTAGTATAGTATTAGTGTTATTGACTATATTCCCTATTTGTGCTTTTCATCTTTGTGACTTATTTATTTCGTAACTAGAAGTTTGTACCTCTTCATCCCCTTCACCTATGTTGCCCAACCCCCTTCATCCCCTCTGGTGACCACCAGTTTGTTCTCTGTATTTATGAGTCAATTACTGGTTTTTCTTTGTTTATTCATTGGTTTTGTTTTTTAGATTCTGCATATAAGTGAAACCATAGTACGGTCCTGGTACACTACCCCATCAAAATACCTCACTACTTTTTTCACCAATATTCATGATACTTTACATTACAAAGAAATTGCTTCCTGATATTACCCAAGCAATAAATAACTATACTTTCTTGCAAAAAAAAAAAAAAATCATGCAGCCCAGAAGTGAATGGAGTGATCATTCCAGCCCTGCCCATTCTCCCAGAGGAGGTAACAACCAGTGTTAACCATTTGGTTCTTCTGCCTTCTGCCTTTCTTTGCTCCTACCCCCCACCCCCTTTCTCTCTCACACACACACAGAATGCTGTTTGTTTATTTTCTTCCTATTAAATGGGATACTACTTTGGATTTCAGAGGACCAGGAGGGAATTAAGAAGCAGAATGAAAATCTCCCAAGGAAGTGTCAGAACCCTGTTCTCCTCTCTTCCTGCGCCCTTAGGCATTGCAGGGAGAGGGATGCCTGCTTAAGAGGTCTGTGAGGAGACTGTTTTGAGCTCCTTTTGTGAGATCATCTGATGAAAGGTGCTATATGAAGTGCCAAGACTATTTTTAAGAGTCAGACAGAAAGCACTGGACATTTGCATAGAGGTCAGAGGAGGTAACAGGTCCACATTTCTGGGTGTCCCACTTCTCTTCATTGCCCACTTCTTGCCTTCTGACTCCCTCTAGAGGTGGCAACCTGCAAGGTCCCTGTTGTCCTGCCCCTTGGGGTGCTGGGTGGAGCACCAGAGTCACTGCACAGAAGCACTGTTCATATGGGCTTGTCTTCAACGGGAGACTTCTTCCCCTTACCTACAGAAAGCCCAAAGCCTGTCTCAGTGGTCTTGTCAGTGCTTCTAGAAAGTTCCCCATCAGTAGTGTGGAGGAGGGATTGGAAGAGCCTGAGAGAGGAGACCAGTTAGAAGGCAAGAAATGATTAGGACCTGAATTTAGACAGTGCCCATGGGAGGAAGAGAGCTAGAGATGTGTCTGAGTTAAAATTGGTGGGCCTTGATGACTGAATGAGTGTGGAGGCACAGGCATTGAGGTGGGTAGGGAAGAGGAGAGAACAAAGCTAATACTGTTCTGTCTAGCCTAGCAGTGTAAGAGGCCACTGGTGTCATTAAAAGTCAGTGGCTCCCATTGGACAGAGATGGGTTCCCTTAGGCCAGTATTACCAGGCCCTACCTGGTCTGCTAACCATTGCCACCTTGATTTTCCCTTCCTTCCATCCCACACCTTGACATGGGCAGTTACCTAACCAAGGGTCTGGCTCATAGCAAAAGCTCATAAAATGGTAGCCTATTTATATTTCATGAGGTTTCACTTGTAGGTTTGGTCTCTGTAAGGGCCACCTGGCTTTGTTCTCACTTGTTGAGGACTCGCATGCTCACCGATGGGGTCTGCACAGTTTGTGGCATATTGACTAGAATATGTGTGAAAGTCTGCTTATATAGACAAACAGAGCCCTGCCTAACTATCCAGAACATAGCTGCCTTCCCCTCCTCCATTCCTAATGCAGTTTACAGAACAGCACCTGAACAAATCACAACCACATATTCAAGCCTTATAGTTTGAGATGGATTATGTAATTTTTCTTCCTTCTAATTCCTCCTCAAGAATGAACTCATGCCTTATAATATTCAACAGGGGGTCTGAATCCCTAAAGCAAGTCAGTCAGGTCAGAACCTCAACCTACCTGCACAGGTGTTATTTGCCACTAAGTGTTGATCCAAGACTGGCCTCATCCACTATCTATTGGTGCGCATTCAAGGAATGTAGCAAACATGATGGGTGTTGGGGAACCCATGTGTTTAGGGTGGTGATGTTACTCTTAACACCACAGCTGACAAAAAATGAGCAGATGCCTTGCACTGGCCTTTAGAATATCTGTGCTTTTGTTACTTCCCTTCAGCCTGCACAGCAAGCATTAACTTCATATGGAAAAGTCATGTCACTGAGAATTCTACTGCCCTGTCATTGGATTGGAAACCTTAGGCAAGCTGCAGCTGAATCAGAGACAAGCAAACTACTAAAACAGAAAGGAGTTTAAGTTAATATAAGGAAGGATTTTTCTGAAAGGAGACTGTCAAATATCTGGTTGGAATTCTCCTGTTCTATGTCATCATCATTTTTCCCTTCTTCAGTAATTTGTGAGCCTATGGGGGGATGTAAAGCATAGGATTAGGCACTGGGCTATAGAAGAGTATGAAGGCTGATCTCTCCTCTTGAGGACTTTAGAGTTTTGTCAGTAAGGCAGGAGAGAAAAAGAGAGGGCAGTGGAGAACAGCAGAGGTCAGAGGTTTAGTATCCCGTGGTCTGATGAGTGTAAGATGGACTCTGGCAAGGGGAGCAGACATCCTGGTTTCTGTGGGATAGAATCCCCTTTACACCATTTGACCCAGCCTCACTACTGAGTCTATTCCTTTCACTCTCTCAAGTATCTGCAAGGCTTTTGAAATGTGATCAGTTTTCCTCTGTCTAGGCTGGAAACAGAACACAGTCTGGATGGCCTGTTGGGTCCCTGGGAGCATTTATGGTCCTGATACAGTTGTTTTCTGTGTCAGTTAAGATCAGATGTAGCTGTGATTATCAGAAACTGGAGACAACAGCAGCTCACATACAATGAGAGGGTATTTCTCTCTCATGTGAAAGACCAAAGGTAGGTAGTTCAGGGCTGGTTTGGTGGTTTTGTTCCACAAAGTGCTTTGGAATCCTGACGCCTTCTAGTTTCTTTCTTTCACCATACGTGGGCACCATTCCCAAGGTCCCCTCATGATCCAAGATGCTGTTCCAACCGCAACCATCTTCTAAGCATTCCAGCCAAGAGGAATGAGGAGGAACTGAAGAAGAAGGTTAAAGGCCACATACCACAGGCTCTTTCAGGAAGGCTTCTGCAAGTTTTCCCATGACACTTCTATGACGCTAGTGTCTCATTGGCTAGAACTTAGTCACATGGCTATACTTATAGGAAGCTGAAAGTGAAGGTTCATGATTATAGAAGAAGAGGAAAATGGCTATTAGAGGGAAATGCAGAGACTCTGCTTCATCTTAATACTTGCTCCAAGGAATTATGAAGATCTCCATGATTCTGCAGCACTCTTTCTGGAATTCCTATAAGACGAGGATACGGTGGCCATGTCAAATTTGTAAATACTGTCACACTCTACTACAGTGAATTTTTGCAGAGGTGGAGCTGGTAAAACATTGCTGTTCTGTGTTGCTTCTCTGGGATTTAGGAATACAATTTATTTTTTTCCCAAGATTTATTTATTTATTTGAGAGAGAGAGAGAGCCTGAGTGGGTGTAGGGGCAGAGGGAGAAGGAAGAGGGAGAGAGAGAATCCCAAGCAGGCTCCATGCCCAGCCCAAGCAGTCTCCACACCCAGCATGGGAGCCCGACGCAGGGCTTGATCCCATCACCCCAAGATCATGACCTGAGCCAAAAATCAAGAGTTGGACGTTCAAGTAACTGAGCGACCCAGGCACTCCAGTAATGCAATTTCTTACAGCATCATTGTTTAATCTTTAAGTGTATGATTTATAAATGTTTCCTTTTAGGTAATTTTGGAACTTCAGTCAGTAGATCATGGGATCTTAGCTCCAAACTTCCCTCCCCCATCCCAAACCATCTTTTCATCCTACCTGCTTGTCTCAGAGAAGGGACTGCCCCTACCCTGTCAAGGCTAATCCTGACCCTGTGCCCTGGTTCAAAGCTCTTCCAACCTCTCTAGGGACCTCCATGACAAAACTTTTTGATCTTGTATCTTAAATCTTCTTCTATTTCCACCCACCTTTCTGCCTAATCTCATATTTTCCCCTCTGGTCCATGCATATTTTCTTTTTTTTTTTTTTTAAGATTTATTTATTTATTTATTTGACAGAAAGAGACACAGCGAGAGAGGGAACACAAGCACGGGGAGTGGGAGAGGGAGAAGCAGGCTTCCCGCCGAGCAGGGAGCCCGATGCGTGGCTCGATCCCAGGACCCTGGGACCATGACCTGAGCCGAAGACAGACACTTAACGACTGAGCCACCCAGGTGCCCCTTCATGCATATTTTCTTTCTCCTCTATCTTCTGCTTGTTCAGAGCTTCTGCTGCATCATTGCTCCTCAGTCCATTTAAAATTTAATATTTCCACCATTCGTATATAATATATGTAAATAACTTGAAGAGAATAGATAATAGTAAACTATAGGAAAAGAATTAGGAAGTGATGAGTTTTGAGTATTCATTACCTTTGTTTTCAATATATTTTATTTCATTATGATTGTCTCCACCAATTATCATGGGGTCTTGGTCCAATTACTGTTGGAGGAGGTCATCAAGAGTGCATGACTGCCAGTTGACTCATGAGCTGGACCCCAGCAATGGGAGGTTCCTCACCTCCCCTGTCCTTGGACTGTGCATTCTGCTTACCTTCCCTGCTCCCAGAAACTGCTAAAGGATGAAGCCTTGAGATAGAATGTGTTGTTCAGACCATCTGGATGGTAGACGTGACTGAACCCTGTTAAGGCCTCTAGATAAACACTTAGGATTCTGGTGGGTGGGTATAGAGATCTACTCATCTTGCAACCACCCAAGACAAGCCTCATATGTAAGTTCCCTTGCTTATTAAACCTGCTGCCTACCAGTCTTGGGTGGCTTGCCTCTTTCTTTGATCTCTCCCTGCTCTCCACATATGGGAGCCAGTTTCAGATTATTACCCAGGAAATCCTGAAAAGGTTACAAACCAACAATTACCTAAACTCATGGTTCCTTAGTTTACTAATTTTCAGATGGGTCTAATGATAATCCCAGCCTCGGGTTTTCTGTGAGGATGCCTGCTTTTCAACTCCTGTTGCCAAACTTGCTTCCCTCAAAGGCTGCTTTCTGGTCCACCCTGATTCCTGGTTTCTAGACCCTTTCCCAGGGCTATCTACTACTTTTTTATCTTTCAGCTTGTCACCCCATCCTCTGTTCTTTTATGTCCTAGTTCTTTGGATTCTGATCAGAGCTCTCAACACTGCCATGCCCCAGCCTCTTGTAATAATAGACAACACGAATATTCACAGTATCTTTTGCCTCCAATCTTGTCACCCCATTAATTTGTTCAGCCATTGAGTCAACAGACTTTTCATAATACAAATCAAGCAGTCACTGTGTGCCAGGCGCTGTTCTAAATGCTTTATGTGTTATTCCTCACAGCATTCCCAAGAGGAGTTTTAAAAGTTTAAAAAGTAGAATTCACTAGTGAAGTCATCTGATCCTGATTTTTTTTGTAGAAATGTTTTTGACTAGTAACTCAATTTCTTACTTGTTATAGGTCTATTCTGACTTTCTATCTTCTTGAGTCAGTGTTGGTTCTTTGTGTCTTCTAGGAATCTCTACATTTTATTCATGTTATCTAATTTGTCAGCATATAGTTATTTCTAGTATTCACATATAACCCTTTTTATTTGTATCTTGTCTCCTCTTTTGTTCTTGACTTAGGTAATTTGAAACTTCTTTTTTCTTGAATGATCTAACTATAGGGTTGTCAATTTTGTACGCCTAGATTGTTCAGTCACTAGCTGGTGCCCTCTTTGAGAAGTGTGTGGCCCTGGCTACAACTGCATTGCTTAGTCATTGACCAGTGGTTATCCCTGGAAGATCATGACTTTGATTATATAGCAAAGGCATATCCCAAAGAAGCTAACAGAGGCTGTCAGCTAATCACAATATTTGAAGCAGGGCAGCAAGTCTTTTCTTGAAGGGACAGTCTTATAGTCAATGATTGGAGTACCCCTATGCCTTGGGGACCATGGCTTAGCACTACTGAAATGTGGGTATAGGAGTATTGCTGTCCCTCCCTCAAAAGGCAGCCCATCCACATACTCCCAAGTGACAGTAATTCAAGTTTATGAGTGGGGTACTGCATCTCATTCTTAGACCCCAACTAGGAGAATAGCCTTATTTTTTTATTAATAATATTTTATTTGGATATAATTCACATAATTAAACCTACCCCTTTAAAATATATAATTTAGTGATTTTAATATATTCACATGATTGTGAAACCATCACCACTGTCTAATTCCAGAATATTTTCATTACTCCAAAAAGAAATCCTGTATCCATTAAGAGTAATTCCCTTTTACCCACAGACCCTGACAGTGACTGATCTACTTTCTATGTCTGTGGATCTGCCTGTTTTGGATACTTTAACTTAGCAATGTTTGAAAGGTTGATCCATGTTGAAGCAAGTGTCAGTACTTCCTTCTTTTTTTTCTAAGTGTTTAGTTCATTCCTTTTTAATGCATGAATATGTCATTGTATAGATTATACAACATTTTGTTTATCTATCCATCAGTTGATGTATATTTGGTTTTTTTCCACATTTAGGGTATTATGAATAATACTGCTATGAATATTCATGCACACGATTTTGTGTCATCATGTGTTTCAATTCTCTTGAGTATATATGTAGGAATGGAATTGCTAGGTCATATGATAACTTTTTGAGGATCTTCCTAAGTATTTTCCAAAGTAGCTGCATCATTTTACATTCCCATCAGCAATGTATGTGGGTTCCAATTTTTTCATATCCTTCTAACAGTTGTCCTTTTTTATTATATCCATCCTATAGGTGTTGTATCACTAAGAGTTCAACCAGAGAAAGAGAGACAGTAGTATATAAATATATATATCAGGAGTGAGCAGCAGAATAATTGAAAATCGGGTTGGAAAATTCATAGAGGGGCAGCATAACTTAGCTTTTCCCGGTTGATACAATCTGTAAGACCCCTTCCAGTTTTAACATCATACACGTCTAAAAGCCAAGGTGGCAGGGAGGGTGAAAGAAGGAGTTTACATTATGTTACAAGTGAGACAAAATGTAAGTTGTGGACAAATCTACTGGCATGTTTTCTGTTTCCTTCCACTCTTCCATGAGCTGGCACCTCCCAGGAACTTGGGTCCCAGTTTACTGGCTACCTCCTAGGAGCCAGGTAGTGTGGCAGCCCTTGACACAAGTCAGGAATTAAGCCTCATGGCAGTACCTGCAAGCTTTCTTAAGATGCTGGGCAATTTTGAGTGATAAGCAGTTTTAATTTATTCACAAATAATTTAAAAGCAACTGGTTTGGGGTCCCTACAACAGAATTGGCATTACTTGCAACAGCTGTTTCTTTGGAAGCCTCTCAGGAAGTTGCCTGTCAGCTCCTCTCACTGGTACTTCTTCCCTGCAGGGAACTGGCTTCTCAGGTGTTGAGTTCCTTTATCTGTCCTGGGCTACTAACAGCCAGTGCCAGAAAGCAGCATGCATCCTTATGTACCAGGGGAGCAGATGTATGGGAAAACCCAGGATTGGGTTTAGAAGAGCAGGGAAATGATGGAACTATTTAGAGGCTGATCGCAAATATGAGATCCCTGTTGGCATTAATTTTCCAGTTGGGCCAAGGCTCCCAATTACCTTTCAAGTAACAACAGGATGTGTTTGATGGTCAGCAAAACACATGCCTTGTCCTGTCTAAATCATAAATCATGACAGGGTGGTGGAAAGATGTGAATGAATATTTGGGGGTGAGAAGCAGATATCAGGATATTGATCTACTCATTTATCTAAATGAGAAGAGGCTACAGGGTAGCCAACGTCTAGTTTCAGATAATTACTTGTGACCACTGTATTCTGGAATGGCAGCAGAAGTGAATGGCAGAATGAAATGCAAGTTAGACCCTGAGACTTAGCTATTGGAAGCCTAAGTCATGGATAAAGGGGCCATCCGTGTATTTTATCAGAAACTCCAGAAATAGAGCTCCCCGGGTGTTTGGCTTGGGCTCAGTCAAAAGCCAGAATCTAAGCCTATTGTGCTTGTTGCTTGTTTTAGCAAATGAAATCATCTCCATGACCCGTTGTATAAATAGAAAAGTTCTAGTAAGAGGTTGCTATTTTGTTCGTGATAACAACAATATGCGTATCCCACAGTAAGTCAGTGTAGTCGTGGACAAACACTGCATCTGCGATCAAGGTGCCTGGGTTACCTTAGGGCTCCAGGGAGAAAATGACTGTGACCCACACGCCGATGCACAGCACACAGCACTGTGCGATGATGGCAGAAGCCGTTCAAGATCCTAAGCCATTTTATGAGAACTGGCCACTGGATGGTTGCAAACGAGAATATTTGACAGATGCAGTAGTGCCCTCTGGAGCATCGGAGGATCTAAGAGAGGGCTTCAGGGCCAGCCCCAAGGATGACAATAACTATAATACCGTGTACTACAGGGGGCTAAGTGCTTCAATTCTTCACAGCTCTATGAAGTACCCCTGCTTTACGAACCTCCTATGAGTTGACTGACCTTATCCTGAGGCTGTACATGAGTGTCTAATGAGGTCAGGATTTGCTGCTTTAATAAATACTCATTTGGCATTTACTATGTGCCAGGACTGTTGTATGTGCTTTACATGTATTACCTGGCTTTGTCCTCCTAACTGCCCCATTAGGTAGGTACTATTGCTATCCATGGTTTACAGGTGAGGGAACTGAGGCACAGTGAGGTCAGGAGCTTACTCAAGATCACACACCTAGAAAGTGGCAGTCAGGACAAACCCCGGCTGGCTGGGTCCAGAGACCCTGTGCTCAGCCATGTACTCTGCTGCCTCCTTTGTTAAATCACATCTTATTCAAAACTCTCACAATCTTGTTGAATCAACTTTATTTGGCCTCCAATACACGTAACATGTCAACACGACCATAGACACAAACAAGATAAGTAACGCAAGTGACATATCTCAAAACATCTGTAGGAGAAGTGCCTAATACTTACACACTCAACAGGAAACAGAACCATCCTAGTCTATGTGTAACTTTAAGAAGTCACATTTTTCATGGAAATCAGTACAATGCTGTGAAAGAACAAAACGATGGTAAGAGAGAGCTCCTCACAGAATCAGTGTCCTCTAAGTGCTGGAGGGACAGCTCTACCACTTAGAAAGAGATGACCAACCAAGTGCAATAGAAAGCAAATTAAGCTGGGGGGGGCGGGGCAGGGGCAGAGTGTGCTACAGTATTCTGATGGCTCCAGAAGTGTGAAACCAAAGCCTTTCCTAAAATATCCTCAAACAAACTCAAATTTTTACACATCTAATTGCTTTAAATGTATTCCAATAAGCTGATTTTTAGCCATTTAGAGCCTGCCTGCTTTGCATACCCTAGAAAACTGTACCCAACATCTGCTAGGCATAGATAAGATAATTCTAGGGCTTTAAGACCCCAAGCCACCATTGCCTTTCTGAGTTCTCTGACCCAGAGACTTTACATTGTGCTGATGGGTAATACCACACTGATTTCCTTATCCTCTGGGAGTTCCCTTGCCTTCTTCCCCTTCTGTGTGGTGAGCTTTTGTCATTATCTGTACAAGGTGTCCTGCTGTAAGGGACTTCCCATCATTTGCCATCCTGTCAAAATACTGCCCAAGTAAAGCTTGTTGTATGTTGCTACTATGTCATCATAGTAGTATCTTTTTCCCTATTCAGCCCCAAATCCTCAAACTCACAAACATTTATGTATGAAAGAGCCTAGAATAAGCTTTAAAATAATACACACCAGATTGTTAATTGTGGTTTTTTCTGAAGATAGGACTGCATTTTTGGAGCAACTTTGTAAAGGGAGAACAATGATTTGTCTGATTTTTTAGATGTTTTTGCAAGAAGAATATATGAACTATTACCATTGTAATTAAAATAATAAAATAACTCTAACAAGAGAAATAGTAGCCATGTATTTGTCAGCTAAAGTAATAAAATAACTCTAACAAGAGAAATAGTAGCCATGTATTTGTCAGCTAAAGCAAACTCTAGTTGATGCAACAGACAAAGCCTGAAATTTGAATGGCTTAACACAGCAGAAGTTTGTTTTTTGTACACATAAATTTTGATGCTGTTTGGCAGGGTCGCACCACTCTCAAGGGACGCAAGTTTCCAAGCTGTTTTGAAGTGCCACCATCTCAGCATAAGATTGCCATGTTTGGGGGCACCTGGGTGGTTCATTTGGTTAAGCATCTGACTCTTGATTTTGGCTCAGGTCATGATTGTGAGATTGAGTCCCTGGTCTGGCTTTGTGCTCAGCGTGGAGTCTGCTTGGGATTCTCTCTCCCTCTCCCTCTGTCCCCACCCCCTGCTCTCTCAGGCTCTCACTCTCCCTCTTGAAATAGATAAAATCTTTTATTTATTTATCTGAGAGAGAGAGGGCATGAGAGAGCATGGGAGGGGGCAGAGGGAGAGGGACCAGCAGACTCCCTGCTGAGCAAGGACCCTGACATTGATCCCAGGACCCTGGGATTATGACCTGAGCCAAAGGCAGATGCTTAACTGACTGAGCCACCCCGGTGCCCCAATAGATAAAAATCTTAAAAAAAAAAAAAGATTGCCATGTTTGCTGCTGAGTGAAAGAGAAAGCACAGAAATGGCATACTGGCTCCAGATGTGACAAAGAATGCTTTGGCTCATATCTCAGAGACAACAGCTAGTCACATGACCCTTCCTAACTACAAGTCAACTGGAAATGTAGTGTCCCTGTGTCCAGGAAGGAAAGGAAGACAAGATATGGACGAGTACTTGTAGTCTCTCCCACATACTGTTACATAGTAGTGGTGCTCAATTAAGAGTAACCACTGTAATTTGTTATGACCCAAGCCTTCTTCATTTCTTGGAGGAGTTTCGGAAAAGGCCAGATTTGCCTTGATATTCTCCAAAGTTTCAAGCACTTACTATATGACCGATGCTTTCAAACACAATATCACATCTAATTTTAAGAGGATCATGTAAATGTCAGCAGGGTGGATTGGCCCTTCTTTACCCAATAGCATCTTTCTGCACTGCCCTTGGCAATGTCAGCTATAATGTCAGTAGGCTGAGAATTTTCTCCTTCCTTTTGATACATGAGTAAAATCTTAACCTCTGAGTCTCTGCTACCCTCCACATGACTGAACTTGCCGGAACACCTGCACAAGTGCCATTAGGCACTCTGAAAACCAGAACTTTCCTGTGGGACTGGTACACAGAGAAGAGGCCCTAGAAGGATGACTATTTGTCCCTTTTAATCTGAGCTAGCATGTCCACTAAGGAACCATTTTTCACCTCCTAGGAAGGTTTTTAAGAGTTCAACCTAGTGGGCGCCTGGGTGGCTCAGTTGTTGGGCGTCTGCCTTCGGCTCAGGTCATGATCCCAGGGTCCTGGGATTGAGTCCCACATCGGGCTCCCTGCTTGGCAGGAAGCCTGCTTCTCCCTCTCCCACTCCCCCTGCTTGTGTTCCTGCTCTCGCTATCTCTCTCTCTGTCAAAAAAAAAAAAAAAAATCTTAAAAAAATAAAAAGAGTTCAACCTAGTAGATGTTTGTTCCACATTGACTTCCATGGTCTTTCCTCACTACAACTTATGAGGGAAATGTTGGGTTTTGATCTCCTAGGTAAGTTCATTCATCTGCATATGTGTTTAGTGGCCAGTTCCAAATAAGACATCCCATTAAAATTATATTGCAAATATCAAGGAGGTTCCAAAACCCTTTTTTTAACTTCAGGTTTGTATCCAAAGAACCAGTCAGTTATGCAACAAATCAGACTACTCACAGACCCAATTGGAAAACATTTTGAGAATGTGTTGAAGTTGCCCAGAACGATTACCAGGTGTCTAAAGGTCACTACCCAAAGTCAAAGGGACTATGGCTATCAGGGGTATTCCAAGGTGAGGACAGAATTGTGAGGGTACTTTTGCAGGGGGTAGGCATACTCTATGTCAGGGGAGGGCAGAAGACCCTGTGAAGCTTTTAGAGGTGGTAGCAGTGATAAGCTGGCCAGCAGGCCAGGTACCAGAAGTGGACAAGAGGGCACGTGGGGGAAGACTGGGTAAGGATGTTGTCATGTGGGAAAGTGTTGGGACTGGACAGAAATGGCGGCACCTGGCAGAGTCTGCTCTGAACAAAACTCAGACAATCCCCAAATTGTATTTGATTCTCATTATCACCTTCCTTCCTTAGGTCTGCTTTTACTACCTGGGCCTCAGGTTTCTACTTTTTGTCACCTGAGAGACATCATCCCATACTTAGAAGAGAAATAAAGTATGAATTAGAAGGTTGGCCATAGGCTGCAGTGGATGGGAACAGCGTGGACTCTACATGAATTCAGACCAGGGTTCTAATCTCTGCCCTGTTACTCACTAGCCATGTGATCCTGGGTAAATGACCAAGCCCTGTGAGCCTCGGGTTCTTTGTGAAGTGAGCAGGTTTGATAAACCCTGTCTTGTAGGGCTGTAAGAACGTATGTAACGTATGGGCAGCATCTTGCACAGTGCTTGGCATATATTGGAACTTTGATGAATGGCAGTGATTTCGAATGTTGTTTTGATCCCAGAGTTTCCACTCTCTCCTCTGAGATTTTGTTGTTGTTATTCAGTTCAACAGTCTTCAATCTATCCCAGAGGTTTCTCATGTTTTGTTGTTGAGTTTTTGTTGTTGATATTGTGTTTTTTTATTAGTTTCATTTTCCCTTCTCTAGTTTTCCAGGTTTGATTTTGGAAGCAGAAGACAGCAGCCTGAACTTCACTGTCATCTTGGCAGTTACAAGTAAGGCACTTAATCTGTAAAAAAAAAATAAATAAATGAGCAGAATTGACATCTTTACAACATTTTGTTCTCCATCAATGAATATGGTATACTGCTCCATTTATTCGGGACTTTTTTTTTTTTTACCTGAATCTATCAGTAAATTTGTATAGAAGCCTCCATAAAGATCTTATATATTTTTCTTCAGCTTCTTCTGTTGTGAATGGGATATTCTCTATTACATCTTCTAAATAATTATTACTTTTGGGTGTGTGTGGCAAGGCTCTTGATCTTGCTATAGTGATCTACCATACACTATTTTTCTGAAGTCTCTTATTAATTCAGATGTCCCATGTACCTAGTTCTTTTTTTAAATTTAATTTAATTTTATTATGTTATGTTAGTCACCATACAGTACACCATTAGTTTTTGATGTAGTGATCCACGATTCATTGTTTTCATGTAACACCCAGTGCTCCATGCAATACGTGCCCTCCTTAATACCTATCACCAGGCTAACCCATATCCCCACCCCCTCCCCTCTAAAATCCTCAGTTTGTTTCTCAGAGTTCATAGTCTCTCATGGTTCATCTCCCCCTCCGATTTCCCCCCCTTCATTTTTCCCTTCCTTCTCCTAATGTCCTCCATGCTATTCCTTATGTTCCACAAATAAGTGAAACCATATGATAATTGACTTTCTCTGCTTGACTTATTTCACTTAGCATAATCTCCTCCAGTCCCATCCATGTTGATGTAAAAGTTGGGTATTCATCCTTTCTGAAGGCTGAGTAATATTCCATTGTATATATGGACCACATCTTCTTTATCCATTCATCTGTTGAAGGGCATCTCGGCTCTTTCCACAGTTTGGCTATTGCAGACATTGCTGCTATGAACACTGGGGTGCATATGACCCTTCTTTTCACTACATCTGTGTCTTTGGGGTAAATACCCAGTAGTGCAATTGCTGGGCAATAGGGTAGCTCTATTTTTAATTTTTTGAGGCACCGCCACACTGTTTTCCAAAGTGGCTGTACCAACTTGCATTCCCACCAACAGTGTAAGAGGGTTCCCCTTTCTCCACAACCTCTCCAACATCTGTTGTTTCTTGCCTTGTCAATTTTTGCCATTCTAACTGGTGTAAGGTGGTATCTCAATGTGGTTTTGATTTGAATTTCTCTGATGGCTAATGATGATGAACATTTTTTCATGTGTCTGTTAGCCATTTATATGTCTTCTTTTGAGAAATGTCTGTTCATGTCTTCTGCCCATTTTTTGACTTGATTATTTGTTTTTTTGGTGTTGACTTTGAGAAGTTCTTTATAGATCTTGGATATCAGCCCTTTGTCTGCAGTGTCATTTGCAAATATCATCCTCAATGGAGAAAAGCTGAGAGCCTTTCCCTTAAGATCAGGAACACAACAAGGATGCCCACTCTCGCCACTATCGTTCAACATAATACTAGAAGTCCTAGCAACAGCAATCAGACAACAAAAAGAAATAAAAGGTATTCAAATTGGCAAAGAAGAAGTCAAAATCTCTCTCTTTGCAGATGACATGATATTTTATGTGGAAAATCCAAAAGACTCCACCCCCAAATTACTAGAACTCATACGGCAATTCAGTAATGTAGCAGGATACAAAATCAATGCACAGAAATCAGTTGCTTTCTTATACACTAACGCAACGCAACTGTAGAAAGAGAAATTAAAGAATCGAGTCCATTTACAATAGCATCAAAAACCATGAGATACCTTGGAATAAACCTAACCAAAGAGGTAAAGGATCTATACTCTAGTAACTACAGAACACTCATGAAAGAAATTGAAGAAGAGCCGTGTACGTATTTCTTTGAATTCTCTACATAGATGATCCTATTGTTACAAAACATTATCTTCCTTTTCAATAGTCATTTATTTTGATATGCATAGTTTGACTGTTCTAATGTACTTTTGAATGGTAGAGGTGAAAGCATACATTTGTGTCTTGTCCCTGTCTTCAAAGGGAATCCACTTAACATTTCAAATTTAAGTATGTGTGGGGTAACTATTAGGAAATTTGTTGAAAGTTTTTACCTTGTACTCATGTTGATTTTTTTTTCAAAGGCTTTTATCATACATGATACAATGATACAATGTTTCCCCTTAATTTGTCATTATGGGGATTACAAGTGAAAGTATTTTCTAATTTAAACCATATTTTCATTTCTTAGCCACAACCTGTTCACTCAGTTCACTGCTATATTGAATATGCTATTAATTTACTTAGGATATGTGCTACTATAAGAGTGAACTTGGCTCAGTGGAAATGGGGGGCTTATCTGGTTTTAGAATTACAGAGAGCTAGCCTGGAAAAACGAGTTAAATAATTCCCCATATTTTTGTATGCTTTGGGAGACTTTACTTAAGATGGAGATTAGTTTTTCCTGATCATTGGTAGACTTGACCACCCAAACTGCCTGTCTGGGAGCAGGGTGGTTTGGGTGTTCAGGAGAGTTTGGGTGTTGAATATAGTTTCAGTTTGTATTATTTAAAGTCTTCTATTTCTTTATGGACTGATTTGGTCCTTTATTTTTTTTTAGCATTGTCCCTTTCACCCAGGATTTCAAATGTAATTGCATGATATTTATAACAAAGCCTTTATTATAGAAAATCTGAAACACACACAACAGTAGAGAATAGTATAACAAACCCAATATACCTGATAACCAGTATCAGTAATCTTTAGTACATGGTCAGTCTGGTTCCATTATACCCTCACTTTCCCCACATCTCTACCAAAGGAATAATGTGAAGATAATCCAAGACATTATGCTATTTCATCGCATCTCATCAGTATTTCAATATGCATTTCTAAAAGACAAGGAATCTTTTGTAAAACATAAATTCAATACAATTATCATTCATAAAAATTTAAATAAGTAATTAGTATCAAATATCCAGTTACTTTTCACATTTAACTTATATGTAAAAAAAAATTAAGTTTCTTTGAATCACAAATATGGTCTATATTTTGTGATTTTTTTGTTATATCCCTTAAGTCTTTTTTAATCAATAGATTTCCCCACCATCACCTTTCCCCCCCCTTGCAATTATTGTTCTTGGGGGGAAAAAGCAGGTCAAATTATGTGACATTTCCCATAATCTGACTTATGTTGAACAAAACACTTTAGTGTCCTTTAACATGTACTTTGGCCTCCTACTTCTTTAAATTGATAGTCGCAGGTAGAAACTTGATCAAATTAAGTTTGCATGTTTGTTGTTTGCTGTATTTTCTTTTTTTAACAAGACTGCTACATAGGTAATGCTGTGTACTTCCGTTATGAGGAACATAATGTTTATTGTCCTTTGTGCTGAAGTTGGCAGTCATCGATGAACATCACCTTTATTTGTGTATTGGGGGTTGCAGAGTAATGATTTTCTAATTCTCTCATTCATTCTTAGTTTATTAGCTGAAAAACTTCTATAGGTAGAAAGGTTTCCTTGTCCACCATTTGGTTATCTTGAGGGAATCATATATTTGTTGTGTTTTTACATCATTTAAATACCTTCTGCATCGGGGCGCCTGGGTGGCTCAGTCGGTTAAGCATCTGCCCTCGGCTCAGGTCATGATCCCAGAGTACTGGGATCGAGCCCCGCATCAGGCTCCCTGCTCAGCGGGGAGCCTGCTTCTCCCTCTCTCTCTGCTGCTCCCCCTGCTTGCGCTCTATCCCTCTCTCTCTCAAATAAATAATAAAATCTTTAAAAAATTTTTTAAATATCTTCTGCATCAATATTTTGTACAGTTTTTTTTTAAGATTTTATTTATTTATTTGAGAGAGAGACTGAGATAGAGAGAGCATGAGAGGGGGGAGGGCCAGAGGGAGAAGCAGGCTCCCCGCCGAGCAGGGAGCCCGATGCGGGACTCGATCCCGGGACTCCAGGATCATGACCTGAGCCGAAGGCAGTCGCTTAACCAACTGAGCCACCCAGGCGCCCCAATATTTTGTACAGTTTTAACTTACAGTGTTTACTTGTGATTTTTTCCTTTAGTACCTGGTCATATCTGCAAAAAAAAAAATATCTCTGTTTTATAAGTATTTTCAAAGAATTGGCATTTGTTAGTTGGTCTTACTGTTTTCTAATTCATTATTTCTACACTTACCTTCATTATTTCCAACCTTTTACTCCTTTGGGTTTAATACAATGTTCATTCCTTAGCTTCTTGAATTTCTTGTATACTTTATTTCTTTTTCTGATACACCCTATTTAAGACTATATAATTCAGATTACCATTTGGGCTATACTGCACATGACATGCTATGTAGCTGCATGTGTATTGCTTGAATTTTTTTTAAAGATTTATTTTATTTATTTATTTTTTTTAAAGATTTTATTTATTTAATTGACAGAGAGAGACAGCATGAGAGGGAACACAAGCAGGGGGAGTGGGAGAGGGAGAAGCAGGCTTCTGGCCGAGCAAGGAGCCCGATGCGGGGCTCGATTCCAGGACCCTGGGATCATGACCTGAGCTGGAGGCAGTCGCCTTAAACCACTCAGCCACCCAGGCGCCCCTAAAGATTTATTTTTTTATTTTAGAGAGTGGGAAGGGGCAGAGGGAGAGAGAGAATTTCCAGCAGACTCCCCGCTGAGCGTGAAGCCCAACACAGGGTTCAGTTTCATGACCCTGAGATCATGACCTGAGCCAAAATCAAGAGTTGGATGCTCAATTGACTGAGCCACCCAGGTGTCCTGTATTGCTTGAATTTTTAACAAGTTGGCTAGATCATTCTATTACTTATGCTATTAGAATATTTTCAGTGTATATCTCAAAATTAGAAAGCGTAAAAATTATTTAGAGAAAACTGTGAAGATTATGAGAGAATGTTATTTGGAGGAATTTTCAGGGTTTGACAGTATTTTATTTTAATTTTGTTATTAATTACAGAAGAGACTTAAACATAATTAACTGCTGGTGACAGAGTTGGGTTTAACCCAGGGAAGCAAAGAAGTTTAACACTAGAAGATCAATCAATATAATTGGCCACATGTAACAGTCAGGATTGTTCAGGAAATTCAAAAGCACCATAAATATTTAACATGGAGGGAATTTAATGGAAGGAATTAGTTATACAAGTGATAGAGAAGCCAAGCAGGGGAGAATTGGGAAACCCTGTAATTAGCAATACAAGGAAGTCTCTCCCACCTCTAGGCTAGAAGAACAAGAAGAGGAAATAGTGTTACTAGATCCTGGATTTTGGATTCAACAGAGTCTGGAGCCATGATGGGTCAATGATGGTAGCTGGAGCCATGAAGAATATGTAGCCATTGAAGGAAATGCCACTTGATGTAGAGGAAGGAGGAGAAAATCTCTGACTGCTCTATTCTTCTGGGTTCTAATCTCTTGATGGACGGTGTCTTCAATTAGCTGAACCAGAATGACAACGAAATGTTGGTGAGTTTAGGAATTGTAGCCTGCAGGGGTCAGCCCCTGTATAATCTAGAGCAGAGCAGGGAGAGTGATGGATGGATCTAGGGGTGAGTAGGACCAGGATTGCCTTATTGCATTAATGGATTAAATGAGAAAAATCAGATCTAAATTGATACAGAAAAGTATCTGATAAAAATCAACATCCATTCATCATAAAAAAAAGAGATGTTAGTCCAAAGTATGAGACTGGAATTATGGGTTTTGGGGAGGAAGACCAGAGAGATAAAGTGCCATTCTCATCACATCACATCAAGGGTACATAATATCAACATGATTTGTCACTGTTGATGTTGACCTTGATCACCAATTGTGGTAGTGTTTGTCAGGGTTCTCCCTCCCTTGAGCTCAGGTGCAGAAATAAGGAAAGGAGAGAAGAGAGGGGTCAGCATTTGACTAATTTCCTAAATTACCTGCCCAGGCATCAGGGCTAACCATGGCTAACTTGTCACACAGATTAGAACCCAACAAAAAAAAATTCACCCTCGACTTTTTGCAGTGTAACAGAAATCTTCTAACATGGACAATAATGAACAGGATCATCGTGTGTATAGAGAAGATAAGGGAGTTTGGGTCCAGCTTAGAGGAACCCTGAATATCAGAGTACAGCATGTGAACCTAACTTTATGGGTGGCAGGGAATTAAGCAGCAGAGTGCCATGATCACATCCGGGCCCCTGTCATCCTTCATTCTTCTTGGTAGTGGGGGCTGGAGCTATTTTCTCATGTACTGCCTGTTTGCTCACCTTCCTCACTGGGTACTTATCAATACTTCAGAAGGGTGCCATTTAAACTCCCATATGAGAACAATATTTTGCTCATTTTGAGACCAAAGTATTTCAGTAAAGAATCACATTTGCTTTACATGTGTTCCCTTTTTACTCTTTCAGGTTAATCTCCATCCAGTGGCTGTGCTCTGCATCATGGCCCCAAATCCAGGCAAGCATGAAGTCTTGATGAGGAACCAAAAACACTAGCTGAGTTTCCTCATTGTATAGCATGAACTCGCTAACCCATGGTCATGTACACAATTACAGTTTCCATCTGAATCTTGGTTGTAGGCTTATTTCTTTGCATAGGTATCACCTTAACTGGCTTGACTTTTCTGTCACTAGAATGATGGAGTTGCTAACCAAATACAAATTCTTAGGTTTTGACTTAAGCAAAAGTGAACTAACTTACTGAGTACTTATTTCACACACTCACTTCCCAGTAATAGTGATAGGAAAGTGAGGCCCAGAACTTGGGCGGCTCAGGCACTTTCTTCTTGTGTACTGGCACTGAACATGTATGCGAGCAGGAGAAGGGCCAGAATGTTTCTCTTATTAGGAAGAGAGTTAAAGGTCTCTGTCTCTTGAATGTGCCAGGGGATACTTTAGGAAAATACTTGGTTTTATACTTCTGGAGCCCATTGGAATATTGTATCCCCCCCAAACCCAATTTGACTTCCTACTATGCCATTTCTTCCTAAATTGGTCATTTCTTCCTAAATGGTAGAGCTGTCCCTCCAGTACTTGGAGGATACTGGCTCAGCTTGCTCACTCTGCAGGGAGCAATCTCTTGCCATCATTTTATTCTTTCACAGCATGGTACTGATTTTCATGAAAAATGTGACTTTTTAAAGTTACAGATAGACTAGGATGGTTCTGTCTACTGTTGGCTGTGTTAAGTATCAGGCACTTCTACAGATGTTTAGAGAGGTGTACTTGTGTTACTGATCTTATCTATGTTTATGGTTGTGTTGATATGTTGCGTGTATTAGAGGCCAAATAAAGTTGATCCAACAAGACCATGTGAGTTTTGAGTGAGATGATTTTATTTAGCAAATATTTCCTGAACTCCTACTGAGTGCCAAGGCCCATGCTGGGCCCAGGAATACAGAGCACGACATGTGACCCTTGCTCCAAGGAGCTCACAATCTTGGTGGCATTGCTGCTACAAACCTTTGACTGTTTTCCAGAGTCCTAACAAGATTGATTCTAACAGTTTCTGCTTGATTTTTTGATGTTTCTGTGGTTCTAAAGAAATCCTTTTTAGAAAATTTTAAAACTATGATATCAATTCTTGAATAGTTGTAGTACTACTCAGGTTATGCATTTCATCTAGGATAAGTTTGAGTAGTTTCTGATTTTTGAGGAATTGCACAATTTCATTTAAGTTCTTGAACTTACGTACATAGATTTGTTCTTAGTATTTCCCTTTTATCCTTCTAACGTCTGTAGTGTAATGCTTGTGGGCTTGCAGTGATACCCAGTTTCAGTTTTGATATTGGTAATGTATGTCTCCTCTTCTTTTTACTTTGTCTGTCTGGCTAGAGTTGTAAAATTTATGGGATGCAGCCAGTCAGTGTTAAGAGGGAAAATTATAGCATTTAATGCTTAGATTAAGAAAGATCTCAAATCAATAATCTGTTTCCACCTTAACTTAGAAAAAGAAGAAAAAACCCAAAGCGATCAGAAGAAAAGAAAGAAATAAGCAAAGAAACAAAACAACAGAAGAGAAAGAAATAAAATTGAAATAGATCTTTTCTTTGGTCTGGAGATGATTTTAGAGTATGCTGTTTAATTTCCAAGTGTTTTGAGGTTTTTCTTGCCCTTCCACTACTGTTTGATTTCTAATTTGATTCCTTTATTTCAGAAAATATACTCTGGATCATTTAAATTTAAAAAACATTTTAATGACACAGGATAGAGTCTATCTTGGTGAATGCTCCATGTGTACTTGAAGTAAATGTGCATTTTGCTGTGTTGGTGCAGTGATATTTGGATCCAAAGTGTTTGCGACTAACCCAGGGCCCCATCTGAGCCCTGCCGATGGTTCAGTTCTCTAAACTTTTGGCATCCTATTTATGGTGAGATTCCAGCATGAGCAGCTCAGGTATAATCAGAACTTCCTACATAACTTGATGGGATCCCTTGCTCATATTGGTTCCTCTTCACCATTTCCCCCTCACTCTCTGGCTACCAGGAGATTCTTTTCTGGTCCTCTAACTAGGAGGGGATCTATAATCTCCCCTCTCTGTTGTGTACTTCCCTTGAATGGATTTGCCTAGGTGGCCAAGTGGTGGAATAAGAGAAAAATAGCAAAGTAGTTACCTCTCACTTTTTTGTACCAAAGATCTTCTTTACCAGAGACACATATTACCTTCCCTCCAAGTCTTAGATACCTGGCCTGCTGTTGCTGAGGCTCCACCACAGGGTTTCAGCTTTGGGCCTGGGGCTTTACTTCCACCTATGTGATAAATCCCTCAGTACATTGATGCTAGTTTGCTCTACACCAGTGACCAACAGATAGTTCCCATAAATGGCTAGATTCTAAACATTTTTGGGCTTTGAAGGCTATATTTTCTCTAAGATAGATTTTATATTTTATTTTCATATTATATTCATATTAATATCAATTTAAATTTAATGTACATTTCTATTTAACATTTATAATTTATTTATATATTAAATTGTTTATTTAATATTTATAATATTAATTATTTATATTTTTATATTTAGTTTTTACCTAATGTCCTTTTTTGGTTACGGGATCATGTTCAGTATACCACATTCCATGTAGCTGTCATGTTTCCTTAAGATTCTCTTTGCAGTGACAGTTTCTCAGACTTTCCATTCTTTTTGATGATGACAATTTTGAGGAGTACTGGTTAGGTATACTATAGAATGTCCCTCTATTTGAATTTGTCTGGTGTCTTTCTTGTAAGTAGATCGTTGTTGTGAGTCTGGGGAGTAAGACCAGAAAGGTAAAGTGCTCTTCTCAACACATCACATCAAGGGTACATTCTATCAATATGACTCATCACTGGTGATGTTGATCTTGATTACCTGGCTGAGATGGTGTTCGTTAGGCTTCTCCCCCAAATGTTCTTTTTTCTCTCTTTCCATGTTCTATTATTTGGAAGTCACTCTGTGCAGGCCACAGTTAAGGAGTGAGGGTTATGTTTCATCTCCTTGAGTGGGGGAGTATCTACATAAACGATTTGGAATTCTTTGGCATAAGAAATTTTTCTGTTCTCACTATGAGCTCATGGATATTTATTTTATGCTTTGGGTTATAATGCAATACAAGTTTTATTTATTTGCTCAAATTTTTCCAGATTTGGCCATTGGGAGCTCTTTTCATTGACTCCTGTGACCCTTTGACATACCCCATCATTGTTTTGTTTGTTTGTTTTTGAGCATTTCCTTATATTCTGGCATGACAAGATGTCCCAGGTTTATCTGCATATTTCCTGCACCAGCCTCAGAATCATTTATTTCCTTTAGGATCCCTGGTTTTCTTTATTGGGAAATAAGATCAGAAATTGATACTACATGCATCCATTGCCACTGGTATGTCCTTGCTTCTAGGCTTTCTCAGCTGACAGAGCAAGAAGGTATATGTGTATATATAACACTTAGTTTTTGTAGTTCTCAGGTAACTGCTCTATATTTTTTTCCCTTAAGGTTTATAGTTACTTTCAATGGAACAGACAAGGAAGAATATGCTTAATCCATCTTGACCCTAGACCACTTACATTTAATGTAATTATACCATTATACCATTTGCCTGTTACTTTCTAGTCATCCATCTTGTCTTTGTTCCTCCTTTCTTTTCGGCAAACTTTTTCTGATAAATTCTGATAAATTGACTATTTTTTATGATTCCATTTATGCATACTATTGGTTGATAGTTATATATCTTTTGGATTTTTGTGGTTGCTCTATGTTTGCAGTATCAAGTTTTACTTATTAGACTACCTTCAAGTAATATTATACCAATTCAGGCATAATATAATATCCTTAAAACAGTAAACTTCCATTTCCTCCCTTCAATATATCGTTGCTATACTTGCTTTATATCAGAAGCCAGCACACTTTCCCATAAAAAGACAGATAGTAAATATGTAGTTTTTTGCAGACTGCAAAGTCCATTAAATATATAAGCCTTTAAAACTATTCTTAGTTCAAAGGCTGAACATGAACATGCCACAATCTGGATTTGGCCTACAGGTAGCAGTTTGCAGACCTTTGCCTTAGAGAGTCAATTGTCTTTTAAGGTGTCTAAATATAAGAAAAAAATGCCTTTTATATTTACCTTCATTTTTACAATTTCTGGTGCTTGTCATTTCTTTGTATATACCCACATTTACACATACTAGTATATTCCATCTGCATGAAGAATTTTCTTTAAAATTCCTTAGTGTATTGCTGGCAATGAATTTTCTCGGCTTTTGTTTGTCTGTAAAATTATTTCCCATTCATTTTTTTAAGAGACACATCATCTTTTTTTAAAGATGTGCTTATTTATTTTAGAGAGAGGGAGCACGCCCGCACAAGTGGGGGCAGGGGCAGAGGAAGAGAATTTTTCAAGCAGAGTCCCCGCTGAGTGAGGAGCCTGCTGTGGAGCTGGATCCCAGGACCCATGAGATCATGACCTGAACCGAAATCGAGAGTCGGATGCTCAGCTGGCTGAGCCACGCAGGGTCCCCCCCATTCATTTTTAAACAAAATTTTCACTAGATACAGGATTTTGGGTTGAGAAGTTGTTTTCCCCTCCTTCTAACACTTTAAAGATCATTATTTTTTGCTTTCTGGATGAAAATCTGTAATTCTCATTTTTCTCTATACATAATATTTCTCTTTCTTCTTGTTGCCCTTGTTTTCTTTACGTAAACTTTTCTTTCATTTTCAATAGTTTGGGTATTATGTGTCCTTTTTATCCTGGTTAGTGTTTCATGAGCTAATTGGCTCTGTGTGTGTGTGTATTTTGTCTTTTGCTTATTTTAGAAAATTCTTGTCTATAATCTCTTCAAATATATCTTCTACCATGTTCTTTACCTCTTTCTTATTCCGGAACTTCAGAATAACACACAAACTACATCATTTTATATTATCTCGCCACTTTTGGATGCTCTGTTCTATTTTTCAGTTCTTTTTGTCCTCTTTGTATTTCATTTGAATAATTTCTAATTACTTATCTCAAATTAATTCTCCTTCCTCTACCATGTTCAGTCTGTTTATAATCCTTTTAGCAGATACTGTTTTTTAATTCTAGCATTTCCATTTCATTGTCTTATTGTTTATATCTGTGTTAAAATTACCAATCTTTTTATGCACACTATTCATCTTTTCTTCTAGATTATTTAGCATGTTAATCATAGGTGATTTAAAGTTTCTTCCTAATACAACTAGCATATAGATCACCTTGGAGTACAGTTCTATTTATTGTTTTTACTATTGGCAGTGGGTTGACAGTTCTGGATTTTGAACTGTTGGGTTTTTGTAATTTTTTTTTTTATTGGATGCCAGCCAGACATCATTTGTAGGAGAACAGCAGAGACTGAGGTAAATAGCATTTATGGCTGGAAATTGGCATGCCTTTTCTTCTACTAGGCTGTTAGTGTGTGGGAAGTAGGACATATAGTCAGTAGTTTAGCTGGGTCCAGGTTCATTGTTGCTACGAGCTTCAAAATCTTCCCCTGGTGAGCTGCCTTTCCCTGTGCTTCCTGTAGGGCCTGTGACGCCAGGGTTTTCCCAGAGTCCCTGCTGTCTCTGCTGCCAGCAGTCTCAGCAGGCTGCACCACAGAGGGCCTCTCCATCTGTGCACTTTCCCTCTCCCACTCCTGTTTTCACTTCCTTATTCTTTATTGAGATATAATTCATATACCATATGATTTATCATTTTAAAGTGTACAATTCAGTGCTTTTTATTTTTATTTTATTTTTTAAGATTTTATTTATTTGACAGAGAGAGACACAGTGAGAGAGGGAACACAAGCAGGGGGAGTGGGAGAGGGAGGAGCCACAGGGAGCCTGTTGCGGGGCTCGATCCCCGGACGCTGGGATCGTGACCTGAGCCGAAGGCAGATGCTTAACGACTGAGCCACCCAGGCACCCAATTCAGTGCTTTTTAGTATATTCACCAGATTGTGGACCATCACCACTAACTCTAGAACATTTTCATCACCTCAAAAAGAAGCTATCACTCATTGGCAGTGACTTTCCATTACCCCTTTCCCTAACCCTAGGCAAGCATGAATCTATTTGTCTCTATTGATTTGCCTATTCTGGATATTTCATATGAATACAGTAATAAAATATGTAGTCTTTTCTGTCTGGTTTCTCTGCCTAATCATGCAGTATTCAATGTTCATCCATATTGTACCATGTATCAGCATTTCATCTATTTGTATTGGCCAGTAATATTACATTATATGGATAGACCATATTTTAATGCATTCATCAGTTGGTGGACATTTGGATTGTTTCCCAGTTTGGGTGATTATGTATAAGGAATGATGCTATGCACATTTTTGTATAGGTTTTTGTATGGACATATGTTTTCACTTCCCTTGGATATATACTTGGGAGTAGTATCAGTGGGTCATATGGTTACACTCTATGTTTAACTTTTTGAGGAACTGCTGACTGCTTTGCACAGTGACTGCACCATTTTACGTTCCCACTAGCAATATATGAAGATTTCAATTTCTCCATACCATTGCCAACAGTTGTTATTTTCTCTTTTTATTTTAGCCAGCAAGTTTGAAGTCCTTACTCACTGTAGTTTTGATTTGCATTTCCTTAACGATTCTGTTGAGCATCTCTTCATGTGCTTACTGGTTATTTACACATCTTATTTGGAGAAATATCTATTCAAAATCTTTGTTCCTTTTAAAATTGGTTGATTTTTCTTTGTTGAGTTGTAATAATTCTTTACATATTCTGGATACTAGACATTTATCATATATATGATTAAAAGTGTTTTCTCCTAATCTGTGGGTGGTCTTCTATTTTTTTCATGATGTCCTTTGAAGCACAAGCATTTTTAATTTTAATGAAATCCAATTTATCTTTTTTTTGGTCACGTGTGTATTGGTATCTGCTATGGACTGAACTGTGTCTCTACCCCCAAATTCATGTTAAAGCCTTACCCCCATGTGATGGTATTTGAAGATGGGCCTTTGGGAGACAGAGTTAGATGAGTTTATGATGGTGGGGTCCCCATGATGGGATTAGTGCCCTTATACTGTCTTTCTGTGTGTGAGCATGGAGGAAAGGATGCAGAAAGAAAGTGCCCCTCTACAAGCCAAGAAAAGGATTCTTACTAGATATTGAACCCTGCCATGAACCTGCTGTTGGACTACCAGTCTCCAGAGCTGTGAGAAAGAAATTTCTATTTTTTAAGCCACCCAGTCTATAGCGTTTTGTTATGGTAGCCCAAGCAGACTAAGATTGTGTCATATCTAAGAAATTATTGCCTAACACGACTTCACGAAGATTTACTCCCATGCTTTTCAATAACTATTATTCATAATCATCTATCATATTTAGGTTCAGTAACACTAATGAAACTGTCCTATGGAAGAGACATGCAGAAAGGAAAGAATGAAGCATTCCCAAGAGAGCGCTTCCCTGGGTAAGTGAAGAGAGTATCCACTCCATGAAGTTCTCCCTGAACCCAGCAGGAGATGGCAGGAGCCGTCTTCACATGTCTGTGGCTGGCTGGCCGTGTGTGGGACGTGTCTGGCAGTCTGCGGGTGCAGCTAACAACCAAAGCTGAAAAGGAGCACAAGAAGAGTTAGCACTTGTTTTTTGAAATAGAGGATACTTCCGTTGTTTCCAGAATCCAATCAGATGTTCAAGCCCCCCACAATACAGACATTTACAGTGCCAGAGAGTTTCAAAATCCCCCTAGGCAGCCACCATGAGTCCTTCTTTATCCCTTGTTACTTTACTCTTGAGCTTCACATACTCAAGACATTCTTGAGTATCCACCGGGTGGGGGGGGGGGGGTGAAGGTATAAACATGTTTGGATACCATGGTCCTTTTCTCACATTAAAAGACAATCCATGGACCCCTATAAGAAAGCAATGGGAGCTCAATATTACAGCCACTCTCGATTCAGAACAGCTTCTGTGGGCATTGGTGTTTTACTCATCTTAACAGCAACTGCCAACAGTCTGTGGGAAACATGGTAGTTCCCATTTTAGATAGTTTCTCAAGTTCTCAGAGAGGTAAGGCAATTTCCTCAAGATCTCACCCTAGAGATCTTGCTCTGGGTGGACCTCCCACAGTTGGCAGTGATTGGCAAAAGGGTTTTGTGGAGGGAGAGTGGGAAGCACCCATAGTCCACTCGGTGAAGGGGGTGGGGATTAGGGTAGTCCTTTTCCTGATTTCTATGAACTTGGGCTTTGGGTTCAACCTCTAGCTAAAGAAATGGCCTGAGAAGCCCAGGATTGGGACAATGTAATCTACAACAGAGGACTCATCCACATCGAGAATGAAGGTGTCTTTTTATTTTATTTTATTTATTTATTTTTTTAAAGATTTTATTTATTTGAGAGCGAGAATGAGAGACAGCATGAGAGGGAGGAGGGTCAGAGGGAGAAGCAGACTCCCTGCCGAGCAGGGAGCCCGATGCGGGACTCAATCCCAGGACTCCAGGATCATGACCTGAGCCGAAGGCAGTCGCTTAACCAACTGAGCCACCCAGGCGCCCGAAGGTGTCTTTTTAGTCTCTCTACAGATGTTGGAACATAGCAGGCCATCTCTTTGGGGGAGATTCTAGCTCCTGGTGGATCCCTGAAGAGCTTCATTCATACAATTGAAACCAAGAATAATTCCTCACTTTGTAAAGGATTAATCAAGCGTGTTTCAAGCTCATTTCAAAGAGAGTTTAATTGCCGAAAATATACAAGACACATTATACTTGAGGGCTGTAGACAAGTGCAGAATTTATGATAGGGCTGTAGGAGAGCAGAGGGCTGTAGAGACAGCCAGCTTTCACCTGTGTGTTCTGCTGTGGGATGTCTTGCTTTATCACATGGTGCTTATTAAATTTGACTATTTGGTGGTAACTGTGGAAGCTGGGAGATGTATTCACATGTATCTCTGTGTGCACGAATGAGAAAGGTGACACTTTGAAAGCTTTGAACCAGAAAAGCAATTATTACCAGTAAGTGTTCTCTGGTTCCGTGTTTCCTGCTGTTCATTCAGGGATGGCAAGGGATTTTGAAAGAAGAAAAAGTTTGCCAATTTAAAGATGCCAATTTAAAAAATTTAAACAACCTGAAAAGGATTATAACCTGCAGACTAGTTTCCAGTGTGTCATCTGAGATGCCGTATTGGAGATAGAAGGGACACAGTACCTCTTTAGGGATGTTTTAAAATTTTGCTCACAACTGTGAACTCCTTCTTGCTGAAATCTAGGAGTGCCATATGGGTGAATGAAACCAAAACTACAGTTAGGTTTGCTCTTAAAAGAGAGGCCTCACCGGCAAGGAAGGATGAAGTTCAAGCAAAAATCTAGTCTCCAATCAGTTTATGCGGCTCCAGAGGTGAAGAGGAAGTGAAGTTGTGGGCAGCAAGTCACTGTTGGAAAAGTGTCCTCTCTGAGGAAAGCAGTGAAGGCTCATGAGTGCATTCTGTGTCGCTCTCCTCTCCACTCCCAGTCCCTATCTCAGTCATGCTCTCAGCAGCTCACTCCTGGACAGATGGTATGTTCTTTCTCTACTGATCAGTCTCTTTGCCTCAAGCCGTTCCCTGACCTCTGCCCTGCAGCCAGGAGAGTGTCTTGGAATGCCTGGCTAGTCAAGACTCAACCATGCTTGAAAATATTCACTGGCCCCCAAGTAAGTTTGTACTGCAAGCCTGTGTCCAGCTGTCCTTCTTTCCCATGCCTATGGCCAGCAGCCTGAATTAGACACTTGTCACTGCTCACCCTCTCACCAATGTCCTCGGATCTAGTCCCTTGCCCCTTAAATTCACCTGCCACTTGGTTAACAGAAGGTCCAGTGTAAATGCCAATCTCTGTTACATGGTTAGACTCATCTGTTACTGTGTATATTTCTTCTAGGAAGAGCAAAACCACACTGAAGATTACACAAGTTCTGTACCCCAATTAGTGTATCTGGTTCTCACAGGACTATGACTTAGCAATTCTATAATTGCTTATATGTTTACTAGGTGGGAATGAATAGTGAACCTATTTGAGATAATGAGGGCCAGGTTGCTCAATGTCAGAGAAAAAAGAAATCATTACATGTAATGAAAAAGAAAGGCTGGTGGTTGGCAGATGAGGCTAGACAGAGAGACAGAAGCTAGATCTTTAACCCAGCATGTTAGGCTGAGGATCTTGACTTTATGTTGAGGGCAAAGGACAATTGAGAGAAGGGGAAGGCACTATTTGGTTTTAAGCAGATTAATTCTTTATTTTTTATAGTATTTATTTTTCATTCATTCATTCATTCGTTTATTTTACTTGAGGTAAAATTCACATAACATGAATTCATTTTATAGTGTCCAATTCAGTGCCATTTAGTACATTTGCAGTTGTGTGACTATCACCTCTATCTGGTTCCAAAATATTTTCATCACCCCAAAAGCAAACCTCATATCCATTAAGTAGTCACACTCCCCATTCCCTCCTCCCCTACCCCTGTCAACCACTAATCTGCTTTCTCTATGAATTTACCTATTCTGTATACCTCATATAAATGGAATTTGCAATGTTATCTTTATGTCTGGCTTCTTTCATTCAGCAAAGTTTTCAAGGTTCATCCATGCTGTAGCATGTGTCAGGACTTCATTCTTTTTCGTGGCTGAATATTTCTTTATAAGCCTATACATTTTGCTTATTCATTCACAAATTGATGGACATTTGGGTTGTTTCTACCTTTTGCTATTGTGAATTGTGCTTTGATGAACATCTGTACACAAGTATTTGTTTGAATACCTGTTTTCAATTATTTTGAGCATATACATAGGAGTGGAATTAATAAGTCATATAGTGATTCTACGTTTAACTTTTTGACAAACTGACAACCTTTTACCACTGGCAAACATTTTTCACAACAGCTGCACCATTTTTCATTCTTACCACCAATGTACAAGGGTTTCAATTTATTCATATCCTCACAAACACTTTTTACTTTTCAAATGATGATGATGATGATTGCCATTCTAGCAGGTCTGAAGTAGTATCCCATTTGGTTTTGATTTGCATTTCTCTAATGACTAATGATGTTGAACATCTTTTCATGTGCTTTTTAGTCATTTGTGTATCTTATTATAAAAAATGTCTATTCAAGACTTTTTGCTCATTTTTAAATTGTCTTTTTGTGTGTGTTGAGTTGAAAGAGTTCTTTATAAATTGTGAATAATAGACTATTATCAGATATATAATTTATTGACATTTTTGTCCATTCTGCAAGTTGTACCTTATCTTTTAAAATTTTCTTCCCAGCTCTATTGAGATATAATTGACACATAACATCTGAAGTTTAAGGTGTACAACATGTTGACTTGATAGATCTATAAACTGCAAAATGATTATCACCGTAGTATTAGCTGCCACCTCTCTCTTGTCACATAGTTATCATTTCTATTTTGGAGAACATTTAAGATCTACTCTCAGCAACACTCAAGGATATGACACAGTATTATTAGCTATAATCACCATGCTTTACATTAACGTACTCTGATCTCTGTTTCTCTGAGCTTGTCCTTTTTGGATTCCACATATAAGTGATATCATACAGTATTTTTCTGTCTGGCTTATTTCACTTAGCATAATGTTCTCAAGCTCCATGCAAGTTGCTACAAATGGCAGGATTTCCTACTTTCTCATGGCCAAATAATATTCCACTGTGTATATAAACCACATTTTCTTTATTCATTCATCCATTGATGGACACTTACGTTGTTTCCATGTGTTGGCCATTGTGAATAATGCTGCAATAAACATGGGAGTGCAGATATCTTTTTTTATTATTTTTTTTAATTTTAATATTTTTTAAAAGATTTATTTATTTGACAGAGAGAGACAGCTAGAGAGGGAACACAAGCAGGGGGAGTGGAAGAGGGAGAAGCAGGCTCCTGGCCGAGCAGGGAGCCCGATGCAGGGCTCGATCCCAGGACCCTGGGATCATGACCTGAGCTGAAGGCAGACGCTTAACGACTGAGCCACCCAGGCGCCCCGGGAGTGCAGATATCTTTTCAATAATCTGCTTTCATTTCCTTTGGATATATACCTCAAAGTGGGATTGCTGCATCATATGGTAGCTGTCTTGATTGTGTCTGTTGATGCACAGAAGTTTTTACTTTTGATGAAATCCAATTTATCTATTTTTTCTTTCATTGGCTGTTTTGGTGTCATATCCATGAAATCATTGCCAGATCCAATGCCATGAAGGTTTTTCCTTATGTTTTCTTCTGAGAGTTTTATACTTTTAGCTATTAAGCTAAAGTCTTTGATCCATTTTGAGTTAATTTTTGTATATGGTGTAAGGTAAGTGTCCAACTTCACTTTTTTTGCATGTGGATATCTAGTTTCTCCAGCATCATCTGTTGGAAAGACTGTCCTTACCCATTGCATATTCTTGATACCCTTGTAAAAAATCATTTGACCTTATATGAGAGAGTTTATTTCTGGGATCCCCATTCTATTCCACTGTTCTGCATGTCTATCTTCATACCAATACCATGTCATTTTATTACTATAGCTTTGTAGTAAGTTTTGAAATTAGGAAATGTGAGTCCTCCAACTTTGTTCTTTTTCAAGATTGTTTTGCCTATTCTGGGTTCCTTGAGATTCCATATACACTGTATTATTTTATTTTACTTAAATTCAAGTGATTAACATATAGTGTATTATTAGTTTTAGACATAGAGTTCAGGGATTCTGAACACCCAGTGCTCATTACATCACATGCCGTCCTTAATGCCCATCACCCAGTTACCCCATCCCCCCACCCACCTCCCCTCCAGCAACCCTCAGTTTGTTTCCTATACTTAAGAGTCTCTTATGGTTTGTCTCCCTCTCTGATTTTGTCTTATTTTCCCTCCCTTCCCCTATGATCCTCTGTTTTGTTTCTTAAATTCCACATGAGTGAAATCATATGGTAATTGTCTTTCTCTAATTAACTTATTTCACTTTGCATAATACCGTTTAGTTCCATCCACATCATTGCAAATGGTAAGATCTCATCTTTTTGATGGCTGAGTAATATTCCATTGTATATATATACACCACATCTTCTTTATCCATTCATCTGTCGATGGCCATCTGGGCTCTTTACTACTAGGTATTTACCCAAAGGATACAAAAGTAGTGATCCAAAGGGGCACCTGCACTCCATATACACTTTAGAATCAGCTTTTCCATTTCTTCAAAAAGGGTTGTTGGGATTTCTTATAGGGATGGTATTGAATCTGTAATTTGCTTTGGTAGGATTGCTATCTTAACAAATTAAGTCTTCAAATCCATGAATGCAAAATGTCTTTCCATATGCTGAAGTCTTCTTTAATTTCTTTGAGCAATGATTTGTAGTTTTTATTTTTTTTAATTTTTATTAATTTATTTGAGAGAGAGGGAGAGCTTGAGAGAGCACACAAGCAGGGGGAGGGGCAGAGGGAGAGGGAGAAGCAGACTCCCTGCTGAGCAAGGAGCCCAACACGGGGCTTCATCCCAGGACCTGGGATCATGACCTGAGCCAAAGGTAACCGCTTAACCTACTAAGCCACCAAGGCACCCGTTTTGTAGTTTTTAGTGTACAAGTCTTGTACTTCCTTAGATAAACTTATTTTTAAGTACTTTCTTCTCCTTTTGCTTCCTTTTTTACTTCTTTTTTTTCCCACTTTGTATGTCTTTATTTTTGCCTAATCACTCTGGCTAGCACTTCCAGTACAATAAAATAAAAGTGGCAAAAGCAGGAATTCTTGGATTTTTTTAAAAAAAGGTTTATTTATTATTTATTTTAGAGAGAGGGAGAAGGGACGACAGGAGAGGGAGAGAGAGAATCTCAAGCAGACTCCCCACTGAGCATGGAGCTCAACTTGGGGCTTGATCTCACAGCCTAAAGAGCATGACCTGAGTAGAAATCAAGAGCCAGATGCTTAACTGACTGAGCCACCCAGGCACCCCTTGGCTTATTTTTTATTTCTTGGCTTAATTGGAAAATTTCAGTCTTTGCACATTGAGTATGTTACATGTGGGTTTTGCATGAATGCCTTTATCATGTTAAGAAAGTTTCCTTCTATTTCTAGTTTGTTGAAAGTTTTTTATATCATGAAAGAATGTTGGATAGTTTATTTTCTTTTGATGTCTTTGTCTGGGTAATTCTGACCTCACAGAATGAGATAGGAAGTATTCCCTCCTCTTCTATATTTTGGGAAGAAATTGAAGATTTGTATAAGTTCTTCTTTCAACTATTGGTAGAATTCACCAGTGAAGTCACCTGGTCTTGGGATGTTCTTTCTTGTGAGACTTTTGGTCACTGATTCATTCTCCTTACCTGTTAGGTCTGTTTGAATTTTATTTTTTTCCTGAGTCAATTTTGGTTGTTTATATTTTTTAAAATTTATCCATTTCATTTAGGTTATATAATTTCTTGAAGTATAATTGTTCAGAGTATTCTCTAACAATCCTTTTTATTTCTTTCATATCTGTAATACTATTCCCACTTCTATTTTTTATTTTAGTAATTGACTCTTCTTTTTTCTCTTGGTCTTACTAAAGGTTTATCAATATTGTTGATCTTTTCAAAGAAACAGCTTTTCTTAGTGATCACCTTGGACAGAAATTTCCTTAAATGTATGAAACCAAAATTAAAATCCCAATCTTTGCAGGTGTTCTTTTTGTATGTGTTGGACCACACCACACTACACCACACCACAGAAGGTGACCTATTATACTGTCCTCATTTCCAGCCAATTTGAGAGTTCCTGTGAATATAGCAATACCTTCAACATTCATATAGTATTATTATGGAAAACAGTCATACTTTACACAATAGCAGAGTTTCACAATAGGCAATTTTATGCTGTTAATTTTAGGCACAGCTTGAGAGTATCATTATTAACTGACTGATCATAATTGATCAAAGTATCAACTCATGATTTCCCATGATGTATCACCTTTAATCTGAGAACTTGAAAACATTTCACATTTCTAATTAGGCTTTCCAACACTCACTGGAGAATGTATATTATTATATAAGTTTGTTTTAAGGATGAGTAACATATAGCAAGTTTATCAGCTATTGAATCTGAGGGGCTCTGTTTTTCATCCAGCTATCCTGACCACCCTCTTGGTAGAGTCCAATTTCCAGCCTTGAGGAGCTTCCTAGTGAATATTCAAATACAGAATTGAGAAAAAGAACTGAGGCACAAAAAATCTTATATAACATGCCCTGAGCCACATAGCTAATTAAAGGTGAGGAAACAAAAACTCATCTTGGGGTCTTGCTTACTCTGTAGCTCATGTTCTGGTAAGAAAGAAGTACTTTCTTGACAGATTAGGAAGACCAAGCTCAGTTATAGGTGGTCTCAACCCCCAGAAGCATCAAGAGTCAGATTGTTCATCAGTTCAGACACTCGAATAACAGATAATCTTGACCTTTCAAGAGCTTCATAGACAGGGGCCAGGTAGGCTTCTCCGAGTCCAGAGCCTACAGGGCAGGCATAACTTTGGTGAGATTCTAGGGGGTTCTGGAGCTGAACTGCTGCTTTGCAGGCCCACAAATTCTATTTTAGCAGCAACTCCAGAGATAACCAGGCCTTGGGAGCTACCCAGCAGAGACAATAGGACACTTACATATAAACAACTTATAAATCTCAAGGTTTTTCACTGTAGAGGAGGAGGCTATAATGATCTATGTGGTGGTGGATTAGAGCCATAGACATCAGTAAAAACCCTTATTTAGCTTAATACAGACATTGATGATTACATCTAAAAATATTTATAGATATATGAATACACACAGGGTAGTGAACACACATGTTATTCCTTCCTCTGTCAACCAAGGAACCCTAGAAGCAATGAGCATACTTAGTGCACAGATCTAGGTTTCTCATACTATTTTACAGGAAAAGGAACAAGTGCTCCACTGAGAAACTGCTGATTCTAGAACTGGGGGAGGAAATATGCAAGATGAGCCTGAAGCATCTTATAATGCCTGAAAATAAAGAAGTGCTGAAAAAACAAACAAACAAAAACATTTCCAGGGCTATGACAAAGGTAATATACAGAGGGAGCGAACAGGAAGAGCTCCCGGTGGCCAAACCTGGAACAATTTAAGCAATAGAAATATATAAAGTTGTGCTGGATTTTAACCCAAAGTATAATGTAGACACCCATGCGTCTATACTGAGAAAAATAATTGACTGATTAAACACATAAATATGGGAGAATAGACAAATCTCCAATGGAGAAAAATTCCAATTTATGCAGATACTTCCAGTTCAAGTGGCCCTGAAGTATGGGCCACATATGGTGACTTTCTTCCAAGGAGGACAGTATGGACAGGGGGCCAAAAACAGTAACTTTACAGTAGAGAAACCTAACGGGCATTAACTCAGCCAGGTGATCAAGATAAACATCATCAGTGATAAATCACGCTAATAGCATGTGCTGTTGATATGATGTGCTGACTTGGTCTTCTTTCCCAAAACACATAACTCCAGACTAATCATGAGTAAAACATCATAAAAAATCCTGACTGAGGGACAATGTACAAAATATCTAATCACTCCTCCCCAAAACAGTCAAGCTCATCAAAAACAAAGAAACCGCCATAGCCAAGGAAATATTACACATAATGTAACGTGGTATGTTGGCTGGGATCCTGGAACAGAAAACAGACTCTACGTAAACATGGCAGACATCTGAGTAAA
>NC_058419.1:4320293-4516139 GCF_002201575.2 Neomonachus schauinslandi | reverse complement strand
TGTCGCCGTGCTTTGCTCCTGGGGTCCCCTTACCCTCACCCTCCTTCTGCATTTGCTTGGTGACCAAGTCCTGTGTCCCTGCCTCCCACATGCCTGATCAGAATAAATTCTCCTCTTCCTGTCCCCACTGCTACCTCCTGAGTTCAGGCTTGTGGTCTGGGGCTGGTGGCTTTTACCTGAGCCTCTGCACCGGCCTGGATGCCTCCTGTCTTTCCTCCTTTTGGGGGGTCACTTTTCCAAAATATTCAGGTCACCCCTGGTTCATCTGAGTGGCCTGCAAGTGAGCCTTTCCTGGACACCTTTTACAAAGCACAAGGATCTCTTTTACCTCAGCTACCCCTCTCCCTCTCAGTTCCGCACCCCTACCCATGGAACAAAATCAGCAGTGAGAAGTAGAGGGACTGCAGATAGAGTCTTTAAGGAAACAAAGTTTCTGGCAGAATGTCTTGTATCTCTGGTTTTTCCTGAATTCTCTCATAGCTGGGGACATTGCCCACGTGACCCAAGCAGATTTCTAACCCCTTTCTGGCCCTCGTGTGACCCCAGCCTCCACTTTAACTTAACCATGCTTCCTAAAGCAGAACTTTGCCCAGGAGTTGCCTGGCTCCTAATGCTTAGCATTCAAGTGCCTGAACCTCTCTGGCCTCAGTCTGTCCATGTGTCGAATGAGGATAATAAACATTCCTCAAGTCGTGGAATTGCTATGAGCACTGAATGGGCCCAGTTTAGCCATCACACTAAGCTCTATGAGGCTGTACTCATAACATGGCCTTGTTCAAGGCAGCCCTCCTGTCTCCTTGGGCATAGCTGCCCCTCCAGTCTCATTGCCTGGACTCTCCCCTGGTTCCCAGCACTCAGTGCCTCTGCCCTCCACACTGCTCTCTCATGGCAGATATCCTCCCTCACTTCCTGTGTCCTCATGAAGCCTCCCCTACTGAGCCTGGTTTCAGGGCCTGCTCCTTCTTCCTGACAACTTTCCAGAACTTTGCCTGTGGTACTGCTTTTGTGCAAGCTTACCTTGGACCGTTTCTGTTCTGCATGTGTGTCTGTGCACCCAGTTACTACAGCTAGACTGGAAACCCTCTGAAAACAAGGACCCTGTCCACTTCACCTTTGTACTATCCCCAGAGCCTGCCTCTGCCAGTGGAGACACTCACTAGATGTTGACTGATGATGGCGTTAAACTGTCCAGTTCGAGTCATCCAGGATTCATCGACTCTCCACCATGTTGAGCTACTGGACCATGCTGGGCTTGGCGGATGAGTGACATAGGACCTGCCCTGGACTCAGTGCGTGCTAGTTGGATAAGAAAGGCAAGTATGTCAGTAACTCTCATTTGAGGTGGGACCAGACATCATCCACAGAAAGAACTGTCTGTGAAGTACTATGTGGCCTCAGGGGAGGCCAGTATGCATGTCACTGGGAGATCAGGAAGTTTTCAGAGGCAGCCTGGGTCTGAGCTGTGCATTGAAGAATAGGCAGGGTTTTGAAGGTGGTGATACAGGAGTCCAGTCCTGAGATGTCCGCTTCAGGCTGGAAAGACATGAGATCAGAGGCAATTAGGAAGAAGAGCCCAGGCAAAGAAGCAGGCAAAAGTGCTTCTGTCCTCTTACTTCCTTTAGTCCTTGAATCAACCTGGCAAGCTAGGTACTGTTAGATCCACTTGACAGATGAGGAAACCAAGAGCACAGAGGGCAAGGGACTTGGCTAAGATCTCCCACTTGGCTGAGGGTGAGGGAGAGTTGGGATTTAAACTCAGGATCGGCCCACCTGGAGTCCGTGTGGCTGCCATACAGCTTGGGAACACAGGAAATGCACTCTGAGCCTGGTGCCAAGGCTGTCCCCCTGTGCCATCAGTTATGCTTCTGAAGGGTAGGGCTGGCCCTGGGCCTTGAGTGTGTTCTCATTTCCCATCTGCAAGGCGAGGGGCTCGGCCTCTGACTACTTCAGCTCCTTCCAGCTGCAATGTGATTCAGGGACTTTGAATTGTGTTGCTTGCCTGTGAGCTGGTCTGCTCCTTTCAGATTGCGGGAGGGACTGTTGCACTTGAATCAGAAGAGTACGTATTTCACAGGATGTGCTTTATGATGGCTATCAAAGAGTCAATTCTGTTTACTCAATTGCGGCTGGTGCTCTTTGGACTGTAAGGAGAAGTTGAATCAAAAGGGAGATGAAGAGCCTGTTGTGCTACAGCTGCCCAAAGGCACCATCCTTAAATTTTCATCCCCAGTACTCCAGTTGAAAGTGTCAAATTGGGTATATACATTTATTTTTACACTCGACTGTCTTGCTGATGGTTTCTGCAGAATGACCCAGGGTATCAGAGTTTCTGTCACAAGTCTGTCGCTTGCTTCTAGGGATCTGTGTGATCCAGGGCCATGCGACTTTAAAAACTCTATACCCCTATACGTTAACGTCAGTCCTTTCCACATACATCTTCCTCCGGGGCCAGAGCAGGGTTGGTGTGGAGATGAGGGAGGGCCGATGTCATTTGCAGTCACAGCAGATCTGCCCTCTCAGACATCTGGATGCTTGTTTCTGTCTTCTTCGCCTTCCTTCTCCCATCCGAGCAAAACTACTCATTGGAGCACATCCTGTTTGTACAATGACTGTTATTCATCTCAAATTAATCCCAAAGTAGTACCATCGATTCCCCCCTGAAATACCAACCAGACTACTGCTTTAAACTGTTCGTACATGAGGGAGAGAGAAGAGTCGGGGCGGGGCAGCATGTTCTGAGCACTCACACCGTGTGCCGGCAGGTCGTTGGACGCCGCTCCTGGGCTGCTCTTGCCACTGGAGTCAAGCCGGGCCGGCATTCCTGCCACGGTCTGCAGGTCACAGCTTGCTTGCCCGTGGGTCCTTGTGCTGTGTTCTGGCCCAAGAAGAGATCGTCTCCAGGTCGTTTGCCTCATCCCAGTCCCACATTGGATTCTCCCTGGGCTCCTGGGATGGCATTATCATTCTTTTCCCTTTAGAGATGAGGCACCCGAGATTCGATTCAGAGAGAGGAAGTGATTTACCACAGGTTGCATAGTAAGTGACTGAGGTGGGACTCCAGCGATCCCACCTCCAACTGTGGTGACAGAGACTAGGGGTGGAATATGCTACCTAGAGGGCCCTTTCGAGCCTGAGCAACATTTGATGCTGTGCGGGGTATGGTTTGGGAATTCAGTCTCGACCCATTCAGAAGGTTGTCTTTCTCGGCTGCCTCTTTGGTTCCTGGCCTGCTCGATTCGGTTCTGTACCCGCCCAGCACAGCTGCTCTGTGCCCCACTCCTCTGAACCAGCTCTTCCACTGCCCTCAGCCACCCCCCCCCCCCCTCCGCTCACGCTGCACTGCGCATGCCTGGTGGCAGAAATGCGCTCTGCAATTTGCGTATTTGTGTTAGGTCCCAGCTCAGGCTGTCTTTCTGTTCCTAGCTCACGTGCTTGTCCCTCATTCCCAGGTACTTTTGCACACTGGTTGTCTGCAATTCATCCTGATTTCCTTACCCTTGCTTCTGCTCACACGTACTCTGCTCCTTTCTGCCCCACGATCTGGGGCCCAAGCCGTTTCTGCATTTGATTTCTCTTCTGTAACTCTCTGGACCTAGACACAGATGCCCAGTGAAGCTAATGAAGTTTAAGACCCAACTTCAGGGTCACTCACTTGCCCAGGCTTGGAGGAGGCCCTAGTGTTATTGGTTACACTAGTCCTATGGCTTGTAAAATCCACAAGAAATATTTTAGCTGGAGTTGGTTCGGGGCGCCTTTCCTTCCATTCTGCTGTCTCCCTTACTCTTGCTCTTGCATTGGGTGGCGATTCAGTGGCCATGGGCATATTGGGAGGCTGGCTCAGGAGATGCTAAATTGGGATATACTTGGTTTGGATTTAGAGAGTCCTGTTTGAGGACCTCACAACCAATTCCATACATGTTTGAGTTATTGTTAGCTGCCCTGTATTGAAATAGCTTCCAGGAATACTGCTGTTTTCTGTACCATTGCACCCAGCCCTGGGACAAGAGGTGTGAGGCGAAGAGGACATTGTGATGTTGTGCCTTGTAGCACGCAGTGCTGGAAGTGTGTTAGCAGTGGAGGAGAATCAAGGTTCACAATGTACAGAGCCAAAAGCTAGTCTGCGGGAAAATCTTCCAGTCACAAATCAGATATGGAAAATCAACAAACACAAGTTCTGTCCTGTCAGGAATATTCTCAGTGTGTAGCATATGCAATTATAAGCACAGCATGCATTTATATTAACATGTGGAGGGGGTTATGTAAAGTGGCATTTTCCAGAATTCTTGTGACTGTGGGGCACACGCCTGTATCAGAATTACAAACACTGAGCAGCATGCATAAAAGAATTAATGTAGCTAGCCTGAGACTGCTGTCCTTGCAAAAGGTTTGCTTGCAAGGCTGGCCCTTGGCTGGCTTCTGGGGACTTGGCTCTCAGAGGGTGTCCGGGCAACAGTGGACTGGTAAGAGGGCTCACTGTGTGTAGACTGTTGATACAAACAATGTGGTTTATGCTGAACACCTGCTTTCCTTCTGTGAGTCTGAAATTTTCGTGCATGCTAGGCAGAGCATTCCTACGTGACAAGACCTAAATAAAATCCCTGGGCACTGAGTTTGGTCTTCCCTGGGCAGAAACATTACACACATGTCACTGCATGTTCATTGCTGAAAGAAGGATGTGCTCTTTGTGGCCCCTCATGGGAGGGAGAGAGGATAAGGAGTCTGCACAGGGTTTCCTCCAGGCTCTTCCTGTGTCTTTGCCTCTTGTGATCTGCCTGTGTGTCCTTACTATGTTGCTGTAATACCTTTTAGTGTGAGTACAACTGTATGCTAAGTCCTGTGAGTCTCCCACAATAAGAAACAAGAAAAGTAGGAATAACAGGTTGCAGAAATATGTGAGGCAATTATTTAATAAAAATACACTTTTATTTGTCATGTCATTTTTTTCTGAATTTTGAGATGTGTCTAATGTTCGTTGACTTTTTCCAATGTATATTATATTGCGTTTCTTCCCTCATTTGAAATATTCACTTTCATTATCAATTTCGTATTGATATCTTTGTATTCTTATCCTTGGAGAGGGCCCCAAGTGTTAGAAGCTTCAGATTCCACCAAACCTGGATCTGCCTCTGTCGTGAATCCAAGACTTGTGACCTCTTGTTGATTTTGTTACTGTCGCCCCATATTTCACAGGTGGGAAAATTAAAACTGAAAGGGGCAGTCAAGCTTACTTGGCAAAACTGGGACAGGATCCAGGCCTTCCATCTCCCAATTTAATGTTCTTTTCCCTCCATTCGATAAAGTGTTTTGATGATTTGTCTGTAAACAATGGTCAGGGTGCACTGGACATAGACTGGATGACACGCACTTGGAAGACTGAACTTCTAGTCCCTTCTTTCAGTATATGTGCTGCTGAAGCGAGCACTCCCTTCTTTCAGTAGATGGGTAATCTTGAATGAGTCCTTCCCTTCCTGGGACATATTTTTTGCTTTTGTAAAACAAAGGGACTGGACTAGATGCTCCTTCAAGTAGAGGGCTTTCTCTCTTTGATGTTCCCTGAGTTTGTCATTCTAGAAATGCTGGAATCACACAATCATAGTTGAAACCATTTATCTTCTTGTCTTTGGGTCTTCTCTGTCTCTAAAACAGAAATAAAATACCTGCCTCACCTGGTTGTCATGAAACCCCTGGCACCATTCATGGTAGAGCAGGTGACCAAAAGTTGCTTCCATCCTTTTGTCCTGTCAGGAACAAAGGTTGTCATATATGATTCTTGCTCCTTCCTTTTGGAATCAGAGAATTTTTGATCAGCAACCTAAATTTTAAGAAAGAAAGAAAATGAAATATACGTACTCTGCTTTTAAAACTTTTTACAATTGAAATATAATTTGCAAACAAAAAACACAAATATTAAGTGAATAGATTGATATTCACAAAATTAACACACCAATAACCTGCATTTATATTAAAAAATAGAACATTGCTAGAACTCCCTTGTGATCCCCTCCAAGTTACTCCTTCTGCCCAAAGGTAACTACTGTTTTGACTCGTAACATCTTTGATTATTTTATGTAAATGGAATCCTACATTATGGACTCTTATAGTGTGAATCCGTCTGGATTCTTACACTTGCTATTGGTTGTGAGATTCATCCATGTTGTCACACGAGCAGTATTTCCTTCAACCTCCTCATGCTATACAGGATTCTGTTTTATGACTCTACTCTAATTTATCTATTCCAATGTTCATGGATATTGGTGTGGTTTCCAGGTCTTTGCTGTTACAAATAAAGCTGCTATGAATCTCCTTGTGTTTACTTTCTTTGGGAAATATATGTTTCTGTTGCATATATGTCTAGAGGTGTAACTGATGATTTATAGGATGTGCATGTTTAACTTCAGCAGATATTGCCAAATAGCTTTCCAAAGTGGTTATAGTGACTTCCTTTACCACCAGCAGGGTGTGAGTTCCAGTTTGTCTCCATCCTTGATCGCACATGCTGTCACTTAGGTGGGTTACAGGTGGATCTTATTTCGGTTTGTTTACACACAGCAAACTTCTGTAGTGTACAATTTCATGACATTGGACTGAAGCACAGAGCCATGTATCTATTACTACTGTCAAGATACAGAAGAATTCCCTCATCATCCCCCACCCCGCAAATGGCCTGGTGCTGCCTCTTTGTATTCCACCCCTCCCCCACTCTCAGACCCTGGCAGCCACCCTTCTGATCTCCATCCCTATAATTCTACCTTTTCCTTGATTGTCAAATAAATGAAATCACGTGGTATGTAGTCTTTTGGGTCTGGCTTCTCTTACTTAGCAAACTCTTTGAGTTTCCTCCATGTGGTAGTTCACTCCTTTTTATTGCTGGGTAGCAGTCCATTGTATGGATGCACTGTGTTTTGTTTATCCGTTCACCAGTTGAGGGACATTTGGTTTGTTTCCAGTTTTTGTCTATTATGAATAAAGTTGTTACAAATATTTGTACAGAGGTTTTTGTGTGAACAAAAATTTTTGTTTCTCCTGAGTAAATATCCAGGGGTAGGGATTGCTGGGTTACATAATAAATGAATCTTTACCTTTATGGACACCTGCCAAACTTATGTAGAGTGGTTTTACCATCTTGCATTCCCATCAACAGTATGTGAGAATTCCAGTTGCTCCACATCCTTGTCAGCACTTGGTATTGCTAGGTTTAAAAAAAAAAAAAATGTTTTTAGCTATTCTGAGGTACGTAGTGATATCTCATTCTGGCTTTAATTTGCATTTCTCTGATGGTTGATAATGTTGAGCATCTTTCCATATGCTGATTTGCCATCCATATAACTTCTTTGGTGAATTTTCTATTTAGATCTTTTGCCCATTAAAAAAATTGGGGGACTTGTTTACTTACTCATTTAATTTTTTATTTTGAAATAATTATAGATTCAGTGGACGTTGCAAAGAAATGTACAGTCAGGTTCTGTGCACCCCCAAACATCTTACTAACTTAGAGTATGATGTTAAGACCAGGAATTTGACATTGATACAATCCGTGGAATTTATTCAAATTTCACCAGTTATACGTGCACGCCTGTGTGTGTGTGTGTAGTTCTGTGTAGTTTCATCATATGTGTAACTTCATGTAACTTCCACCACCATCATCCTCACACCTCATGGTTCCCTTTATAGCCTCACCCACTTCCCACTCCACATCCCTTAACCCATGGCGACCACTATTTTATTCTCCATCTCTATCACTGTGTTATTCCCAGAATGTTATATATATGGACTCCTACTACAAAGCATGTAACCTTTTGATAATGGCTTTTGTTTTTTACTCAGCATGATTCCCTGCAGGTTCATTCAGGTTGCTGCCATGTATCAATAGTTCACTTCTTTTTGTTGCTGGATAGTATTTCATAGTACTGATGTATGACAATTTAACTGTTCACACACAATAGTTTCCAGTTTGGGGCTATTATGAATAAAGCTGCTATAAACATTCATGTACAGGTTTCTGCACTAACATAAGTTTTCATTTCTCTGCAATAAATGCCCAAGAGTGTGACTGCTGGGTCATCTGGTATCCATTTTTAGTATTTAAGTGATTGCCAAACTGCTTTCCAGAGTGGCCGTACCATTTTATATTTCAACCATCAGTGTATAGTGATCCATTTTCCTGGCATCTTCACTAACAATTTGGTGTCACAATTTATTACTTTATCCACTTGGATAGGCTTGTAGCAATATCTCATTGTGCTTACAATTTACATTTACTTGATCACTAATGATGTTGAATATCTTTTTGTGTTCTCATTTGCCTCTGTGTATCCTCTTCAGTTAAATGTCTCTTCATGGCTTTTGCCCATCTTCTAATGGGATTGTGTTTTTTGATGTTGAGTTTTGAGAGTTTTTATATACTCCAGATACAAGTCCTTCATGAGATACAGAATTTTCAAACTTTTCTTCCAGTCTATAATTTGTCTATTCATCTCCTCTGCAGGGTCTTTCACAGATCAAAAGTTTGTAGATTTGATGAGGTACAATTTATCAGTTTTTACTTTTATGTGTCATGCTTTCAGTCAGGCATCTTGTGTAGATCTATTTCTGTATTCTCTATTGTCATCCACTGATCTATGTGTCTATATCTCTTCCAGTATCATACTTTATTATTACTATTGTTGAATTTGGAGAGTTCTTTATATATTTTGGATACAAGTCCTTCTTCAGATATGTGATTTGCAAATATTTTTTTCCCAGTCTGTGGTTAGTCTTTTCATTCTCTTAACAATGTCTTTTACCTTTTTTTAAAAAAAGATTTATTTATTTTATAGAGAGCAGGTGGGGAGGGGCAGAGGGAGAGGGAGAGAGAGTCTTAAGCAGACCCCACGCTGAGCACAGAGCCTGACATGGGGCTCGATCTTATGATCCTGACATCACGACCTGAGCTGAAACCAAGAGCCCAACACTTAATGACTGAGCCACCTACGCGCCCCTCCTTTACCTTTTTTAAAATTGATTTCCAGCATGGCCTAAGACCATATTTTTAATGATTGCTATTATTAAAATTCATTGAGGCTTTTTTTAATGGCCCACAAAATAGTTGATCTTTATGAATATTACACGTGCAATTGAAAACAATGTGCTGGGGCGCCTGGGTGGCTCAGTCCGTTAAGCGTCTGCCTTCAGCTCAAGTCATCATCTCGGGGTCCTGGGATGAAGCCTTGAGTTGGGCTCCCTGCTCAGCTGGGAGTCTGTTTCTCCCTCTCCCTCTCCCCCTGCCCCCCGCAACTTGTGCTCTCTCTCTCTCAAATAAATAAATCTTTTAAAAAAAAGTAAAGACTATGCTGGGCAGAATTTTGTACATCGTTTAGGTCAGACTGTTTGATAGTGCTGTCTAGGTAATCTGAAACCTTACTAATTTTCTGCCTGCATGTTCTGTCAATTTCTGAGAGTAGTGTGGAAGTCTCCAACTGTGATTGTGTTTTTGCCTTGTTCTCCTTTTAGTAGTGTCATCTCTAGTGTATTTTTAAGCTCTGTTAAGTGCGCACGTATTTATGATTTTTATCTTATTGGAAAGTTGACCTCTTTATTGTCTAATGTTCCTCTTTATTTCTGATAATATTCTTTGTTCTGAAGTTTTTGTCTTATGTTACTATAGCTACTCTGCAATATTTTGCTACTGTTTTTGCTTTCTCGTTATCTTTTAGATCAATTAAATATAAGAAAAACCTATTATACCTTCATTTATTTCTTTTTAACACTCTTGTTGGTGAAGACCCATATTTCAGACTAATGTATTATTTCAGCTTGAAAACCTCTTTAAAATTTTTTGTAGAGTAGGACTACTGACTATGATTTCCATCATTATTTTTGCTTTTCTGAGAAAGTCGTTATTTCTCCATCATTTAAAAATTACCCTTAGGGAGATATAATTTACATACTGTATAATTCACCCTTTTAATGTATACTTCAGTGACATTTAGTGAATTTACAAAGTTGGGTAACTATCATCAAAATCCACTTTTAAAACATTGCTCTCACTCCCAAAGATCCCTCATACCATGTCAATCATCTTTCCACCCCCAGCCCCAGGCAACCACTAATCTGCTTTCTTCTCCCTCCCAGTTTTATTGAGATATAACTGACATACATCACTGTATAAGTTTAAGGTGTACAGAAATCTGCTCTCTATTCTTATATATTTGCCTTTTTTGGAATTTTCATATAAATTGAATCATACAATACTGAGTCTTTTGCATCTGGCTTCTTTTGCTTAGCATAATGTTTTTGAGGTTCATCCATGTTGTAGCAGGTGTCAGTATTTTGTTCCTTTGTATTGCTGAATAGTAATTTGTCTGTTTACTAATTGATGAACATTTGAATTGTTTTCATTTTTTGGTTTATGAATTATGAACATTTGCTTACAAGTCTTTGTGTGGACATGTTTTCATTTTACTTCTTACCTAGAGTGTAATTGCTGGTTCACATAGTAAATTTATGTCTAACATTGAAAAAGTTTTTCCAAAAGAATTTTGTCTGCTTTAGTAAGTCAAACTAGTTTTAGAAAAGATTGAATATACTACTTAACAGATATTTGAATAATACTATTCTGTATTTTGTTCAAGGTGATGATGTTTTTAAATGTGAAACTACTCCTGGGCACCTGGGTGGCTCAGTTGGTTGGGCGACTGCCTTCGGCTCAGGTCATGATCCTGGAGTCCCGGGATTGAGTCCCGCATCAGGCTCCCTGCTCAGCGGGGGGTCTGCTTCTCCCTCTGACCCTCTTCCCTCTCGTGCTCTCTCTCATTCTCTCTCTCAAATAAATAAAGAAAATCTTTAAAAAAAAATGTGAAACTACTCCTGTGTCATTAGATTATTACACCTTTTACATCAGAACTAAAGTGCATTATATTTTACATTTTAAGGAACTAACTGCCAAACTTTTCCGAAATGGCTGAACCAGTTTACATTGGCACCAGTGATAGCATGTTGATTTTTAAAGATATTTTTTCTGGGTATAGAATTCTGACTTGCATGGTTTCTGATGAGAAATCTGATGTAATTCTTTTTTTTTTTTTTTTAATTCTGTGTAATGTTTCTTTTTTCTCTGGATGCTTTCAAGATTTTCTCTTAGCTTTTTTTTTTTTTCAGCAGTTTGACTATGATATACCAAGGGGTGGTTTACTGGGGGCTCTGAACTTGTATTTGTGGTTCAGTGTCATTTAAGTTGGGGAAGTTCTCACCTATTATGACTTCATGAAAAATTTTTAAATAAATCAAATAAATAAGTTCCCATTCCCCCTGACTTCCTTCTGGGATTATAGTTAGACTGTTTTATATTATCTTGGGTCTTTTTTTCTGTTTTTATTTCTAATTTTTCTCTTTGCATTTCAATGTGAGTAATTTCTGTTGACTGATCTTCAAGTTCACTGATTCTTTTCTTGGCTGTGTTGACACTGGCGGTGAGCCCACTGAATGTATTATTTATCTTCACTACTATGTTCTTCATTTCTAGCATTTCCATTTGATTTTTTCTTAGAGTTTGTATTTCTCTGCTGCAATTACCTTCTACTTTTGCATGGTATCTACCTTTCCCATTAGAGATTTTAACATGTTAATGATAATTAAAATTCCTTGTCTGATAGCATCAATGTCTGTGTCATCAGGTTCTTGCTCTGATGATTGCTTTGTTTCTTGGGAGTATGATTTTTCTTGCCTTTCTGTGTGTCTTAGTTTTTTTGTTTGAAGCCAAACATCTTGTGTAGGACAGTAGAGACTAGTAGAGACTGAGGTAAATAGTTTTTATGCCTAGAAATGGACATACATTTCCTTCTGCCAGATCTTTAGAACACGGTTTTGAGTTCCCCTGGTTAGGAATTGGACTGGGTTTGAGGTTGTTCTCACTGTGCCTACCCTCAGTACACCACGGGTTTCAAATTCCTATAGTGACTCCTTCTGCTTAGGGGGAGCGGTGGTTTTCCAGAAGGCTGCTTTTTTCAGTACTGAGCTTTAGGTCACCCCTTCACACTGCTTCAGATTGTCTCTGCATGCTCTTCTTCCTCTTCTGTCCTTTTCCCAGCACTGTTCTGCTGTTACTGGTTACTTGAACCTGTTTGCTTAGTGGTGTGGGGAATTGGGAGGGGGCAGTTTCCGTTCTTCTGTGTAAGCGCCAGTCTTAGGTACTGGGTCCCTTGGTCTCAGGGGTGTGGCCTTCTCAAGCCTTTTGCCTCTCCCCTTGGGTAGTTGTGGGCCCAGCTCATATTTCTGCCATTTTCCCAGGAGCAGTTGTTTTCTTTGTTTTCCTCTTTCCTTCTCCCAGCTGCAGTGGGTTGGCCATCAGGCCGAGTCTGTGGTTTTTGCCTCCACAGAGAAAGGCATTTTCTTCCTGGAGGTGATGAGAAAAATGCAGATGTGGAGAATCTTAGCCCTCCTACCTGGTTAATGTTCTTCTCTTCAAGGTCTGCATCTCATTGGCCCTTTCGTAGGGCTCTTTCTGATCTTTTCTGAAAGCAAAAGTACCCATGCAGTATGTGCCCTCTTCAATAATAAAATTTTTTTAAAAAGTACCCAGTAGGGTTTCTGGACTAGGGACTCCCTCATTTTTTGAGGCTCTCAGAGGCTTCACTCTTTCCTGCCAGTTTATATTCTGCCTTCACCAATTCATCGATAGTTCGTACTGAACTCTTCTTACTGGTTTTCAGTAAGCTTACTCCAGATAAGTGAGTGCTCACATCTTTCCTCCCACAGAGACTGTATCTCCTCAGATTGTGGGCAAGTTTGTTGCTCTGCAACCTCAGCTCTCCAATGTGTTCAAAAAAGTTCATGAATTCAATGTTAGTCTGGCTTGTTTTTTGTCTTAACTAGGGGAATGATGTTTCTTCGAGCTTACTGCATCCCAGAGTAGAAGCTATCTCCTGGCTGGTAAATTTTAGATTTCTTTGAGCCCAGGCAGCTCAGCCCCTCAGGCCCCTTGTTGCTACTCATACACTGGAGTGTGCAGAACACTTCCTTCTTATGACTGTTGCTCTCAAAATATTCTGCTGTGTTTCGTGGTAAGTGCATGTTGACTATTTCGTGATACTCCTGTTTTGGGGCATTTCAGATGCCCCATTTATTCCTTCTGCTTCCTCCTAGCAGATACCACCTGGTCATATTTTGGGTTTCATTGGGATATCTTTTCGTCTCAGTTTTGTTGTACGTGTTGTTTATGGGTTTTTGTTTTACTCTTCTAGCACTCCATCTGTTCTCAGTGGGTGATTCAGGGAGATTCAGAAACTGTAATGCCACTGCTGCCACTTTCTCTCTAAAATCTTGCCTTTCTTTTTCAAAAGATATTTTTTCTAGGTATAAAATTCTAGTTTGACAGTCATTTTCTTAGTCTTTTGGTTAATGCAGTTTCAGAATTCAGTAAATATTCTGAGGGAAAACCTGACAGAATATTGGACCATTTTGCCCACTTCTTCTCACCAGAATCCTGGCTCTTCAAACCTCTAATATTTTTTTCTCCATTCCAAAGAGACCACCCAAAGCTCTGCTGGTTTCTCTCCTCTTAGTAGAGGCCCTTGGTCTGGGACTCCTGTCCCCACCCATTTGCCTCATGCCCAGAATCAGCAAATGTCCTGAGGAAAAAAGTGGCTGCAGAGTGTCATCGCCTCTCTTTTCCAAAGTCTTGGTTGCCTCATCATTGCCTTAACATCTGCCATTCCAACAGATGTTTTAAATTTTTATCTGGCTTTTCTGGTTACTCTCTGTGGGAATATTAGTCTTCTACAAGCTACTCCATCACGTTCACAGAAGTCCACCTACCCACTGTAAGTATTTTCAAACTAAATCTTTTCCTCATGAACTGTAGAAATTGCTGAAGGGCGATATTTTAGGAGATTCCTTTTCAGGTAAATCCATCACTGCTCTTCAAGAGAAAAGACTCTCGGGATGCCTGGGAGGCTCAGTCGGTTAAGTGTCTGCCTTTGGCTCAGGTCATGATCCCAGGGTCCTAGGATCGAGCCCCACATTGGGCTCCCAGCTCAGCAGGGAGCCTGCTTCTCCCTCTGCCTGCCACTCCCCCTGCTTGTGCTCTCTCTCTCTCTGGCAAATAAATAAATAAAATCTTTAAAAAAAAGAAGAAAGACTCTCAAAGATAAATAAAAATGGCCAAGACTGAGGGAAATTGTGTTATTATTGCATCATTTCCTTGACCTCTGTTTTAGGGTAGAAAAGGTAAGGAATTATTGAAGTTGGTACTAGATTAATTAGGTTAGAAAACTACTTTTTCACAAACACAGCAAAGATAGGTATTAGTCCTAACTTATGTACTTTTAGGGTCCGAGTGAATGAGGCACTGTACCTTCTGTCATTATGAAGCCCACAGCAGAGCTACTACTCAAAATTATTTCCTCTTGATGTTAATTGTTCTAGTCAAACACAAGTAATCTTCTGTCTGCTTTTCAAGGACTCAGGGATAAGTGCTCACAATAAATCATAGGAGCAATGTCTCTCTTTGGAAATAGGGAGCTCCATGCTGAAGAGTCTGCAGAGAAGAGGAATGCCCTTGAGAGTGGAATTTACTCAGCAAATTATCATGCTTTCTGCCACAATGCCACATACTCCCTTGACTGGATATCCCACAGCTGTGCAGAATGTATCAAGAAAAGATTAGATTGTATCTTCTGTAAGGTCTTCATCCTGGAGGCTCTCCAGAAAGGATGATAGGACCATAGAAAAACGGGAACCTGTCTTCTGTTCATGGGCCCTGTATGGTCGTAAAAGCAGTGTTCAGATCTTAGCTCTCCTCTGCACCAGCTGTATGACTCTAGGCCACTGACTCACCTCTCTGTGCATAAATTTCCTCATCTCTGAAATCATCCTAACAACATTGGCTTCATAAGGCTGTTGTGAAGATCAACTATCGTAATGGGGCAAAAATTATTTGTAAATTTCAAAGTGCAGCATACCAATCAGGGATCAGTGTGATTGCTATTGCTTTATCTCATTTTAGTGCTCCTGGAGTCCCAGGGCTGGAAGGGGTCTAATCCCATATTTCATCCAATGCAGTAATCTTTTCAGTGTCCCAGACAGATGGCCTTTTAGCTTCTGCATGCAGAACTCTTTCAGAGATAGGGTAGATTTCCCATTTGCTTGTCTTCCAGCCCACATGCTGAGTCCTGGGAGTTTGGGAACTTCTGATCTCCTACGGCCGAGGAGGGAAGGGCAGTGAAGACTTCAGAAGCCCAGAGTTATGCTGTGTGTTTTGTTTTGCCTAGTTTTCTGATTTGGGAAAGTGGTAGCCTCCTGTTGGGATGTCTAGTCAGTTCTGAAACTGGGTTTGGCGTAATCTAGACCACCTTCTCTAAACACAGGGAAATTCCTAGAGGACACCAAGTGCTAGTCCATCCCTCAAGGTTTTCTTTGGGTCTTTGGGATGGTTCTTCCTCTGAAAGGTCAAAATCACCTGTGATTCTGATGAGGGCTGGAGGCACCTAGTGACCTAAGCTGTTACTCAACAGGATGGGGCAGAAGAAATACTTTAGAAGCAGGAGGGACTATTTTAGCACTTTCAGGTTATCTAAGGGACTAATTTATGCTGACCTTTTCTTCTATGCAAAAAAGAGTCATAGAATCTGAAAAGGTGATTTAATCTTATTATTTGAGATCATACGCAGGTGTTGTTTGACATTAGTTCTTTTCATCTGAGGTTACCAAGTGCTACCTTCTTAGCATCAGATCTACATAAAGTTAGCATAAAGCTTTGTTCTCTGCCAAAAGGTTGCAGCAAATGATCTCTGGAGGTCTTTTCTGTCTCTAAGATAGGTGTACAATTTTTGGATTCCTTCTTGTAATCCTTCTGGAATGACTTGGACTCTTTTCCAGTCTACTTGGGATAGGTTTCTCGAACAGCCTGGAGAGAGCAGTAGCCTGTGTGGTCTGTCACCCTCCCTTTGGTCTAAGACTCTAGTGACTTGTAGGACTCTTATTTATAGTTCTAGTATTCTGATATTGGAATTCTCCACAGACTGCTGCTCGGAGAAGTTCAACGTCTCTTGAGATGGTTTCAGTGAAAGAATTCTATCAAAAAGAATTTGCTGAATTATGATTGCCAACAAAATAGCTTTGTGGGGACAAAATGTAGTCCTGACAAGGGGGCCTCATGTTTATTTTCCAGCCTCTCCTCCCAGTGCTTCACTTCTAATCTCTCTGCAGAAACATTTCAACAGAGAACCCTGTGGAAATTGAGACAAGTTATCTTCTCAAAGTCCTGAACTCCCTGTTCCTACTTCAGAAGGAACCCCTCTGTTCACAGCTGCTAAAGCTAGCCTGAAGTCCAGTTCCTTCCCAAGGCAGTTCTGTTTGGATGTTGGATGCACACCTTTCCAAGCATTGTGGTCTCCAAATGTAAGTTTAATCGCATAAATGTCTTTCTGTAGCCTGGAAGAACTTTATATACCTTTGTGTTATCAAATAATGTGATAGCGTCTCATATTTTGCTGGTGCCATTTAGAAATTTTACTATCCTAAGGGGATTTGGGAATCATGGCTGCGTCGTTTTATCTGGGTTATATATGGCTCCTTCTTTCCGGGGGAAACAAAGTTCTTCATATATAGCACACACACGCGCATTTTCACAACACCCAGGCTGAGAGACTTGGGAGGGAGTGGGAGCTAGTTCTCATTCTGTAGGTAGCAGCGGTAAAACATGGAGAGGCAAACATGTTTGCCAAGATGCTGATTCTCAACTCCATTTTTTGGACATTCCAGGGTGTCTCATAGGCTCTCAAAATGCCTCACAAAATCACTCTAAAATTCTAAAAGCCAAATTCATCTTAATTGACTTCAATTTTTTTGAAGTTACAGCATTTTGGGGTTGGGGTGGGTATATTTAAAAAAAAAAAAAACAGCAAGTAAAATCAACAAAATGTCAAACTCAGAAAACATTTGGGAAGCAGTGGACTAGACCGTAAGTACCAGAACAGGCATTAAAATAACCCAGGTCAGGTACTGAGAAGTATAAATTCTTGACTCATCCTCCATGAATCTGTATTTAAATACATATCTTATGTGATGGCATGTCTGAAGATACTTCTGGGCAGGCTTTCTGCAGCACTTGGGGATGATCCTAATGACCTTTTGGGGTGACCTGATTTTTTTTTCACTGCTAGAAAGGTGAAAAAATGTACATTGATACACTTGAACAGTGAGCAATTTAGTTTGGCTGGAGCACAGGCTTATGATGGGAGAATTACACAAACATGTTGGGAAAGGTAGGTTGGGGCCACATATTTGAGGGCCTCGAATACTAACTGAGGTGTTTCAACTGTATTCGATAGGCAGTTTGGAGGCATTGATGGTTTTTGAACAAGGGTTGAAGGAGAAATATGGAATGGCCAGAGTTAGACTCTAAGGATATTAATAAGACTGAAATGTGTAGGTTTGGCCCAAATTGAGATAAGTGAAGACAGAGAGATCAATCAGAAACTTTCAACAGTCTCGGACGAAAGATGTTATGCAGGTTGTCCAACTTGATTGTGAGCTCTTCTTGCACTGGTGTTTAAAAACAGGTGAAGTGTTACCTCTTGAATTTCACAGGCTTTCTAGTTAATGCTGGCTCAGATTTCTCCTGGCTCAGTTGAAAAAAATAAAGGGATCCTTTGCCTTGCCTTTCAAAGGTACCTGTTCAGAATGGGGTTCTCAAGCTGTGTATAGTACTCTTGGCATCATGAAGTCTGTGTGGTTCCATGAAGCCCCAAGTCCAGATTGACCATCTTTGGTTTATTGTGTTAAAAGAGGGGACATCACATAGACCAAATCTGAGGTATTTAACCCATACATGCTTTCAACTTGTCACCTGTGAGCTTGAGCAATGGGGCCTCATTTCATTCTGACTTTAGAGGACATGGAGGAATTTCCCTGCACTCAGGGTGACAGCCACTATTTGGCTTGTATTTGAAGGGGCAAATATAAGGGCGGTGCAATTCTGACCTGGGTTTTTCTAGTCAATGGCTTGGGATGCCCAGCAAATATATAAAGGAAAAGTTGTTTTAATGAAAAAAAGGTTATTTTTCTGTATCTCTCATTATGTGAACTTTTAGCAAAGGAGACTTCTCCCTTTACATATTTTGATGATAAACAAATTCTGTCATCTTCCCACTAAGTAAGAGAAATAATGCAGAGAAAAATTGTAGAATAATTTTAAAGTTATGGGAGTACCGTAGCATCCACAGGAACCTTGGCACTTAGAGTTTGACATAAGCCCTTGGCGGTGAGATGGGTTCTGTTCCGTCAGCTTTGAAGCAAAGGAAACCTATTGCATCACAGGTAAGTTGGTATATTGATGAGATACTCACTTTGTTGCTGCCATGTCCTTACACAGACTGTTCATCTGGTCCCCACTGTTCCACTTATTGTGACGATCTGTATATTTTTATTTCAGAGAAGATCTGAACCATTTGATTTCTATTTTGACCTGCTTTCATCACTGCCCATGCCTATCCCGTTCCACTAGGTGGCACTCTTACTGCAGCCTTGCCTGCTATGCGAAGCAGCCAGGCGGTGGGCTGAGCTGTGCTTCCTGTGAAGATGAAACGCTTGTGGGTTGCCTTGTCCCTCTACTCCCGTCAGCACCAAGATGCTATTTCATTACCTGCCTGCCTCTCAAAGTCTTGTAAATGTTAACTGAGCACCTACTCGGTGCCGGCTGCTGTGGTAGGCACGGAGGCAAGATCTGAGCTCCACCACTGTCTGGGCCCTCCAGGGGCTCAGAGTCTGGTGGCAGGGGGCAGGGGGCAGGGGTATAAGAGCTAGAGTAGAGGGCTACAGCAGGGGAGAGAATGCTTCTCACTGGAGGCTCTGGGGCCCCTGACCCTGATTTGTGGGACTGTTGGCATAGGGTGAGGGGGCTCCCTGGCATGCACTGGAAGAGAGAGATGAGCACTGTTGCATTATTTCCCTGGCAGTGCCACTGTTCAGCCCCAGAGGCGAAGGGAGGAAAGCAGAGGCCACGAATGCTCCCTCCCAGCCCAGGAACAGACTGGGCTCTCCCACAGTCTCAGAGACAGATGATCAAACGTGTTCCCATTGCGCCAGAACCAATGAGTGCAAATATCTATGGCTCTCTCATTTGATTTTATTTGTTAGGTAATTTTTTATTTTTGGAATTTTATTTTGGAAAGTAAAAAAAAAGGAAAATCACACCCACAAGAGTAGCCACTGCTCATGTTCCTACCAACAAAAATTAATCATTCTTAACATCTTGATATATTGATTTCCAATGTTTTCTGTGTTTATACTTTTTGAAAATTATGCAGACAACATATTAATTCTCATTTGTTTTAATCTGTGTGCTTCCCATTCATACAGGACCAGTTCTGGGGTTCTGTTTTGAGGTCCCAGAGTGCTACAACATAAATGCCCCTCAGCATGATGGCGGCAGAGAGAATTGTTCTGTTGCTCTACCTTTTCTTTCTCCTTGCGCCTCAAATGCACACTTACTTTTTCTTCTAGAGTTTAAAATCACAATGTAGAAAGTGTGTCAAATGCAGAAAGATGAAAATAAACAAACCATCTATGGTTCTGCCTCTTGGAGAGAATCATAGTTGATGTTCATTTTGGTACACTTCCTTCTAGCCTTTTTTCTACATAGTTCTTTAGAACATTAGCTGTGTATTGTATTTAATATTTTTTAAAAGATTTTATTTATTTGTCAGAGAGAGAGAGGGAGCACACAAGCAGGGCGAGGAGCCTGATGTGGGGCTCGATCCTAGGACCCTGGGATCATGACCCGAGCCGAAGGCAGACGCCTAATGACTGAGCCACCCAGGCGCCCCTGTATTTAATGTGTTATAATGTGCCTTTTCACTGAACTGTTTATGTATTTAAATATTCTTCTACCTCATGATTTTTAGTAGCTGCTCAGTATTCTGTCCTATAGAGATCTCATACTTGATAATTACTATTGCTAGACATTTAGTTGGTCTCCTTTTTTTCCCATTATAATACTGTATGTTCTTGTACATAAATCTTTACATGAATGTGTGATCATCAGGATAAATTTCCAGAAATGGAACTTCTGAGTTGAGTATGAACATTAGAAGGCACTCTTTCATTGTATTTTTCTTTAGCAAGGTAATATCTTTATCATAGACTATGTAGAAAGCACAGATCTACAAAAAGGAGAATACAAAAGTCACCCATATTTTTATCACTCAGAGGTAATCACTATTAACCTTCTATCACAACTGTTCAGTCTTCTTTTCTCTATATTCTACATACTCTTCTATAAGTTTTTTTACTTAATACATTCTGAACATTTTTTTAGGTTCATTATTCTTCTACACTTTCAGTGGTTACATAGCATTTTGTTGTGTGGAAATACCAGTTTATTTGACCAACTCGCTACTGTTGGGCATTTAGGAACAGAAATGTTTTCCCCTACTGTAAAGAAAATGCAGAGATGAGTATTCTGTGGCCAGGTCTGTGCAAAAATCTTTGATTGCTTCCTTTGAATAAATTCCTAGATGTGCAGTTGTTGGTTCCTACATGTATGCACATTTTTAAGCTTTTGGTGGGTATTTTCATCTTACAGGTAGAGTATGGGTATGCCCCTTTGCCCCTTTTTTCTGAAATCTTGATTGTCACTGAGGGTTTTTTTGCCAATCTGATTGCAAAGAATTAGTGCCTTATTTTAAAATTTGTATTGGCTTGATTGCTAGTAAAACTGAACTCTTTTTCTTTTCTCTAACCTTTTGCCCATCTTGCTGTTCTGGAATAGGTATTTTTCTTATTTACTGAAGAGATTTTAAAAATAAATTTAAAATATTAATTCTTTGTCATTCGTACAGATTTTCTCCTCTGGCTAGCTGCTGTGATGAACTATATGTCTTGATTTCCTGATACTAAACTGCAGTTCTAGAATAATCCCCCTTTGCTTGTGGTGGTGTATTCTTGTCTTGCTGGGTTTGGTTTGCTGGTATTTTATTTAGGATTTTTGCATCTCTATTTGTAACTAATGTCAATCTTCAGTTTTCTTCCCCTGTGTGTTTGTGTGTGTGTTCACCAAGTTTTGTGGACAGGCTAACTTTAGTTTTATAAAATGAATGGGGCTTATTTCCTTCTTTTTCTTTATACCAGGAACTACTTTCAGAGCGTGGAAGTAATTGGTTCCTTGTCAATCAGAAAGAACTTGCTCATAAAACTATCTAGGCACTGTAATAACCATGGGAGGAAATGGCTTTGAACAGCATAGTTTGCCCCATGTTTTCTACTTCTTTGTGAGTCCAATTTGCTGTTTCCTAGGAGATTATCCATTTTGAGATTTTGAAATTTATTAGCATTTTCCAAGCTTTCTTGACCTATAATCCCCATACCATATAATTCATCCATTTAAAGCCATTCCTAGTATATGCACAGAGTTCTACAACCATCACTACAGTCACCACAATAAATTTTAGAACATTAAAAAAAACAACACAAAGAAACCCTGTAGCCATGAGCACTCACTCTCCATTTCCCCTTCATCCCCCCAGCCCTAGACAACCACCAACCTGGCCACTGTCTCTATAGATGTGCCTACTCTGGACCTTTCGTATAAACGGAATCATATAATATGTGGTCCTTTGTGACTGGCTTCTCTCACTTAGCATCATGTTTCCAAGGTTCATCCAGTTGTAATGTGTGCTAGTACTTCATTCTCTGTGTTTTGTTTTTAAATTAATAGACCTTTATTTTTCAGAGCAGGTTTAAGTTTACAGAAGATTGAGCAGATAGCATAGAGTTCCCATATACTTCCCTGACCGTAGTTTTCCCCACTAATGTCTTGGACTGGTATGATAACATTTGTTATAATTAATAAGCCACTATTGACTTAATATTGTTAACTCATAACATAGTAATGATATATTAATATAATAATATAGTAAGTTCAGAGTTGACATTAGGGTTCACTCTTTGTGTTGTACAGTTCTGTGGGTTTTGACAAAAGCATAATGCATGTCTACCATCATAGTGTCCTATAGAGTAGTTCTATGGATAATAGTTGGAGCACAAGGGACTTTTAGTGCCATCTCCTTCCCTCCTCTGCCAGAACTTCTAGCAACCCCTCATCTTTTCACTGTCTCCATGGTTTTGCCTTTTCCAGAATGTCATGTAGTTGGAATCAGACAGTATGGAGCCTTTCCAGGTTGGTTTCTTTCACTTGGTGGTATGTGTTTAAGGTTCCTCCATGGCTTTTCATGGCTTGATGGCTCATTCCTTGTTAGGGCTGAATAATATTCCATTGTCTGGACATACCATAGTTTATTTTATCCATTCCTGTACTGAAGGACATCTTGCTTGCTGCCAGGCTTTGGCAACTATGACTAAAGCTGCTCTCAACATCTGTGTGCAGGTTTTTGCATGGACCGAAGTTTTCAACACTTGTAGATAAATACCAAGGAGCATAACTGTTAGGTCATATGGCAAGTGTATGCCTTCTTTTGTAAGAAACTGCCAAACTGTCTTCCACAGTGTCTGTACTATTTTGCATCCCCTCTAGTAATGAGTGAGAGTTCCTGTTGCTCAACATCCTTGCTAGCATTTGGTGTCATCAGTTGTTTGGATTTTAGCCGTTCCAATAGGTGCATAGTAGTATCTCATTGTTGTTTTAATTTGCAGCTCACTAATGACGTCTAATACAGAGCATCTTGCCATCTGTATATCCTCTTTGTGAGGTTTTTGTTCAGATCCTTTGCCTATTTTTAAATTGGATTTTTTCTTTGTTGTTCAGTTTTAAGGGTTCTTTGTATATTTTAGATACAAGTCCTTTATCAGATAGTTATTTTGCAAATGTTTCTCCCAGCTTGTGGCTTCTTTTTTTCATTCTCTTACCAATGTCTTTCACAAAGCACAATTTAAAAACAAACTTTTTAAAAGATTTTATTTTTAAGCTATTCTACACACACCATGGGGCTTGAACTCAACCCCCGAGATCAAGAGTTGCATGCTCCACCCGCTGAGCCAGCTAGGTGCCCCACAATTAAAAAAAAAAAATTTAGGGCACCTGGGTGGCTCAGTTGGTTAAGCGACTGCCTTCGGCTCAGGTCATGATCCTGGAGTCCCAGGATCGAGTCCCGCATCGGGCTCCCTGCTCAGCAGGGAGTCTGCTTCTCCCTCTGACCCTCCCCCCTCTCATGCTCTCTCTCTCTCATTCTCTCTCTCAAATAAATAAATAAAATCTTTAAAAAATAATAATAAAAAAATAAAATAAAATAAAATAAAAAATTTAATAAAGTCCAATTCCCTTTTATGGCTAAATAATATTCCATTGTAAGGATATACTATATTTCGTTTATCTGTTTAGCAGTTGATGGGCACTTGGGTTGTTTCCTTTTGGTCATTATGAATAATGCTGCTATGAACATTTATGTACAAGTTTTTGTTTGGACATATGCTTTCATTTCTCTTGGGTGGATACCTAGGAGTGGAATTGCTGGGTCATATGACTATTCTATGTTTAACTTTTTGTGAAACTGCTAAACTGTTTTCCATAGAAACTGCCTGACTTTTTCAAAGCAGCTGCACCATTTTACATTCCACTAGCAATGTAGGAGGGTTCCATTTTCTCCATATCCTCACCAACACTGGTTATTGTCAGTCTTTTTGATTATAGCCAGTGTAGTCAGTGTAGATTGATATCTCATTGTGTTTAGTTTGCATTTCCCTAATGACTCAACGTTGAACATATTTTCATATGCTTATTGGCCATTCGCATATATTCTTTTCCTCTTCACTTTTGATATTCTCTTCCATGGGAATTCCACGGATTCCACTAATATCTTCAGACAGATGGTTTCCAAATACTTACTTCCAACTCTGACCTTTCTCCTGAGATTGTCTCAGATTCCCATCTCCTTACTAGGCACTAAGGTCCTGATTGCATCTCCAAATTAGTATATCCCAACTGAAACTCATCAGCTTTCCTCCCAAGCTATTTATTCTTCCTGTGTTCTTGATTCTGTTAATTATACCATTATTCCTCTAATGACCCAAACTTGAAACTTGGCATCGTATCTGCATGTAAGAGAAACAGGATAGGGAAGAGTTGATTCATTGCCAAGTTCTGTGTTACTTTCATAAATATTTTGCATCTGTTTTCTCTTTACTTTTGACTTCTTGATCTCTGTCCTCTTTTGACTTTCTCAATCCCTTACTCTCCTATTCTCTTATCTCTGATCATTTGATCTCAGGTTATTTTTACCTGCCCCTTGAATGACCTGCCCCTTTCTTGACCATCCTCGTTTGTGATCAGTGTATAACTTTCTGCCTTGGTTATTTTTATGTCATCCAAGATTTAAACTATCACTTACCCACTTGTAACTCCCAAATATATATTTCTAGTCCTGAAATATCTTGAGAACTTCAGACACATTCATCCACCTATCTACAGGACATTGCCACTGCACAGACTTTTCAAACTTAGTGTTTAAACTGAACTATTCCTGTCTCAACTGCCCCTAGACTTGCTCCACCTCTCATATTTCCAGTTGATTGTAGCACCAGCTATCGAATATTCTTAGGACAGAATCTGGCCATCATTCTCCTCTTTCTCTCTCCCCAAAGCCAAACATTCACAAGTCTAATCTGTGGTTTTTATCCCCATGCTACTTCTTTGTTCCAGCTTTTATCATCTCTCATTTAGATTATTTCAGTGCTCTTCAGTCTGGTCTTCCTGTGTCTAGTTTCTCACCATGTTCCTGCAGCCCCCTCCACCCTGCACTGACACCAAGTGATTTTCCAAACTGAAAATTAGCCATGCCATTGCACTGCAAATAACAAACAAAAACAAAGACAACAATAAACAACAACAAAATAAAAAGAGGAAAATATTTACAGTCTTCTTGGTGGTGCCTCACTTTCCTAAAGGGTATATAGCTCAAGCTTAGCCTGGCATATTGTCGGGCTTCCTACCTACTCCTTTAGTTTCATTTCTCCTTATTCTCCCACCCCCATCTTATCTTAGGTACCAGCAATACTCTGGACATTTAACATGTTCCCTCTGCTCAGACTCCTCTGCCTGCCTTGTCTGCCTTTGTTCTTCAAAGCCCTGTCCAGGTGTCCCCTACTCTGGAAAGCCTTTTTCCAGCACAGTGAACTACATCCAGCTCTGGGATTCTTCTGTACTTCACACAATGTCATATCGTAACTCTTTTGTTTATGTGTCTGTCTTCCCTTCTAGGCTGTGAGCTCTTCAAGGACAGATTGTGGCTGTTTTTCCAGCCATATAATAAGTGCTCAGTAAATATTTATTGAATGAATGATTAAGATGTTCCATGGGCTGAACTGTGGTCCCTGAAGTCTAACTGTATGTGGCATTGAGTGTGAAATAATATGATAACAGAGATTTCACATCTTTTATTTTCTCTCCTAGTCGACAAGCTCAAACCTTGCGGTTTCTTGGAGGTAGGCATGATCACCTGGCTGGTATCAGAGGGGATGATTGATAAGAATCTGTTTCAGTGAACGTGGACTTAATGCTTTCTAGGGGCTCTGTATATGAAAGAAGTGCTTCCATCCCCTCTTTGCCTAGCTCTTGGTGTAACTTCTGATAGCTCCCCCAACTCTAAGAGTTACTTCTGGAGCAGTGAGAGATCAGATCCCTTTAGGGGGATGGGCATTTTTATGCCACATGGTGTCATCACTAGGTGGCTGTAGGGCTTGGGGTTCCAAGAAACAATCTATGGACTGGGACCTCCCTCTAGGGGATGAACAACTCAGTGGGAGAGAGTAGGAGCTTAGAACATGTCCAAGAACCTCTAGTCCCAGGGCTTTGGGGAGTTTATGGTCCCCTCTGGGCCTGCAGAATACAATCCCTCAGGGGCAACAGTGCAGTTTGGTAGAGAAAGCCCAGAGCTAATCTGGGCTCAGATTCATCAGGGTCAGCACATCAATGTGGTTTCCCTGGGCTCTGTGGAACTGAACTTTAAGACTGCTCTTCCTGGGAGTGAGATTCCCAGGAAAATCTCAGGGGACCAATTACTCACCTGTTAGATGGGCTTCAGGAAGACCTGGAAGAGTCTTAGGAAGTCAGGTTGTTGAGCCCAGTGTAGCCTGCTGCATTGGATTTTATACCCTTTACCATGGAAACCTGAGCACAGGAAGACAAAAGTCGTGGTGGGGGGGTGGACTGTGGCTCGGTGACCTTTTTTCAGTAATGTTCAGCTATAAAGTCTTTGTCCTTGGGAGATTAGCACTGCCCCTGCTAGAGTGGATTCTCACTATGTTATGCTTTCCCCCAGTGGACCTCCAATCCCAGTTAGGCCAGTGCACTTCCTTCTGGACTAAGTGGCTTTCTTACCCTGATACCTTGGTGAGCCTAATGGGGATTAATACTTAGTAGACTTTGGTTTTATGGAATGAAAATTGTTATTTCTGGTTCAGAGAGACTAAGGGAAAACTAAAATTGTAGAAATGTCTTTGCAATACTGTATAACAGTTTATAGAAACGCTTCACATATATTAATTGATTCATTCAATTGTCACATAACCCAGTACTTGGCACTTAGTGGACATTTACATGTTTGGCATCTGAATGAGCATGGGGATTTATTATCCTATTGTACAGATGTGGGAACTGAGACCCAAGCCTGTGAATTGAGTTTCCTAAAATCCAACTCTTGAGTTAGTCAATGAAGAGCCTCAACCTGCAATCAGGCTCATTACAGGTCGACATTTACTAAGCACTTGTTATGTGACAGGCACTTGCCAGTGATGAATAAATATGTTCCTCAGTTTTGGGGAGCTTATAGGCTTGTCAAGGGGCCAGACACCTGGGGAAATAATTTCAACACAATGTGCTAAGTGTCATGATAGAGAACTCTCTGCAATGCTATGGAGTCACAGAGTAGGGGGGATGCCTAATCCAGTCTAATGAGGTCATGAGAGGCTTCTTGAAGAAGTGACACCTCAGTTAAAATTTGAAGGGCCAGTAGAGGTTGGTCAAAAGTAGAACATTCTAGGCTGAGAGGTCAGCATCAGTGCAGGTGCAGAGGTGAGATCCAATATGGTATGTTCTGAGATTGCTGGAGTGTTCGTTGCCAAGGGGGAAGTGGCAGGAATGGTGACTAGACAGGTAGGCAGCAATCAAGCCATTGAGGGTGTTAACTTTGTCTGGTACACCATTAGCTCCCAACCATTGCTGACTCATTCAAATTGCCCAGGGCACTTAAAAAATATAAAGATGTCCCATCCACATGCCCAGTGATTTTCTTGATCAGCTGGGTTTGACATTCACTTCTGGAGGCAATAGGAAGACATTGGGAGGTTGGTAGCAGGAGAGGGACATAGATTGTCATATTGGATCACTCTGGTGGTGATCTACACGGAGGCAGGTAGATTTGAGAAGAGGGTAGTACTTCTGACCAAGATCAGAAATGGAGTGTGGACAGAGAATGGGGGAATAATAGATAAATTCAGCATGGAACCTGCTGTATCTGAGGTTTTATAGTCCATCCAGATGGGAGGGTGGCTGTTTTGTTCTGGAGCTCAGGGCGAATGCTTGGGCTGGAGGTACACACCTGGACCCTCTCCCCATGGAGGGGGGGTTGAAGTCATGGGAGTAGCAGAGATCTCTCAGAGAGAGTGTGTGCAGTGTGCATCTTCAAGGATTCTATCCCTTTTTGTCTTCAGAGGTAGTTGTCATGGAGAAGCAGAAGCTTTTTGTGTGTTTGTTTCGAGTGTTGCAGTAACGCAAGGTGGGGTAGTGAACAGGGCATGAAAGGTGGAGTTGGGGAACCTGCAGTAAAGCTCAGCCATTCTGCAGCCCTGAGCGGGTTCCTCCCGGCCTCTCAGCCTCCAGGTCTTTGCCTGTAATGCAAGGGTAGTAGGGCTATCCACCTCACAGAGTTACTAGGAAGATCCAGTGAGAACATGTCTGTGAAAACTACCATGTAAAGAACCATAAAAACATTCGTTTCCCTCCCCCAAGAAACTGGGACCAATATGTGGGAATTACAAGGAGGCAGATTTTGACCTAGTATGAGGAAAGACCGATGCCTCTGAGCTGTTGAATGATGGGAAGAGTTTTGGGAGAGGGGAAGGTCTGAGACTCCTGGGGTCTTTAAGCAGAAGCTAGGTTTCTGGGCTTCTGCTGAGGGTTTTGTTGCTAGCGGTAGAGTCACCCTGGATGACCTCTGAGCGCTCCTTCGTGGCTTACATAATATTTGAGTTATTAGGACACTTCTTTTTTTAAGATTTATTTATTTATTAGAGAGAGAGAATGAGCAGGAGGGGCAGAGGGAGAGGAAGAGAGAATCTGAAACAGGCCCCAACGCAGGGCTCTATTTTATAACCCTGAGATCACAACGTGAGCCAAAACTAAGAGACGCTTAACATACTGCACCACTCAGGCGCCCCAGAACACTTCTTTACCTTTTTCTGAGAATTTTTACACTACTTAGATTTTTTAAAAATTATAAAAGCAATACAGGTTCATAGTTATTTCTTTTTCTTTAAAATCTCTAAAAGCCCTAGGCATTTTGGTTCCTAAGTGGAGTCTTGATTTATGTAACCCTAATAACTAGGCAGACTGCTTCAGGTCTTACGGCATGGGGCATTTATAGACGTTTTTATTCTAAATGCTCTAATGCTCTTTAATGACCATTTGGTGGATGCTGAAAAGTGTGTGGTGCAGTTAAGACCTCTCTCACATAGAGAGGCAGCGGAGGGGGGTGGGATGGGGGTTGGGGAGGAAGTCTGGGCATTCTGATGTCTCAACAATTCTGAGTTATAGGTTACTTTAAAATGATTGATTTTTATTATTTGCAAGCAGAAATGATATTATAAACAGCTAACAATATTGTCAAGTAGAGGTCTTGCTAGAGTATGCTACAATGAGTAGGTAAAGATCATTTGAAATTAGCACACTAATTATTTCTATGCAAATGAATGTTGTCAGAGAGCTTGGAAACAGGTTGTTCTCTGAACTGGGTTAAACATCCCCTAAGAGCTCATGTTTATACTAATTTACTCAGAAACCTGTTGTTGCTGTTTTTTAAATAGATGAAAGGTAAAATATGCCAGCCCGTGATTGAATTATCACAAATTTAGCAATAGTTTGAATTGAATTATATTTTTATGTACTTATTTTATTGCCAATTACTAGTGTAACACATTTGCTAAAAGGAGGCCTAATTTACTCGCTAACTTTCTGTACACAGAGATTATTTCTGTAAATGGAACATGTCCACCTATGCTGTTTCATGAGTTATCTTTATAATTTAGGTGACTTCCTGGCTCTTATTTATTTATTTATTTATTTATTTATTTATTTATTTATTTATTTTTAAGTAAGGTCTATGCCCAACGTGGGGCTTGAGTTCATGACCCTGAGATTGAGAGTTGCATGTTCTACCGATGGAGCCAGGCAAATGCCCCACTTCCTGGCTCTTTTAAAAACATCACCAAAACAGTTGTTCCCAAATAATTGTAATTCCATGCCTAGCAAATATTCTAGCTGGGAAAAAGTTGCTATAAACCATATAGAGGCAAACTACTTTGAAAAGCCAAGAATATAAGGAAATAGACTCAGCCCTAATTGTGGGAGTAGCTTACTTTCATCTTTTCATTCAGCAAGTGCTTCCCAATCTCACGAGGCCCTGGGTTAGCTTTTGATTATCCTTTTTCATTGCATCTAATGATGCCAAGGGGTGGTCGAGTGAAGCTTCTAGTAGATAGTTTGAAAAATTTCGTGAGTACTTAAATACTCTTGCCTTCCCCACCTCACTCCCTGCCCCTGGTCTTCATCCACAAGAACTGGTAGATCACAAAAGAGGGCCTGTGGTGACCTGGACTTCAAATTCTGAGATGACAGGTCTAGGTGGGGCTGCAGTCGGGGTGGAAGATACAAGGGCAGGGAATGTGGTTGGGATGGAAGTTGGGAAGAAGGGAGAAAGAGAATCTATGAACAAGCCAAAGCAGGAAGCTAAGGAGGGTTGGGTCATGAGCTAGACCACAGGAAGATATGTCAGAATTGAAGGTAACAGATACACAGAACGATGGGTGCATAGTCCAAGTCTAAGCTAGTCAAACCTGCTTGGGTCATGGTATCCCAGCAGGATTTAAGCTTTGGTCTGACCACAGAGGGAAGCTGAGCAGCTCCATAATCAGGCTGTTCTATGGAAGCCTTGGAGTTTATATTCACTTATAACCTCATAGATGTCTCTTTATACCAGTAAATTACTCCATACAACTCACTGCTTGGACATTTGTTTTCTAGCAGGCCAACTTTAGGAGGTGATATGTAGCGTGTTGGAAAGAACCCTGCCAGGAGGTGCCAAAACTCTTGGTTTTTAGCCAGTGCTCTTAGACAAGTCATCTAATCTTTCAGAGCCTCAGTTTCCCTATGTATAAAATGAGAATTGAGATTATAAAGACGTATGGTTCATCTATCAGTTGTGAGTTCTAAAGCATAGAAAAGAATTCTGTGGCCTTTGGCATTTGATTTGTTTGACTTGAGGAAAAGCAATACAGTCTCAGCACTACATTTGAGCTGAACTTATGGAAAGCCTCAAAGTCAAAATCAAACTACAAATAGTCAGATCCTTTCCCTTGCTTGTTTGCCAGAGCCAGGGGTGTTAACAGATAGTCTGTGCTCTGTTGGGCCATTTAAACATTTGTGGAAATGGCACAAAGCAGTGACAAGAGTTGAACAGTTGTGCTCCTCGGCCTCTGTAGGTGCAGTAGCTATTAGACCAGAGGCCCACTGTGTTCCAGGGACCCCGATGGGGCTGCTAGTCCCCTAGTGATGCACACACCCCCAGCCAGCCGGAGAGCTTCGGTCCTTTGCCAAAATCGCACCTGGCTCGTTTGCTGAAGGCTGTAGTAAGATGGGCTGCCCTCTTTGGAGGGTGCCTCCCCACCACCCCCCAGTCAGTCCTGCCGGGCTGAGACCAAAGACATAGGGGCTGTCAGTGGACTTTAAAATGTTAATTTAAAAATAGCCCTTAATTATAAAAAATAGCCTTAATTATAGCTTACCACAGGCAGGCCGTGTATTTCGGAGTAGTTTTACAAACAAGGGAATAAGCGAATAGTTGGTAAATGCTGGTGAGTTCTTCATTTGCATGCTGTCCCACACCCAAATTGTAATACTGCAATACCACAATTTTCAGACAAATTACCAGTGTAACAAATGAGCACATTTTGTTAATTTCCTCTTTAATTGCACTACAAAGAGTAGTGTTTCTGTCTTTTGCCTTTTTGGACATAGAGGCTCATCTTTTTTTTTTTTTTAAGATTTTATTTATTTATTTGACAGAGAGAAACACACCGAGAGAGGGAACACAAGCAGGGGGAGTAGGAGAGGGAGAAGCAGGCCTCCTGCTGAGCAGGGAGCCGGATGCGGGGCTCGATCCCAGGACCCTGGGATCATGACCTGAGCCGAAGGCAGACGCTTAACGACTGAGCCACCCAGGCGCCCCTGGAGGCTCATCTTTAAAGCAGAAAGACTTTAATGTAGCTAAATCTTTGTCTATAACAAATAAACCTTGTTTTCATTTTCCTTACCCAGCCGGCTAAGATTTATACATTAATTATTCAACTGATGCATCTTAAACATCTTAGTTAAAATACACACTGCTGGCCAGGAATTGTTCAACCCCCAGCACACTTTTGTTTGCCTGCAAGGAATAAATACTTAGAATTGTAAATGGGTAAACTCAGTCTTTCCATGTGGAGAGGTCAACAGAACTCATAGTGAACATACAAAGGATAGAGAACTAATTATTATTGAGATTCAGGTAAGTGAGTTCTTAGGCATTTTAGCTGTCATGCTGTGGAATAATTGCAAACCCACCAGGAAGGAATTGCAAAACACAACCTACTTATCCTTTCCTGAATGGCTACATAGAATTTTTTTCTGTTTTGCAGTTTACGCCAACCCTCTATTTAATCATTAAAAGGAATGTTATTTTAAGTATTGCTTCCTGAGTAACAGTGTTTGACTGAAATCCTACAGAACGGTGACTTAGCCCAGAGTGTGACTTCAGTGTGCTGGCGAGATTTGAGGCAATCGGAGCTATTAGTAATGGAATACAGAGCTCTGTGGCATTTTTACTTAAGTTCTGTTCAAGTTAATATTCCATCTGACTCATGTAACCATCACTATCCAGTCCCATCAGTGACAACAAAAAATTGTTAAACACCATTTCATAGGCATCAAGTGTTTTGGCTTTGGTATAATGTTACAGTCATGCCTTATTGCAGCATTTTAATACTATCATTTAAATATCAGTAACAGCAGCAGCAAATATTCTAGGCATACCACAGAACCCCCGTTAGTAGGTATCCCAGCTTGGTGACTAGATTCTTCCTGCTTCTAGGTCTTCGCATGTTCTGTTTCTTGTCCAGGAATGCCCTTCAAGTCTTGGTTTAAAGGCCTTTTCAAGAGCCTCCCCCCCCCCCCCCGGTATTCTTGATCACAATACCCATTTGCTTCCTTTATAATATTTGTCACAATTTAAAATGATACTTGCATCTTTTTTCTTGTTAATTATCTCCCCTGCTAGTCTATAAGCTATACAAGGACAGAGACCATGTCTGTTTTTATTCATCTGTGTATTTCCTTTCCTAGCAAAGTAAGTAGGGGCTCTAAATATTTTGATGAATAAATGAGGCAGTGTGGCAGAAGTGTAAGGAGGCCCGCTGAGGGAGCCCTATGGTGCTGAGGACCCCCAAATTAATCTCATGGTTGCATGTGATCCTGCCTAGGCCTGTGGGACTTGCAACCAGTATGCCCACATGCAGGCTAGACATTTCCACCTGATGGTCCACAGGCATTCCCCAGTCAGCATTCCAACCTTAATTCATCAGCCTACCTCTCAAATCTCTTTTTCCTTCTTAGTTATCACTTGAATAATGGCACTGTCAATGCATGTCATCACCCAGGTAAGACACTTGGCCTTCATTTTCCCCTTTCTCCTCCTCAACTCCAGCACCCAGTCCTGTCAGTGTGTCTTCCTGAATACTGCTTGGATCTGTCCTCTCCTTTTCACCTCCATTGACAAGACTTTGGTTCAGGTCCTCATCATCTCTAATGTAGACTAGTACAAATGCTTTCTGGTGGTCTCTCTGCCTCCTCAGTCTTATACCCTAAAGACCACCTCCCTCTCCACCAAAGGTCAAACACTATTCTCTCTCCTTCTATCTAGAAGTCAATAAGGACTGGCAATGTGCAGAAGTAGCTGAAACTTTACAGAGTAAGAGATAATCAAAGATTGCAGACATATGATTTCTTCAAGATTAATTCCCTTTTTGTTTTTCTGCTACAGATCCAACGGAATAAGCTATTAAAATGCTTTGAGTTTCTGAACAAAAGCACAGAACTGTGCCAGCAGAACAACATAAAGGTTTCCTTTCTTATTTTCCTCTAGCATCTTTCTGTGATGGATGGTATGACCATGAATCTTCACTTAAATATGGACTCCTGAAATATCACAAAATCCCAGAGCATCAGAGCTGGACAAAGGCCATCTGGATCTTTTGTCTGAGGCTCAGAGAAGGGAAGGACCTTATTTAAGGTCACACAGTGAGTTAGTTGCCGAATTAGGACTCAGACTGCGTTCTCTGTATTCCTCAGGTAATCATGAGGCTTCACTTGGATGCATTATTTAAACATTTGGCAGCTCTATGACCCACTCCTCAGACTGCTGTGGCATGACTTCCTTCCTTCATCTGACTTCTTTTTCTTTTTTTGCTTCTCTTGTACCTCAGTGCTGATCAGTGAGATTAGGAAGAAAGTCTGACCTTTAGAAGTGACATGTGCTTCATTGGTGATTTCCAAAGGGGGCCCTTTGGAGTACTAGAGGTTTCTTGGAGCTACCCTGGGGGCCTCTGTGTATATCAGTCAATGGGTCCCAAGGAAACATGGCTTTGCGCTGCCAACCCCCATCTCATACGCCACAGGAAGTTTTGTTTTCATTTGTTTTATATGAGCCCACACTACCACTGGATTTAAGTGATTTCATGTTGAAAAAGTTTTGAAAACCTTACTTTTGGAATGCATTTGGTAGTTTGCTTCCCCAGTTGAATATTCCAATTAAACAATATTTCTGCGGTTTTGTGTCTATTTTTATTTTTACCCTTCTCTTTACAATGATAAAAGGCAGAAAAAACTCCAGGCTTGCTCACGTGGGTGTGGTAGCTTGAATGTTGATTGTCCCAAACTAATTAGTGGACCAGTGATTGAGGCTGGGGCTTTATGGCCTCTCAGCTATGTGTTAGTGCATACCAGCACATGGGTCAGGTCTGCCTAGTGTCCTGCCTTCCCCCTCAGGCCAGGGAGTACATGGGATTACTTGGTAGAAGGTATGTTGTCATTAAGAATCTAGTATCTCTTCTCCAGCTTTCTTGAATTCTGTGTCTCTAGTCTTTGTACTGACCAGAGCAAGGTGGAATATATGATTTCTGAGAGCCAGATACGGTGGCAGGGAGTAAACCACTGTGTGAATGTCCATGGAAGGAGACAGTTGATATTGGAAATTGACACATGTCATTGTGTAGGGTCACAGGGGGTAGTCTTCCAGTTTCTGGCATGGGAGGTGATGATGGAAGGGATGTCGGGGCTTTGAAGGAGGAACAAATGGTATTTCCCACTTGACCATTTTCCTTTGGTGTCCAGAGATGGTTGACATACTCTTGATACTTCTTGACATGATGAAAGACAAGGCCACTCCTAACTTTGGTGGGCCTGGGACAAGGGCGCACTGACAGCCAGCTCCCCCTTCTGTCCAATCTCTTGGCTCTGTCCTTACCCTGAGGGGCCTTCTGCACATGCCTATAGACACAAGCTTTTCTCCACAAAGTCCCAGTCTAGAGCATCAGCATTGCCTCAGAACTTGTTAAAACTATGGACTCTCAGGGCCCACTCTAGGCCTACTTAACCTGGATTATCTGGATTTTTTTTTTTTTTTTTTTTTTGAGAGAGAGAGAATGTGTGGGAGAAGGAGAGAGAGAATCTTAAGCAGGCTCCGTGCTCAGCACAGAGCCCAATGTGGGGCTCTATCTCATGACCCTGACATCATGACTGGAGCTGAAATCAAGAGTCGGATGCTTAACCGACTGAGCCCCCCAGCTGCCCCTTAACCAGGATCTGGATTTTAATAAGATTCCAGTGATTCACAATCACATTCAAGTTTGGGAAGTATTATTATAGCCCAAATGTTCAAATTCCAGCCTTACTGGGTTGAAGGGCAACAGCTGTCCCATGGCCACCCCCCGTAACGCCTTAGGCCTAGGGTTGTGCCCATCCTTGGGAAGACAGAGCTAGGGAAGAGGATGGCACAGGCCATGGCACAGGCTTGGGATATATGGCCAGGGAGTTCAAGGTCTTGGATATTCTGAGAGTATACTATAGAAGAGGGAAGCATAGAGTTTGAGTAGGCAGGTCCCTTGACCCCATAGTCTCCTTGCTGTATGGGGAGTGGTGTGGCTAAAGCAGGGCCAGAGGCAGGCCCTGTAAAGTGTGATGCCTAGGGCAGGGACCTGGCTATTCCAGTCTAAGAGTGATACTGTTGACAGATGTTCTAAATGTCTATGTGGATGGGGGTGGGGTGGGGGTGAATCATGGCTCTTTGAGGTACCAGGTGGCTGTTAGTGCTTTGGTGGCTCTTTGGGGTGTGGGGAAGCTGTAGCCATGGGGCCATTACTGCTTCCTTCTTAGGTGCTTCCTGTCATGCCCAGTGACAGTTCGACTAGACCTGCTGGCAGCCTCGAGCAGGAGGCAGTTGGGTGTGGATGTGAACGGCTCCGCATAGCTGCCTCCAAACCTAAGATACAGGCAGTTTTCCTCGATGAATTAAGAGCAGGGGCTGGTGTGGTTGAGGTGTGGTGGCCAGTGGAGGGGTGAAATATGTCCACTGCCACCTGGGCGATGCCATGGTTGTGAGACAGAGGCAGGTCTGAAGCGAGGTCCATCAGACGGCTGTTCCAGCAGTCGCACCTCAGCTTCTTCAGCTGCAAAATGGACCTAACAGTTTTTGCCCTCCCTACCTTGCAGAGATGTCGGGCGGCTCTGGTCAGAGAATGGATACAGAAGTACTTTGTAATTGTCAGGTGGGGCATACATGAAGAAAATGGTAATCATCCTGCCATTTCCTTTGGGAGTATGCCTTCAGCTGCACATGAGTTTTAGATTTATGTTGTCCACCCTTTAGCAATGCGTGGGGCTCCATGCAAAGCCATCTCTGCCCTCTGCCTGGCGCCTTCCAGCCCCTTCCAAGCAGATACACTGCTGAGATTCTCATTTTTTGAGTTCCACAGTGGGGGAGGGGGATTTTATATTGGCAAACATTTCTGAAGAGACAAATAATTGCCTCTGGAAAGAGAATACTTTTCTCTTCCAAAAATTCACATTTGCCGGTTTAAATTGATGTGACTTTATTTTTTGGCTAGCACTCTGCAGTATTCCACTGAGCAGTAATTATTCCTTTGGTATTGCAGGAGTTTGCTGAGAGAAGGGAACTAAATCTAAAAGAGTGAATCCATCTGGTACATATGTTGAGGCTTTCTTTGAGGCCACTGACACTGAAATGTTAATGCTAGGTTTTTTATCTGTTGGTATCATTTAGATATTGATATAATGTGAGCTAATGCCCTAGGGTCATTGAATCAAAGGCTGAATTCCATTCCTTTACATGGCACTGGATGCCCCACATGGTGGATGGATGACCTTCTTGGCAGAGCACAGTGGTGAGGTAGACCCTGCGTTCCAGTCCTGCCACCTGATTGTCAGATTGTTGTTGCCCTAGCCCCTATCAGGGTAGGTACGCAAACGTCAGCAGCCAGAAGACTCAGTGACTCTTCGTACTTGAAGCATCAAGAACTAAGGGTTGGCAGGATAGAAGCCACGCCCCCCCAACCGGTAAATATCTGAAATTAGTCTGATTCCTCAAGTATTAAGTACCCGTGGGAAGAGCCCCTGAATCCCATGGGGGCTTATGAATCTGCAGCCTTCCTGTTGACATGATAGTGTGGGTGAAGCTGGGATGTGCTCCAGGAACCCACTGAAGGCTCTCCTCCTTGGTTGGGGCTCTGACGTGCAGCCTAGGCTTGGCTGGGCCTTTCCTGGGGTGCTGGGCTCTGTCTGGCTTGCTGCCAGCTAGGGTCTAATCCAACTAAAACCTTGTGGAAACCTGGGGCTGATGATTAGTGTTGCCACTGCTGCAGGGTCTTTCCTAACCAGATTGCATTCTGAAATAGCTAGCTTTTGTTTGTCATTATTTTTTTTCAATCGTTGTAACTTGGTCAGTAAGCCCTACTGGGGACAACTCTGTGGTCCTCCAAGTTCTGAGTCTGTTTGATCTGTGCTCATTCTCCTTTTCCTGCTCTCCTGGCATTGAAGTCTTTGGAGTCCTCACTATCACTATGAAAGTTCTGCTGTAAAACATGGGAAATGGTCTACTTTATCCCATAATCCAGTTACACATCCATGGAAAACAGTGGACATCTTGTACCTCACTTGGGTTTGAACCCACTCACAGTTCCTGCCTCCTGCATCAACTGAGGAAGCCACAAGGGATTTGCCAGCCTCCTATGAAATAAAATGCTATGTGGTAACAAACAGCTAACTGTCCAGATTTATTAGCAAAATCTGGCAGCTCTAGCTTTTTGACAATTTTCTCTTTCCTCTGCAGTCCAGTGTGAAATAGTTTCTCCAGGGTGAATTGTCATTGGGAGAAATTCAGAGCTGCCGTGTGTCATTGGCAGATGGCCGAGGAGAAGCCGACAAAAGGGTTACCACCATTTTCCCCAAAAGCTCTTAGAGAAGGTTATTGATTATTTTCTAAATACCTTCTAACCTTCAGCACAGGATACTGTGATTATTAAAGAGGCACCATCATGTATCTTTTTAAAATAGTTGTCTCCGGGGCGCCTGGGTGGCTCAGTTGGTTAAGTGACTGCCTTTGGCTCAGGTCATGATCCTGGAGTCCCGGGATCGAGTCCCGCATCGGGCTCCCTGCTCGGCAGGGAGTCTGCTTCTCCCTCTGACCCTCCTCCCTCTCATGCTCTCTGTCTCTCTCTCTTTCTCTCTCAAATAAATAAATAAAAAATCTTTAAAAAAAAAATAGTTGTCTCCTTTTTGTTTTCCTAATAGTCACTCTGCCCAGGTCCCTCTTTAGGACCCAAAGGTGATGTTTCTTTCCATACCCACGGAATTTGTCCTTGCCCTTCTGGCAAATGGACTTGAATTGCTCCTGCTTCTGGCAGATGGTAGCTGGATTTACTTCATGGTCCTTGGGAAGGCCAGACAAGTGCCATTACATGAATACCGGTGACTGTGGTCAGCCCGCTGGCCCTCTCTCCCACACCACTTCTTTCTCTACCCCTGCCTTCCGCCACTTAATGTAGAGGCTCGCAGGTGGCATTTTTCTTTCAGGGCAACAGACTTTTGGGTAAAAATTATGTCTAAAGGTACCTATCAGCAGACTCTGGTGACGTCTAAAGTCGGGTGGCGTTTGACCTATGGTGTAAATAGCACTCTGTCATTTCTATATTACCCACAGCATATCTAATTTAAAAGTTCTTAATGACATCTGTGGTGCTTAAAGCCCTCAGACCAATTCATGGGGGTTTGGAGGAGCTATTGTGGCATTTCTGCCCTGTGGATGTGGTAAATGTTAGAGTTTGGTCTTTTAGTTCGCTCGTAGGCCATCCTTGGTGTTGCTGTGGGCCACCTGGACTCCTGGGCCACCCTTTTGCGTTGAGGGGGGAGAGTATACTTTGTTTCCACTTATTCTGCATTTGTTTCAACTCAATGAGCATCACAGATCCATTACTTAAGAACTATGGCTATGTTCTCCTGCCACATTTCTGATTTCTCAATGCCTGGGTGAGAAACAGAATCCCATCTAGAGTGGTCATTTGCTCCAGGCTCCCAGAGGTCCCAGAAACATACATTGTACCTTTGTTTTGGGGTTAGAAGACATCCATGAGCTCCTCATGCCTCTGGCCACCCTCAAGTAGTATTTTGAGAAATAAGGTTTTCCTTTGTCTCTCTCTCTCTCTCTCTCTCTCTCTCTCTCTCTCTCTCTCTCTTTTAAGCTGGGATCTGAGAGCATCCCAATTTGTTTGTTTGTTTAGGCTCTTTAGGTCCTATATGGGGTATACAAGCCTTCATACTGACCATTTTGAAGCATCGTGTGGACTAGTACGCTTCAGTTGGTACATTTGTTACTTTAAGAAATTGGCACATGGTTTGTGGTACCTGTTAAGATTTTTTAGCACAAATGTATTGAGTACCTTTTGTTGCCTAGGAGCTATGCTGAGTGCTGGGAATACACAGATGAGACAGGCCCAGTCTCTGCTCTCTGGTTGTCTTACAGTCTAGTAAGAGAGGAAGACACATCAACAAATAACTGTAACACTAAGCGCTGGCTAGAAAATTCCAGGTCAGGGCACTGGCATGAACAGAGGTTGAGGGCAGGAAAATACACGATTGGCTTGGGGAATCACAAGCAATGTAGTACAGTGGAGTGTGGTGTGCGTGTTGGCAGGAAGCTACTTGAGTAAAGACTGGGAGGTAGATGTGGGTCAGATTTTTAAGAGTTGAGTTTTTTACTCTCTGAAGTTGATTTGGGTATCCCGTGAATTCAAGAGGTTGGATCCATGGTAACAATTCTGTTGACATTCCTAGAACTTTAGTTTAGCAGGAGGTGGAAGACAAAGCTATTAAAACCAAAACTGTGATCCTCAGCCCTAGGGACCTCGTAAGTCAGAGGTTAGAGCATCCTGTATGGCTTGGAACTAGAGCTCTGCACTAGTCTGAAATGTATGTGCTATATCTTTGGCTTAGGGAAGGGAGAGATTTGGTTTGGAGGAAAGGTTGGGAAGGAAGGATAGCAAAGTTGGATAGTTTTGCACCTACTCCCCAGTCAGAAATTTACAGTTTGATTTCATTACTGTCTTGGAAATATTGTCATGTCCCAGAACATACAGAGATCCATATTTAAAACTAAGTGTGAACACCTCACTTCCAATTCCGATACAAAGGAGCAGTTTGGCTCATGTATGTGGTTCTACTTCACAAGCAGCCATGATCAGATGAGTAGGCTTGCAAGAGCAGCCAAAGATCGAGCCATTTAAGAATGCACTGGGCAGGGGCGCCTGGGTGGCTCAGTCGTTAAGCGTCTGCCTTCGGCTCAGGTCATGGTCCCAGGGTCCTGGGATCGAGCCCCACATCGGGCTCCCTGCTCAGCAGGAAGCCTGCTTCTCCCTCTCCCACTCCCCCTGCTTGTGTTCCCTCTCTCGCTGTGTCTCTCTCTGTCAAAGAAATAAATAAAATCTTTAAAAAAAAATAAAAAAGAAAGAAAGAATGCACTGGGCGTTGAGAGTCCGGAGCTGTTGTTCCCAGTACACCCTGACCCAGGCATATGTAGCATTACCCACTGGTCCAAAGCCAAAAAGCACTGTTCTTACTGCTAACACACCATCTTCCAAATGGGTGCCACGCTCGGACAGGGAGCATGGTTGGGCTGCTATGGAGACGCGGCGTTCACTGGAGGTCCTCTCTCCTGGTGCTTCGGTAGTGCTCTTCTGGTTGATGAAATAGCCATTATTCATGTTGCTTCATCTCTGTATTACTTTGCTGTGAGATGGGCGGGCCCTTCCTGGGCTGCTCTCTCTCGCTAATTATTGAGGGGGAGGAGGTATTGCTCTGTTAAAGAAGCACAGCACAAATTCTTTAAGCAAAGAGACTCTCTCAGGAAGAAAAATCTCTGCAAGGAGGTGTTAGGGTGTCACAGAGCTGCCCCTGAGGAGCCCCTTTCTACTCGGCCCTTGGAGAGAAGAATAGTTTCTGGAATTTAGCATGATGGTTTTATAATACCATTTCCCAGTCCTTCTGACAGACTGAATCTGAGTATCCCTGATCACTCAGTATAAAAACTCTTCAAAAAAAACCACAAAAAACAAAACACCCAACTCTTCATTCATCTGTTTCTTTTGTTTTTATCATTGGTGCTTTGGAAATCATGGTCCTACAAAATGTTTAGAGTTAGTGTTTAATCTGAAGGAACCTGTCTGAAGGGTCATGGGATAATTGAATTTCTCTATTAAAAACAATGTTTTCCTCACTGGGAGTCCTGAGCACTGGCGAGGAAATTCATATTACAGCCTTGCTGCTACCTGTATCTTGTTCCTTATACTGGATCCCCACTAGAATGATGATTTAAAATAATTTTTATCAATGCTTTGGTACAAATAATTTTTAAAAATCAGGCTTATAACAACAGTGAGAACAAAAACAATCAGGTCAGCATTGCTCCCTCTGAAGCCTGTTCCTCTGGAGCAACCACTTTTTAATGGTTTTAGCTATTGTTTTTGGTATTTACCTTTGTATCTTATATAATATGTTCATACTGCTATTACTTGATTCATTATTTTAAGTATTGTTTGTTGACTCCCTGTGATGGTAGATGAAAATCTGGCTGTCTTGTGGCCTATTATCAGTCCGGCTTGGCTGGTTTATGCTGCAGACAGACCACTCCTAATTACCAGTGACTTCACACAACAAATGTTTATTTCTTGCTCATGCTACATGTTCAGCCCAAGTGGGTAGGGAGCCTCTGGCTCATGTTGGTCCTCCAGGCTGATGGAGCCTCCATCACAACACCTGATTCCGTGATCTCTGCCAAATGGGCAGATGATACGGGGATTGCATCCTAGCTCTCAAAGCTTCTGCCCAATTATTGTACAAATCAGGTTCATGCATGTTTTATTGATCAAAACAAATCACATCGCCACACTTAATCTGAAAGGAGGCCAGGGAGTGCAGGCCTACCACGGGCCTGGTAGGAGAAACCTGGAGTATTTGGGAACAGCCCTAAAGGCTACCACATAGCCCCTGCCGTGTTCCCATGTTCCCTATTGCCCTCATGTAAGTAAATTACATATTTTTTCAAAATGGAAGTTAATGTTTGTATCATTATAGGTTGCTAAATATCATCCACCGGCAAGCCAATGTGTTATGTTTACATGTCATTTTTAAAAATAATATTTTATTTCCCCAGGGTCAATAATTGCCTAATTTTTTATTTGCCTACTACTCTTTGTATTGATTCCTTATTTTCTCCACAACATTCATCAGACTTGTCAGATAGTTCTCTGTGTTGTTTTCTTTTTTTTTTTTTAAATACTTTATTTATTTATTTGACAGAGAGAGACACAGCGAGAGAGGAAACACAAGCAGGGGGAGTGGGAGAGGGAGAAGCAGGCTTCCCGCGGAGCAGGAAGCCCGATGTGGGGCTCGATCCCAGGACCCGGGGATCACGACCCGAGCTGAAGGCAGACGCTTAATGACTGAGCCACCAGGCGCCCCTCTCTGTGTTGTTTTCTAAATATGAACAACTATCAGATAACCTATAAATTTGTTTTTTTTCCTTCAGTTTTCCAACTTCCTGCTTCAGTCTGGGATAGTTGCTCTCCAGGCTTGCTGAATAGGTATCATCCTGAGACTTCTGTTGCCAATTTCCTGATTTAGAGTCCCAGTTTTCTGGGGTCCATGTCTCCCTTTTTTTTGGTTTACTCACTTGTTTTGTTGGAACACACACTCTAGTAGCTTCCCAAGTAAAGGTGTATGGGAAGTGTACTAGTCAGCTGTTTTAGTAGGTGATGCTGTGGTTGTAAATATTCTAAAACCTCCCTGGTTTATACAGCTGGGTTTCCTTCTTATTCATGTCCTGTGTCCTTCAGGCATCAGCTACAGCTCTAGCTAGGTCTTTTTCATTCTGGGACCCAGGCTGAACAGGAAGTCCCCTTTCAGGAAGAGCAGTTCTCATGGCAGAGGAAAAAGAGCCCTCACAGAACTAGTGATGACTCTCAAAGCTTCTGCTTAGAAGTGGCACGCATCACTTTTGTTCCCCTTTCATTGGCCAGAGCAAATCTTATGGTCAAGCCTGATATTAGTGAGCATGAGCTGTAAGGCAAAATTGCACAATTCACCATAGGAAGTAGATAGTGTGGCCACACATACAATTATAGGTTGATCCCCACCCCCACCCCCCCAGAATTTTGAAGGCACTGCTCCATCATCTCCTACTTTTCAGTGTTATTGAATAGTCTGATGCTGATCTGACCCCTATTCTGCATGAGACTTTTCTTCCTTTACTCTGGAAGCTTTTAGGATTTCCCTTTAACCGCTACTATTTGGAATTTTAATGATGATGTGAGTTGGTGTAGATCTTTGTGCATTCATTTTGCTGGTCCTTCCTTGGGTCCTTTCAATGTGGAAATGTATATCCTTAGTTTCTGGGGAATTTTCTAATTTAATCATTTTCCCCTTTGTTTTTTCTTTCTGAAGTTTCAGTTACTTGGACGTTAGACCTCCTTGAATATTCTCTACTTTTCGTAGCTTTTTCTCTCTTGGTCTTTCTGTTCTACTTTTGGGAAGACAAGTATTTTAATCTTCCTCCTCCCCCTTTTCACATTTTGATGATCGGGTTTTCAATGTCCATCAATTCCCTTGTTTTTCGTCTCTCCCTTTTTCATAGTGTCCTGTTCATGCTTATGGATAGAATTTTTTCTCTTATCTCTCTGAAGAATGTGTGTGTGTGTGTATGTGTGTGTGTGTGTTACATATTCTAAAATATATGTGAGGTTTCCTTCTATTATTGCATCATTTATGTTTTCTCTGGGTTCCCTTTTCTAATTTGTTTGAAGCCTCTCTCATGTTAGAAGCTGTCCTCAAATGTCTTGTGACACTTGACAGTCTATTCTAGTGGAGCCCTCAAAAGCTGACCGGAAGTGTCGGATGGAAAGGCAGAGCTTGTCAACTGGTGGGCTTCACTGCGAAGTGATTGGCAGCAACTGACTTTTTGTTGGAGGACATCCAAATGCCAGTGTATAGAGGAATTTCCTCTAGTGACCTTCACCCATGGCATCCTTTAGTCTACCTGCAGGTATTTTGGGATTGGAGGTCAGCTGGCTAGGTTCCCGCCATTCCATGTATTCCTGCCATTCACTTGATCCCTCTATTTTCTGTTAGGTGCCTTACCCCACCCTGTTCCTAGTGCCCTGGGTGAGTCTGATTCAGTGTCTTCAGAGAGTATATATCTTGTTTCGTAGGGACAAAAGGAAGGGAAGGAATAGTTACTTGGCAAGCTGCATGGGACGAAGGAAATGTGGGAGCCCGCTCTTCCATGTACAGACTTCCAATTCCTGTTTTCCTGTATCTGACCCTAACTTCTGTGGTACCTGGTATTTCTAAGCCCTAAGCTTTCCCAGGATTCTTTGGGGGCTAATTGGCTCACTTTTTACTGGTATCTCCTTCTACAGGCACTTAGGTTAAAGTTTTGTCTACTTTACCATATTGATATACCTTCCTTCATTTACATCCCGTTTTCAAAAAATCTGTGGACAGTTCTCATCCACTAAGGTCTCCTTTCCTACTCTCTTAATCTGTGTGAACCTTTGCCTCTTCCTCTTCCTCTCTCTTCTCTCATTGTTTTTGTTTTAAGTCCTTTATTTTTGTTTTAATGGGGCTTCCTGAGAGGGAGGGTGGGAGAGAGAGAGAGAGAATGAGTATCACATGTGGTCAACCTGCCGTATTTAACCAGAAGTCAAGCTGTGGAAGAATTTTAAAATCTAGTTTTCTTTACCTCGTGCTGAACTAAACATGGCCTTAAAATATACCCTTGATCTCCTAAATGAAAATAGCATTATACTTGGGTAGGTGACATATTTTCCCTACAAAATTTTAAAGACAAAACTTGAATGTTGATGGAAATTAAAATGTCTCACACTGAGCATGGTAAATGAGTAAATGAATGAATCGTTGAAGAAAAAGGAAAGATAATGTAATGGCTAGTCTTGGTTTAATATTTCAGATCCCCTCTTTACCCTTCCCTACCCTGCTCTGGGCCCCTGGAGACTGGCTTCGATGGACCGCATCACCCAGGCTCCCTCGTCCTCTGGCTTCCTGTGGGTTTGCCCAATGGGGGAAGGAGGAGGATCAGAGAGTCAGAAAGAAAGAGCTGTCTGGGCATTTGTTTCTCTAGCTCCCTGTCTGCTGGGTCACATTTGGCAGGGATTGTGTCCCTCTACCTGTGTCACACCTTCTTTTGGGTTGTCCCTTTCGGACAGCCCCAGCTTTTACTAGGCCCTGCTCTCCTTTCCACTTCAGGCCCTAGGATGGTAGCAACTTCTTACTCTTGGCCCAGGCCTGCTGCAAAGTCCCTTGTCGGTCTCCTTCACTCTGCCCGCACCTCAGTTCCATCTTTTTAATGTGCTCTCTGTTGCCTGCCAGGACCCTGGATGACACAAGCGCTCTAGTACAGCTCTCTCATCATCATCGAGGTACTTTTGGACAAAGTACTCCACTTGACGGGCCACACTTCTTTCTGTCTGAAAAGTGCTGAGGTGGAAGAGGGTGGTCTGGTCTCTGGTCTGATGGCCCCTTCTAGTTCTGACATCCACACTTCTGCATGATGCGGCAGTGGTCCGTAGTGAGCTCTAGCTCCAGTTCTCTCCTTCTGGCTCTGTGGGCCACTGTGGATAATTCTGAGTGGCGGGTGATCACCAAATAATTGCGTTCTTCTTTTGGGAGGCAGTTTGCTGGAATGAAAGAATATAGACCTTAGAGTCAGACTGGGGTTCAGAATCAGGCTCTGCCACTTTCTTACTAAGTTACCTTGAGTACATCACTAAACCTGTCTAAGTGTCCAGTTCTTCATCTTAAGATGAGGGGCTGTGATGGACACTGTTAGTTACCTATCCAGCAGGTATCTCCTTCTTTGTTGAAGGAATGCTGATTTCCATCAGGTGCAGAACTGAACTTTCAGTTGAGCGTTTGATACTTGCAGCCTGTGGTAGATATCACTAGTGTTTACTAACGTCGGCTTCTGTCCTTCTGAGAACATGAAAGACTAACTTCCAAGTCCTCTTGTAGTTAGGTGGGGCTGTGTGGGAAGTCTGGCTAACGAGCTGTGAGGGAAAGTGACCCGTGTCGCTTCATGGCTGGAGCTGAGAAGAGCAAGCGTGCGGTCTCGTGGCCTTCCTGGTGGGGCCTCCGCCGGCCAGGGTTGCTCAGTGACTGCGGGGAGCACAGGTGCTCCTCACCTTGCAGCGAACATGTAGCATGAGTGAGAAGTAAACTGGTGTTCATGTTAAGCCACAGTGGCGTTTTGAGGTGAATTTGTCACGGAATGCACAGCTGAAAGCATCCCCATAGGCATAGGACATTATCTTCCTTGAAGGGTTGTGTGGGTCGGACTTTCTGGATTTGATTCCTAACTCTGTTACATATAACTTGTATGACCTTGGTCAAGTTACTTAACCTTTGTATGCCTGGGTTTCCTCATCTGTAGCACAAGGTTAACAATCCCTCCTTCCTCGCAGAATCTGCATTGAAGAAATTACTAGGCATGAAGCACTTACAATAGGGCCTGGCCGGCGGGAAGTGACTTGCGATGCTTGCTGGTGGAGAGCCTGTATTTCGCAGCGTCGTGCACCGTGCGTGGCTCTCGTCAGCAGGGGCACTGGTACCTCTATTGCTGTTGCAAGGATTAGAATGACCCACGTAAAGTCCTGGCACATAGTGGGCACTTAATACAAGGTTCACAGTATTTGGTGATTGTGCTTTTGTACTTACACCCTGGATAGAGGCCCCTCGTCTGTTGCTTCTCTTAGAATGATAGAAGCGTTGCTCTCTAAGACTTCCTTTACAACGTAGTAGGTAGTTGAATGTGTGGATCTCAAAGGATGTTTCTGAATACAAAGTAAAGAAGACATTGGTATGGCAGCAATACCTTAATTAAGCAGGAAAGGTACTCATCAGAAGGGGTGCTGTTTGTAAGTTTGAAGACAAAGCAGCCCCACTCATGAGACTCTGAGCTTGGATAATGAATATTTGACTGCGTGTGTCATTTAGAGTCCTGAAACGCTGTCTGTCCATGCTCTGTATTTTGTAGATGATGGAACTGATCCCAGAGAGGGGAAGGGGCTGGTCTGGGATGACACAGTCAGTCAATAGCATGGGCAGGACTAGAGCCCAGGTTTCTGGGCTCCCAAGTGCACGGCTAGGTAGAAAAAGCGAAGTTTGGTCTTTTAACAGTTGTGCCATTTGGAAACTAACATCAGACTTGATGAGAAAATTAAAGTAAGTCTGCTTCCTACTCTGCCCTTCGCCCAGCTCATCATCTGTTTTGTTGGTGCTGGTTAGCTCATGCCTTTGAATACATCAGAAGTGGCTTGAATTTCTCTTTCCTTTGCTGTCTGTTCATTGGCTGCAAGAGTGTCCTGTCCATTCTGGCTTTCACATGGGCTGCCCAGAAGCACCACGGGCTTTGCTTCTTAGCCAACTAGAGGGCGGCAGAAATGAAAGAGGCTTGCCAGTGTGTTTCCTTTGTTGCGTTTCCTTGGACACAAACACAGGAGGGGAGTTTCTACGGAGCAGCTAGTCTCCCCCCATTTTGGATTTTGCTGGGGCAGGTAGTTGAACTCTTTAAGGAAGTCTGGATTTTCTCTGTCTCGGGAAATTACTGATACCATCAGAGCCAGAAGGAGGTGAGTAAAATGGAAAAGAAAATTCGTAAGAGTCACGCCAAGATTCAGATTTCCAACCCCACCCAATTCTCCCCCAGCTCTCCTTTCAGCTGTGACTTGCTTCCCAGGAAGCAGAAAACAATAGTCTACTGATTGAGTTTCAGTCTAAACTCTTGGCAGTTAAGGGTGAGGGAAGTAAAACCTAGTTACATTTACAATCAAAGTCCATATATCTCCATTGGGAGGCAGAGTCTTTGCGTATACTTTGCAAGGTGGGTCTGGTTCTGAAGCCAAACTTGGAAGTGCATTTGTTTTGGTAACTATTCTCTTGCTTAAAGTTCTAGGCGGTCTCTTTGGAGTTAATCACTTCTAGAAAAGTGCAGAGGTCTTACAGTGAAGAAAAGGAAAAGCATATTAACTGTAACTGGACTGGGTCCATATCATGAGAGCTGGGAAAACCCGAGATCTTGGGATAAAGGGAAAGCCAGTGGACAGCTGGATTTTATGGTAGGGAACGTGGGATAAAGACTCAGTTGTTCCATTCTGATCCCTGCTCCCCACCCCACAGGAGAATTTAAATTTTGTCTACCCTGCTTAGCTTCCCAGAGTAGGTACCGTATTGTTTAGAGAAGTAGACTCATTTATCGGAAGTTCTCTTTGTGTATAACACTGTCACTTGTAAGTCATCTTTATCTTTCTCTGTTGGACCTCTCTCCTATCCTTCTTTCTCTGCACTCATTCCTTTGGTCAGTGAATATGTACTAGAGGTCGATTGTGTGCCAGATATGGTGCCAGCCCCATGGGTATAATGGTAACTAAGACAGTGTTCCTCTCATGTATTGCTGCACAATAAACCACCCTCAAAATTTAGTGGCTTGATGCAACAACCATTCTACCATATTCCATAATTCAGGAATTTGGGCAGGGCACAGCTGGATGATTCTTGTCATTGACAGAGATCACTCAGCAGTATTCAGCTGGTCTGGTGGGTCCACCACAGCTTTACTCATAAGTTTGCTGCCTTGGCAGAGATGGCTGGAGGGCTAGGCTCAGCTGGCCCTGTCAACCAGAGCCTTACCAACAGAGTGGTTTCATGGTGATTGGAGTTGTTTGGTGGCAGCTTAGGGCTCCAGGAGCTAGTGTTCTAGTGACCCAGGTAGAAGATGCATGGCCTTTTATGACCCACCCTCTGATGTCCCAGAATGTCACTGCCTCTGCATTCTCTTGGTCAAGCAAGACAGCAGGGGTCAACCAAGATGCAAAGCAAGGTGATTAGATTCCACCTCTTAGTGAAAGAAATCGCAATGACTTGGCAGCCATCTTTAACATCACAGACAGACAGAACTGCTCTCCTTTAAGAGATTTATATAACTTTGGAGCTGGAAGCAGACTGGCCAACAAATAATCCAGGGACCCAGGCCGCCTGGAGGAAATGACTAGAAAGTCTATTTAGTTGTATAGTGAATAAATACCCTTTCATGGCTAAACAGCGGAGGGTCTGGGGTTGTTCCCTTGTGCTCTCCTGGGCTTCCTATGACCACACTTGCAATCTCTTGCTCAGCATTCCATATCACACCAGCAAACAACCAACTCTCTTGGCTAACATACTTACAGGGAACAGTGCCCAGCCATGTGTCTGATCACAGCTGCCTCCATCATTCTGATTGGTTACACCATAAGAGACTCTTGACTCTAGGGAACAAGCTGAGGGTTGCTGGAGGGGAGGTGGGTAGGGGGATGGGGTAACTGGGTGATGGGCATTAAGGAGGGCACGTGATGGAATGAGCACTGGGTGTTATATGCAACTGATGAACCACCTAATTCTACCCCTGAAACTAATAATACACTATATGTTGACCAACTTGAATTTAAGTAAAATAAAATTAAAATTTAAAAAAATCCAATTGTTTGACTGAACAGGGGTTTTGCTAAGTAATTACTAACTAACTAAGCTTGTCCAGTCAGAATATTGGCATTATTGTTCCATCTACTGGGACAGTTCCCCTCTTCTTTATTTTGTTGATTTTTACTTATTCTTTAGAATTCATTGTGAGGAGCCCCTCTTGCTGGAAAACTTTTCCTGACCCAATTGGACTCAAATGCCTTCCTTTGGACTCCCTTAGCCACCCCTACCCCCAGCCTATCTCCATCATTACTATGCTTACCATATTTTATTATAATCCTTGATTATTGACTTTCCAACTGCCTCCCCTGACAGAGATGTATTGTTAACGCAGCAGACATGTTTAGCATGGGAATGTCAGCTAAATATCAGGTCCTCTTTGAGTCAGCTACAGATACCGGGGTGATTCAGACTGATACGGTTGCTCCCTGCATACATGGAGCTTCCAGGTGAAGGCAAATATTGAAAGAATCACTACAAATGCATTGAGTGTTCCCCAAAATGCCCAACTCTGAGTCACACAAGTAGCGATAGGGACTATACCATTCATTGTCTCTGTTGTTGCTACGATGCCTGGCATAAAATATTACCTCAGTAAATGTTTATTAAGTACATGAGTGAGTGTTGTTGGTACATTAGTTGAATATGTGGATAAAGTTATGTGAGCAGAGTATCATTTCTCTTATTGTTAGAGCCCCCCCTAAGATTTTACCAGGCTGGGCCACGATTCCTTTCTTTAAGGAGCAGTGGGGACAGAGCCAGCCCCTTTCCTGCCAGCCAGATTATGCTTGTCTCTGCTCATCCCTGGCTCAGTCTGATGTCTGGGGCTGCAGTGTGGTACCCCTCACACCAAGGTTTGGTTTTCTCGCTTGTTAACCTTTGACTTCAGCTATCACGACCCTGTTGATGGATGAACCTTAGTTTACTGCTGCCCATGTTTTATCCCTTGGAGTAATTTGGGGTAGCCCTTGACTGGGGACCATATGACCTAAACCTGTTCTGAACAGACTCACCTTGCCCTCTACCACCTTCTGGTGGACCTAGCTGAAACTCTGTTGACCCTTTCTGGGAAGCTTTCCTTCCAGAATTGGCTTTCCCTGCACAGAATATGATTTCTAGATCCAGGTTCTTAGAACAAAAAAGGCACAGTTTTTGGAATCAGACATAATTGGTTTTGAAGGGACTCTTCTACTTGCTAGTTATATCCCTGTGAGCCTAATTTTGTCATCTGTAAAAATGGGGTAGAGTTGTTTTAAGTGTAGTCTGCCATGTAATTGCTGAGAAAATGATAGTTCCCTTCCATGTGTGGATTGACTTTTGCATTCAAAGCAGACATTATTGATGCCTTTCCCTTCAGTATGTCATTTATTTTAGGAAATTTTCCCACATGGTGATGGTGATGGTGATTTGCTTCTAGGGCCAGCCTCGACCACACCATTACCAGAGTTTCTGGACTCTGGTCACATGGCATGCATTGTATCTGTCGCTAAGATGGGATTGAGTCTTCATGTAGGACATAAGTGGCCATCACCATTTAAAGGCCCATTGTTACAACAGATTTTTAGAAAATTTTATCAGATCTTTTGTAAGAATATATGCTTAATGTACACTAAGGAACCCAAATATCAAAGCGGTCTGTATTATGGTTCTCCAGAGAAACAGAAGGAATAGGAGAAATTCCATGATCTGCCATCTAAAAGCCAGAGACCTGGTCAAGCCAATAGTATAGTTTGAAGACCTCTGAATCAGAAAGGCAATGGTGTGGATTCCAGTCCAAGTCTAAAGGCCTGAGAACCAGGAGTGTCAAAAGCAGAAGATTTATGTCCCAGCTCAGTCAGTCATACAGAGATGGAATTCAACCTTCCTCTGCCTTTTTGTTCTATTCAGGCCCTCAATGGATTGGTTAATGCCCACCCACATTGGGAAACACCATTTGCTTTACTCAGTCTACCAATTCAAATGCTAATCTCTCCCAGAAACACCCTCATAGACACACCCAGAAATAATGTTTAATCAGATATCTGGTTATCCATGGCCCGGTCGGTCTGACACATAAAATTAACCATCACATTGCCAAAAAACCTTGCTTGCTCCCTGCCTCACCTTTTGCCCAGCCAGGTATCCCCAGTTACACCTGTAGGCATTCAGATCAGGCTTGCTTAGAATTAATTTCCAGGAACATAGGAAGGGAATAAATACGGGTACCAATTTGGGCAGCACTGCCCTCAGGATCAGGGTCAAGGCCTTAGGTTAGGACAGCCTTGCTGGTCTTCTGGTCCTTGAATATCTTGTGCTATTCCTGCAGCATTTTCACTATTCACAGTTGCTGACTTGTCTCCTTTTTATATGCACTTTTTTTTGGGTAAAATAAGACACACATAATACAAATTCAAATAAAATAAATGTATTCGGTGAAATGTAAGCCCTTCTCTCCTAGATGATCCTGTGTCCCCTGGTTCCCCCCTTCAGACGTAGCTGCTACAACCACCTTCTTGTGGCTCCCTCCAGAGTGAGTCTGTACACTTATAAGTATAAATGTAGATACTTGCGTGGTCTTAGGGCTTCCCATCGGGCTCTGCTCACCAGTCTGTGTGTCCTTTTGTGTTCTGGTCATTTCTCTGGAACAAGCCTTCTCTGCTTCCCTGTCGTGACATCATCATTCTCTACTTTTCACCTGCCCTCCACCTGCTGCCCTGACCTGCTAAGACCCTAATCTGGAACAGGAAGAAGTAGAATTCATCATTTAGAAAGATGAAAGCATTTCTAGTTTCTATTTCCACTCTATATTGTCTAACCCTGCAAAATTAAATTACGCCTGTTCATCTGCTACTGACTCACTGTATTCCATGAGAAAGCCATTTGCATTTTTCTTCACAACAACATCTTTCTCTTCAGGATGCTCTGGCAACTAATGTTTTAAAATTCTCAGAAAAAGTCATAATAATAAAACCTTCCCATCCTAAGCATCTAAAAATTGAATTGAGACCAAAGCACAGAGAAGTATTATTAAAGAAGCTAAATAGTTTACAAACTCAGCAATGCCACACTGAAGATTAAGTGCAGTAGATTGGGAATTCATTTAGGGCACATTTGCATTCTGTGTTTCCAGACGTGGCCACATACACAGTTCACCAAATGCATCTCCACAGAGTGAGATATGTTGAGGTATTTAGAAAATGGTAGCATCACACAGAGGAGCAATTGATTCTACCCAGGGAGGTGATAAGAACTTACAGAACATTGGGCTAGATTTTGAAGGCTGAATGGGAGCTTTTTGGTTGGACAGGAGCGGGGAAAGGCATTCTAAACAGAGGGAAAAATATGAGAAGAGTGCAGAATCGCAAAACATCCCTGGGATATCCTGACAATGGGGGCAGTCCATTTTGACTAAGGCATGGAGTGTGTGGCTGGAAAGACAAGCTAAAGACAGGCTTTGGAAGACTTATATTCCATGCTAAAATTTTTTGATATTTTTTTCTTATAAAATAATAGGCACTGGAGAGTTCCAAGTAAGGAAGTGACATTACCAAATGTTTATTTTAGGTTTTTCTGTCAACAGTGTGCAAATTGGATGGAGGGAGAGACACTGGAAGCTGGAATACCAGTTACCAGCTGTTTCATTAGTCCCAAATGAGAAAGGATGGGGGCTTGAACTAGGGCAAGAACAGTGGGGATAGAGAGAAGGGGTACCATTTAGATGACCTGTCTGACTGATGAGTATTTGGAGTGGGTGGGGAGGGCAAGTGGAGGAAATGAGAGGATGGAGGGAGGGGATTGAGGGTGGAAATGAGCCATAGAATTTCCGAGTTGGAAGGGGCCTCAAAGTTCAGCTAGCCTAGGCTAAGTACATTTGAATGCATCCCTACAAGTGGTATTCTAGCCTGTTCTTTGAGTACATCCAGTGTCAGAGTGCTCATTATATCTCAAGGCAGCCTACTTCATCTTCAGGTTATTAGAAAGATAGGCTTCTTTAGGCTGCACCAAAATCTATCAACTGATGTCTCCTACTACTTGGTCCTAGGTTAAACTCCTTAGAGCCACACAGGCCAAGGCAAATCCTTTGTCAATGGGAAAGCTCTTCACATACTTAAAAGCAGATTTCATATGCTGCTATGTCTTCTCCTGTCTAGAGTAAACTTTTAAAGTTCCTTCAGCTGGTCATCACATGACATTGTTTCCTGTCCATCTGTCATCTGTGAGGGCACAAAAGGCTTCCTACGGAGTAAAATGTGTCACTTCCTTTTCTTGTGACTTTTTATTGGTTTAGATAAATCGATGTATATGAAAGGAACCTCAAATTAAAAGCAACTTGCGGGGCACCTGGGTGGCTCAATTGGTTAAGCGCCCAACTCCTGATTTTAGCTCAGGTCATGATATCAGGGTCGTGAGACCAAGCCCCAGCTCACATTCCATGCTGGGCATGGAGTCTGCTTGGGATTCTCTCTCTCTGACTCTCCCCCCCTTCCATTGTGCTCACACGCACGTGGGTGTGTGTGCATGTTCTTGCTCTCTTTTTTTTGAAAAAAGCAACTTGGAAAGGAATCATATGGAAGTATTTGAGAATGAGATAATAAAGACCAGTTCAATAACACAATTTCAGAAGCTTAAGCCCTGAATCAGTTAGGACTGGTGCTGATACCATTAACCTGGGTGTCAGAGAACTGGAGATGATTTGCAGAATGAAAGTGTTAATAAACCATACACTCTGGGGTAGGAGAGGCTTTTAGAGGTCAGTTGGTCTAAGTTCATCATTTTACAAATGGGAAGATTGAGGTTCAAAGAAGCAAGGGACATGCCCAATGCCCCACAGCTAATAAGTGGCAGAGCAAAAACTAACCTAGGTCTTCTGATTCCCAATTCAGTGCTTTTCTCCTACACTGTGTTTCCTTAACTTGGGACACAAGCAAGAGCCAGCTTGAAAAGGATACCCTTTGACCACCTTCTCTCTGATCACTGTCAGCAAATTCTATTTCACTCTGAAAATATATTTCAAATGGTATGGAGTTATATGAAGAAGTATTTAAGACTCTTGAATTGCTCTCCAAAGCACCCCTGCCATATTCACCAAAGACAGCAGTTCATGTTATTTGGAGTTTTGAATGGACATGAACATTGGTGAGGGTAAGTCCCCAGTATTGCAAGGAATCTGTCTACTGAATGTCTAAATGATATGGGAATGCTGATAAGACATTTAGAAATAGAAATGGAAATACTAGCCAATAATGCATATTATTGTGTGATGAAACACCGATGCCAGGTAATCATATTATTGCAAAATCAGTATAAATAGAAATTCAGAATGGTAGAATTCCTCCTGACACGTGAGCAATGTACATGAGTTTTTAAGTGTTGGAAAGGGGAGCTGTTGCTAAGAATCTGGGGTATTGGAGACCTGGAACACGGTCTAAAGGCATTCTGGATATTTTTTATTTGAAAAAAAAAAAAAAGAATGCCAGTCTCTGACAATCTCCAGATTTCACATTTATGTAGTCCCCCAAAAGGTCACAGTAGCAGACCTCCCATGAATCTAGATCCCTCTCTAGCTGAGGGCTTCCAGGTGGGAACTATAACAACTGTGATGAGCTGCTGGCCTTGTGTGAAGATGACCCAGGCCTGGTTCTGTTCCAGGAAGGATGTCCAGAGCCTTGTGAGGATTTAGCAGTATGGGCAGATGAAAGTCTTCCAGCTTAAAGGCAGAGTCACTTATCATCATTGTCTGCCAGCCCAGACTAAAGGAATGTGGCACAGTGCGTGAGCTCTATAGTCATTTTACCAGAAACCAATACATGTTGGTCAGTCAGGGGTACATCCACTCCCAAATGGTCAGAGAAGGGAGGGATCATTTTGAGAATATGCTTCTGTCAGGGATGTGCTATATATTGTCTGCTATCAGAACTTCCTTATTAGGAAGTACCCATTACCAATTTGCTTAGATATCAATGTAACAATCTCAGTAGGTGTATATGAATGATTTTTTTTTTGAAAAACCCATTTAAACTCAAATATAGATCGTATTTTCCAAAAATGTGTACCCATAAAACATACCAAATTTGAAGAGAATATGAACATTTAAAAGGATTATAGGAAACCTGCTAAAAGCCCTTAAAAAATGGGCCTAGTTTTACATTCCAATTCTATAAGATAGCCTGCCATTACAAATCTATACCATAATTTATATGATATCGATTTTATTGTCACAACTTTGTAAATGCTCTGTCATGTATATTTTTGTGGTCCATAAATGTTCAAAATAACATCTGGAGACCAAGTCACTATTCACAGTAAAGGAAATAGAGGGATTAGAGCCCATTAATGGGCTCTGTGCTTTGCCCTGAGAAACCTGCCTAAGAAACATCTCTTGAAAAGCAAGCAAAAGAAGCACTCAAATAATAGGAGTTCAAAATGCGACTTCAAAAATGGGAAGGTGTGTAGCCTAAAGTGACCACTCCATTTGAAAGCCCTCATTTTGTCCAAGAAGGAGTCCAAGAACCCGCAAAGGCTATGTTTTGTAGAAGAAATTGACACTCAAGCATCCAGCTACACTAGGCATCAAAATTCTAGGTGAGCAGATGACAGCTTTGGCATATAAACATGTCCTGACCACGTAACTCCCAGTCATAGACCTGGAGCTGCCTGCATCATCAAGTCAATACTTTGGGACTCAGGGCCACGGTTATAGTGGTGCTAGTTGGAGAATCAGTCTGTTTAGCCCAGACTAGCTAAGGGGCTTTGCCCTTGGGAGGGGATGGGAGAGAAACTGACTGTTTTGCTCCCAATTTCCTTGTCCTGTGTTAGAAACAAAGCACAAAGTTGGCCGGGATTAGTGTTAGCTTTGCTCACAGCTGCTGACCTCTGATTTAACCAGATGCCATAACTATAGCAATGGGGCAACTGGAATTTTGAGTTTAACGTGCTAGTGAAATTTACTAAATATAGCACACTTTGTGGTGGGGTGCATATTGCAGGTATTTCCTTTATTTTTCAAATAACAAAGTCAGTCAGGCTTTGGAAAGAAAGTTAATTTATTATATATGATGGCTGCTGAAGTCTCCCTACCCCCTTGATCTACATCTATAAATGTGTGTTTTGAAGCCAAATGAGATAAACCAGCTTGATTGTCTAAGGCATGGATGGAAATTGGGCTATCGTAAAACTATCTTCAGATTTGCGTAGGTATTGGAATATTCATCTTTGGGATTTAGTGGAAAGAACCTTGGGTTGAGAGTAAGGACACCTAAGTCCCAGCCTCTATTACTAAATCATTATGTGATCTTGGACAGGTCTCTAAAGGGACTCTGGGTCTCAGGTTCCCCATTTTTTAGTGCTTGGGAGCTGAACTCTTCCAGCTCTCCCATTCTAGGATTTTGGAACATTTAGGGTTATGTTTCTCCCTGCTTTGTCTCTGGAGAATAATTACTGATATCTTGTGGAATGAGAAAGAGAGACCCACATCCCAGAAATGGATCAGAGAGGTGATGACATGTACAGCTTCAGTTTCTTTACAGGTTTTCTTCTGGTTAGGGAGGTTCTCGCTAAACTCCACAAGCCCTCTAAGGGGACTGATTATTGGCTTCATGTTTCCTCAGTCCTCCTTTACCTACAGATGGGCCTAGGTGGCCTCCAGATAAAGGCCATCATCCCTCTCTACCCCATTCAGCAAGGCTCTGGACCCCATCCTGTCCATAGTCAAGGGAGATTTAAAGGGTCCAGGGTCACTGAGGCAGGGTGGCTGTGTGTTCTTCTCAGATTCTGTACCTTGGTCCTAATAAATAAATTCTTGATACTTTCCTGTGACCAACCCCTTGCCTCGTTCCTTGTCTATTACCCACTCTCTTTTACCAGAGAGTCTGGGTCCCTCCCTGCCTTAGCTTCATACTTGGTGTCGTCCTTTGAAGACTGGAATTCTTTTGCTACTTTCAGTCTTCTTCAGCTTGGCCACTTCCAGAACTGTCTGGATTTGCCCATCAGCCTATCTGCAGAGGTCTGTCTATGACTTGTCCCTGAGAGTCCATGATGCCTCCTAGCCTACTGTCCAGCACAGCCCCTTGTTGCTTACTGCTGGCCTTCACTAAAGCTGCTGCTGCCTTGCCTGGACCTCTGCGTATGCTTATTACCAGACCTTCTTAAGATATGTTCCATTTGCTTTGTGGGGGCATTGCTGTGTGACTCACTTCTGGGGCTCCCTGACACTGACTAGTAGCCTCTACTTCTCATATCTCATTGGAGACCCCGCACTCAAAGCCTTCGTGGGCCTGCCTGGTCTCTGGGTTCTGGATCTCTGTGGGCTTGTCTATCCCAACCCCAGCCAGTTTCCAGTCATAACCTACGAAGTCTATGTGGCATTTCTTGGGCCAGGTTGTCCTATCTGTGCCCATTCCTCAGTACACAAGCCAATTCCATTCCTCAGGGTGGAAGCTACCGTGTCCAGACTCACCCACTCTCTGCCAGTTAACAAACAGCCTTGTAAAACTTTTAGGTCAATGACTTTGTAGGCTAAATTCAAGTTAAAATTCTAAGATGGACAATGAAAAGAATTTCTGTATCTCTGCAACCTACAGTAGGGAGAAGGGTTACTGTTGCGAATTTTTGAGCCAGCAAAAGGTCATTAGGTAAAAGGTGAAAAATACCTTTATGATCTTTTTGGAAGTAAAGTTGCATGTGAATCTAAGGTGACATTGTTATTGTTATAAATAGCCTAGTAGTCTTCAATTCCTTGCAAAAGTGCTTCTAGCCTAATGAAATAACCCAGAGTCCTGGCCCCAATAGCAGGGACGTGTGTACTGGTTAGCTATGTGCTCTTGTGCTGAAGACTTACTCTTTCTGAACCTCAAGTTCATCATCTGCCAAATGAGGCTTTGTGGAGATAGTATCTCTGCTTATTTATAAGCTCTCAAGGTGGTATCAAGAATACCAGTTAGTAAACAGTGGATGTGAAAGTGTTTTAAGAACTGTAATGCATCATACGGATTATCTGGTCTTTTTTCCCAGGTAGGTGGGGGCCATGGACATGGAACCTCTTGCCTACTGTTGGTGGACAGCAAAGATTGGGATCAGCGCCCTGAGGGAATAGCAGATCAGGAATAAGGCAAATGGCCTGACATGGAGCCAGATGAGACTAGGGAGACAGTACACAAAGCCAAGTGCTTTGGGGGAGCCAGCAGAGCCAATTCATGGGGAAGTTTGAAGGAGAGGAATTTCCTGAGCTAGAGTCAGGGGCTACTGACTTCTTTTTGTTTGGTGCCTCCTGTTGCTGGTCTAACAGCTTAGACTGAAGCTATTTTGGAAGAAGTTAATAGGATAGAAGAAGAGCAGACCAAATGTGAGGGACTATTCTTATAAGTACTGGCAGGATTTAGGGGACATCAAAAAGGGTACAAGGCCAGTATCAGCTAGCTCAAGGTAAACCCAGTTTAAAAGAGAGTAGTCAGTAGCCTAGGTTAGCGGCAAAGGCAAGCCATATATGGACACTGTAATGATGAATTTTATGTGTCAACCTGGCCAGGCTATGGTGTCCATTTGTTTGGTCAAACACTAGTCTAGATGTTGCTATGAAGGTATTGTTTTAGATGTGATTAATGTTTAAATCAGTTGACTTTGAGTAAAGCAAATTGCCCTCCATAATGTGGGTGGGCCTCATCTAGTCAGTTGAAAACTTTAAGATCAAAGACCAGGGTTTCCCAAAGAGGAAGGAATTTGGCCTCAAAACTATCACATAGAAACCCTTCCTGAGTTTCTAGCCTGCCTGGCCTGCCCTGCAGATTTTGGATTCAAGACCACAGCATCAATTCTTACCTGAATTTCTAACCTGTCAGCCTGTGCTACAAATTTCAGACTTGTCAGCCCCCACAATTACGTGAGCCAATTCCTTAAAACAAATCTCTCTCCCTTGCCCCATCTCTCTCTCTCTGTCTCTGTATATATATTTATATATACATGTATATATCTATATATGTATATTCTATATGTATGTGTGTATACACATTGATGTCTGCATCTACATCTACATCTACATCTATATCCATCCTTTTGGTTCTGGTCCTCTGGAGGACCCTGACTGAAACAGACACCATGAAGATGGCAGCGTAGCTTAGAGCAGAGACAATTGAAGGATCATGGAGGGCCTGGAGTGAGTTGTCATTATGAGTTCTTTTCCTGAAGTTGTCTGTCAGTCACACAGTATTAACGGAGTCTACTAAGTCTACTAAGTGAGCATCTATTGTGCCATAGAGGTTGGCTGGTACAATGTCTATCAACTCAGATTCCTGAAAGGTCAACCCAGAATCTGAGGGGAAGGCCCTTACTTTTTTGTCAAAGAAGCTTTATTCCCCTGAGGAGAGTACTAAAGGCTGGGCATCCTCCACCAGGGGATCTGACTAGAGAGGGCCTCCAGCTCTGTTAGGTTGATAATGGGGTTACAAAGGACTGCTGAAGGTCCTCTCATTCAGACGTAATAGAGTCAATGCCGTATAAAATGAGTGCTTATTTGGTCTAGCTCCTCATTGTACAGATGGGGAGTGTGAGCCTAAGAGAGGAAGAGCCTTTTCCCCAGGCCACAAAGCAAGTTGGTGGTGCAGCCAGGCCTAGCATTTAGATCTCCAGACAATAACTAAGGAAGAAAAGAAAGGGAAGGAAAGAGAAAGGCTGTTTGATAAAGAGAAGTCTGGATTCCCATTGTGCTTTTTCTATGGGCCATTTGGTGAGTAACTGTCCCAAAGTTAGGCAGCGTCCTATTTTTCACAGCTGGATAGAAAGAAGGGAAAAAAGAAGAGTCTGAAAAGTAAAGTGAAATAAAATAGAAAACATATTTATAAGGGCCCTCACTGCTAAATCACAAAATTGAAGATGATCAGTATAAATGGGTTTCATTGAAGACCAAATTAGCTTTCCCATGGGCTTCTCTAATGGCAAGAAAGCCACTGCACTCAGTGCAAGTACCTTACCACACTGGCCCAAAGAATGTTTGCCCTTGTTAAAATAAAGGTATACTTTGATTGCTGCCGGATCAGAGCTCCCTATTTCTCCCCACATTTGCTCAGGAATTTGTTTATCTTCCATGAGCATACTAAATTGAATTGATGAACGAAAATGACGTATGTATTCACTTAGTTCTAACTTGACTCTGATGGCTTCATCCATTAAACTTTCAATAAAATTATAATTCTTTTTAAAAATATAAATTAAAAAACATGCTGGCAATTCATAATCACTTTGGAATGCATCAAGATGAATCAGTAAGGTGACTCTCTTTCCTTTGCATTTGGTATCGCTGCTTTGTGCCTGTGTTTTCCATTTAGGATTTATCAGTGTAAATCCCCTTTATACATCATTGAAAGTGTTAGGATTTATGTGGGAGAATATAGTCTGCATGAGGCCTTCTAGGAGAGTGGATGACCTAATAGGGTTTTCTACCTTTAATTTCTACTGTTCTTTGTAGAAATACATTTCATAATAAACTTTCACATGTGGGAAAGCAGTGTTCTAATGGCATATATTATTGCCGATATGGGATGCTTTGCTGCACTTTCTATGGAGTCCCTGGGCTCCTCAGTGAAATGCATCCTCATGGCAAAGCGTCTTTCATGGCCAGGAGGAGGATATTAACCTCTGTTCTGCCCCTTCCCTTTTTGGAATACAGCACAGCTTTGATCAGCTCCTTCAAGAACCTTTTGTTTACACCCTGTCCTAGATCTGCAGACAATATTTGCAAAAAGCACATTGGAATCTTGGCCAACAGGAATCACTGGGGTGGGGAAGGCATTCATCAGCTCTTTCCTTTGGTGGCTTTCCTCTGTTTTACTCGTTTGACGTAGTGAAACTTGCTCCAGGTTGCTTCTCTTATCTCCATATTCTCCCCTTTTCTTTCTTTTCTCTTTATCTCCTTTTCTCCCTTCTCATAGACCAACTGATGGGGGCGATTGAGTGACTTTCATCCATTCATTCAAACATTTACTAAGTCCTACTTTGTGCAAAACACCGTGCAATGTTCTGAGTTTTTCAAGGTACTCTTCTCTGGTGGTGGTGTTCCTTTTTTAAATTATAAAAGCAATACATATTCATAGTAAAAATACAAACACTACAAAAGGGTATAAAATGAAGAGTGCCTTAAAGGCCCTAGTCTCATTCCTTTGGCATAATCATCAGCAGTAATTTCTTATTTATCCTTCCAGAACTTTTCTGTGCATATAAAAGTATGTATGATATATACATTCATGCATAGATATATATAGATATAGAGATAGAGATAGAGATAGATATATACACATACATGTTTTTTTCAGGAAACACTGATTGGAACATGTTAATAACAGTTTTGTAAATCCACTTCCGTGTATATCTTGGTATGCTTTCCATGTCAGCACATGCAGTCCTGCTGATTCCCTTTAAGGATGCATGGTTAAAACATAACTTTAGGCAAGTCCTGAGGTTTTGATGAATTTTCTATAGAGTGCACTAAAGATGGCCCATGTTGAATGTATAAACTCAGTTTTCATTCACTGCCATCTGGTTTCTTTTACCTTTTCAATACTGGAGGCATTAGCCAGTTCTGCTCACTGACACTTGAAGGATTCCAGTGGCTTGCAAATGTCTTGAGGAAATCAAAATTAGCCTGATCAGTTTTCCTCCCCACACACCATGCATCTATTCTGGCCTTGGGCCACACTCAAGGTAGCTCCCAAACCAGTCTCTAGAGCTTATCCCAATACTTGATGACAGTTTCTTTTCTCCTTTTCATAAGAGTTTTCTCCTTTGGCTGCAGCCTGTATTTTCTGATCTGGTCTCATTGACTACAGACTTCTTGCTTATTTAGACATATTTTGTCCTCATGAGTTTTTATTTGCCCATGTGTGATGTGACTCCTCCCTCAAAGACCTAATTCTAGCTCACCCTTATTTGAGCCTTTATTGTAAATATGTCAGACATGTGTGCCTCATTTCCTTTAATCCCCTCAGCAAACTCATGAGGGATGTGTGATAAAATATCCCTAAATGGTAGATGAGGCACAGAAAGGCTACAGATGTTGTCCAAGGTCACGCGACTAATAGGTGGAAGAGCAGGAATTTGAACCTGGGTTTATCTGACCCTAGAAGCCGTGCTTTTCACCAGCACATGTACTGCCTCCCTGAAGTCAGCAAGTGTTTCCTGGCTAGCCAATCATACAGAGCAGCCTTAGCCTTTCTGTCAGCCTGTGATTCTCTCAGGGCAAGCCACAACAGCCGCTCCCTAAGTATGTGCTGCATCCAGGATCTGCTCAAGAGGGTGGGGCTGAGTTCTCATGCTGCAACAGCGTTTTCTTATAGACTAAACCATGGGAGGGATCTTGGGTGGGAAGAAGCGCTTCCTGCTTATAATGCACGCTGAAAAGGGATTCCCAAATTATGAAGCCTCCCAGTCCTTCCTGTGCGATACTGTTAGAAGACTCAGGCTGAATAGGCAGCTGTTGGGCATCTTTGTTTAATGTCTTCCGGCTCCACTTCAGTTATAGACATAGGCTTGCAACTCCTACTTTGACCCCAAACCTCAGTATACAAGAGAGAAGCAGTCTTTCATTTTAGTTTCGAGATCAGAGTCCTCCAGTTTCCCTATCAATGCTGCCCACCTTGGGTGTTGCCTCTTTGAATTCAGATTTGAATTCAGAAGGTACATGGCGACTAGGAGAGGATTTCTATTCTGGACTCCTCCTTTTGGTGGTCTCCAATCCCGATTCTCCAACTGTCTTTCTTTCATACTTTTGGAGATTTAGAATCCAGGTGTGGTCACGGCCCAGGCACTGAATTGAGCATTGCTACATTCTTTGGAGTCCAAAAGAAAGGCCATTCCAGATGTCAGCTAAATGCCTTTTATTTCTTCACTATCTGGTAGAAATTAAATGGTAGGAAGAGTGTTTATACCTATTTTCAGGTTTTGAGTTTTATTTTCTTCTAGCACTGGGAAATAAACCTGAAAATCCGGAAAGGGAAAAACCAAACCAATAGCAATTGCCCTGGAATTGTGGGATTTGTCAGTAATAAATGTCTAGATGGTGTGTTTATTTCAGTTCCAATCCAATTCAGTTCAACAAATATTTGTTGAATGCCTGCTGTGAAAAAGATAAAGAATGAGTAAGACACGGCTCTCACCCTACAGGAGTTCACAGTCTAACAGGGATATCAACATGTACACTGTTAATTGTCATGCACAGAAGACAATAATAAAGGTATATACAGAAGTTTAAATAAGGTGCTATGGGAGTATTGGAGGAATGAAAAGTTTAGGTAGGAAGAAGAAGCTTTCGAGCTTGGTCTTAAAGGATTGATGAGACTATTATAGGAAGACATTGAGGTGAAAGATCATTTAGGCCAAGGAACCACATATCCTGCAGGTGTGAAAGCTCAGGGAATGGCGATTGGTTTGGTAGGCTGGAGACCAGTATGAAATAAAACTGGAGAGGTGAGTCTGATCAGTTTATGAAGAGCCTTGATACTAGGCTAAGGGTTTGGACTTGTTCTATAGACTAAAAAAGTCTTCGGTTACCACCCCCTCCCTCAATCATAAAGGAATCTTCTCCCCATTATCACAGCCTCTGGGTTTCTTTGTTACAGTTACAGTCATATGTATTTGATGAAGATTCTCTACATGAGAAATAGTTGACTTTAGAAAACACACCCCATGGGATTGATTTAAACAGCTCCAATATATCCATAATGCATTTAATTTACTTTTTTCCCCAGTAATATATGTAACTACATGTACTTTGATTATATTGACTAAGATTACAATCCATGTTGATATAACCCAAGGATGGTTATTCTTGATCTGGGTGGTGTTGTGTTTGAAATTTATCCTACTCTGTCATTGGTTCCACTCACTTTGTGCGTATACCAAACCAGTTCTAGCTATTCCATCAGGTTTTTCTTTTACTAGCTCTATTTATTTTCTTTCTCTGGTATTCCTATAAGAATGTCAGATTAAATTATATCAGATTCTTCTCTCTCTAAGATATGTTCACTTTGCTTCATCCTCTTTTACCATTCAGCTCTTCATCCTATCACAAACAGGAATTAGCTTCGTTTGGCATGATTTGTGTTTGAAGAATCCATATTGACTAGTGTTTATCACTTGGGTTTCCCCTAGGTACTCATAAATGACTGCCTTAATAATTGTCCTCACAGCTTACCAGATATTGAAATTAAATTTATGAGTTTAATTCCCTGAGTTCCCTGGGGATTTTTTTTAAAAGAAAAATGGAACAAGGCAGTTTCATGACTCACAGCAACTCTAACATAATAAACCAGTGTGATAAAGAAAAACATTTTGCAGGGAAACAAATTTCAGTTTTAGCCTTCCAAATGATTATTATAAAAATTAACAAATAATAAGATTTTTCTGAAATAGTAAAACACCCTGTGTCCTTTAAAACTATTTATTTATTGCATGCACACATATTTTTAAGGACTATAACAGATGCCTAGGAAATGTTAATCCACTAGTTTATAGTCCTCACTTTGTTCTGGCAACTGGAAATTTGGTCTTTTTATATTCAAATTGTTGAACACTTGAAAAATAGCCCAATAATGGCACGTTTTAAAAGGTTATTTTGTAAGTACTGTTGGTCGGACATATGCTAAAGTACTGTTTCAGGTTGCTAAGGCAACCTGCTTGCCACAATTGTAGTTAACTATTTACAACTTAACAATAATACACTGACCTGAGTCTTACCTTCACTGAATGTAGCCCAGGTGCACTGTCGGTATATAGGTGGATCATAGCTGCCTCTTAATCTTTGCTAATGATTGGCAGGGGATTGATGCACATTTGATAGCAAACAGTCAGATGCCTTGAAAAGGATGGATGAATAGAACATTGAACAACACCAAGAGCTTTGGTGAAATGTAGTAGATTTTTATACTAGCCCAGCCAAGACTCTGCCTGCTACTGAAGCAAGGGATATGTGGAATGACAGACTAGTTTACATCAGTCATGGCAGAGAAGTAACTGATTTTCTTTGACTAAAGCAGTTTGGACCCAGGGAATGAACAACATGCTGATAGTACGGTCCCTTTTCTTAATGTTCCATTGGAAGGCGGTAAGACATCTTTTCCTTTCTGAGCCAGTACCAGCCCCTTTCCAATGACTTGGTCTAGACGCAAATGATACCTAAAAGCACTTTTGTTGTGTAATCTTTTTCATTAGGAATGGTGGATAATCTGAAAGCTGTATCAGCTTTGGGGCCTGTCATGACTATAATGCATAGGTTTTTGACTTGTTTGTGTGTATGTTTTTATTGCAAAGACTGTCATCCAGGGTCATGCAACAACTGAACAATGAGAAAATGCCCCATTGTATAATCCGGATCTGAGATAATATTTAGGATAAGAGGACATGTTTAAGTTACTTACCAACTTGATTCCAAGTCTGGCACACCATGGCCTCACTCTTCGCCAGTATACTCCTGGAAGGGCAAGTCCATGGTAAGCTCCTTAGAGTTTGTTAGTGGGAGGAAGCCTTGGGTTTCAGAAGAAAGTGTTTGGATGGCATTTTAAGAAGCCTTTTCATTTTCAGTAGAGTAGAAACGTCTGCCTCTGAGCCTGTGGTACGATCTTTTCTCTGGATGAACACAATGACTGTCTGTCTCACATTTTTCTGGTATTTATTCTGCAAATCAGCTGCATGAGCCCCTGCCACTTTCCTGAATAAGCTTCTAGGCATTACCTGCATGCTGTGTTCCTGTGGAGGGATGGCAGTAATCTCTGCTAAGATAAACTGGAGCTTCTGTGGATAAAGCGTAAATGCAGTGAAGTGTGTGTGGCTGTAAGATTTAATGCCTCTACAGGTAATTTTTTTTGGAGGGGGATCTGGCATTTAATCAAATCCAGAGTCATTATGTAAATTTAATCACCTTGCAACACACTAGTAATTTTATTATCTCCTTTTCATTTGACAGTGCTTAGATACAAGTTGAGCTTGGAATTCCAGAGGTAGAACACTGCTGATTGGAGGCATATGAAGGAAAATGTACTGTGGAAATGAGATAAAAACCTTTATTCTTGCTATTGATTGTCATCTTTATATGTGTACAGGTGTCCAACAAAGGGTTTCTAGAATAAAGTGCACCTGTTTAAGGTTTTCCACCTTTCTTAAAGCCCCAGTGAATTGCAAAGAGCATGTTTTAAATGGACTATGTTAAATCTACTCCTGCCAAATGGAAAACCGACCTTTACACTGGATGAGATATGGTCCAAATTCTTCCTAACACAGGGGTCTCCTTTACCTTGCATAGCCCATTTTGGCTTGCTCTAAAATGATGTCTGATGTTGGATTATTTATGCCATATGGTCTACTTAAAATCAAAGACTATTTCCATTCAACACCCAGATTTGATAGGTACTTAAAAGTCGCAATGGGATTGATGATCCTGGATAGACAAATTATCCATTGCTACATCACTGTTTATACTATAAAGCTGAGGAAGAAAAAACCTGGTCAAGTTGGATGTCCCAAAAGGCACTTGGGCTTTTTGACTCTGTGATTCACACCAAGGATCATGTCTTAATGAAAGTAATAAAGTTAAATACTTACCTGTAATCTAAAGCATGAAACTAGAAAGGAGGCAAGGGGGAAGATAATGTGTTAAGCTGACATTGCAGAAGAAATGGCATTTTGGATATCTTTTCTTTCTTCCACTTCTCTATTTTACTTTCCCTATTTCCCTATTTTCTCTTACCTCCGTGTCCAAAAGAAACTTGAGAATATCCCTTCTCCTTCAAAGACTCCATGAGCTTCCCCCATCCATACTTTGGAACATGGAGGCCCCTGGTCAGCCAGGAAGTCTTTCCTTTAATCACCTGATGTCTCTCTTGCCATAGCTTGCAGGCATGGAAGCCTCCAACTTGGGCAAATGCCCCTAATTTGGGCTCAATTCAGATTACCAGGTTTCCCATATCTAGAATGCTACTTATTCCAGCAAAAGCTTTTTTTTTTTTTCTAAAAACCTTTACTAACTCCATGAATCATAACATGGTCTCATAATGGGAAATCAAAATGGTGTAATCTTGGATTAAGATTGAAGTGCCTTACTATCCAGTTTCCCATCTAACTTAATATTTGTTCTCTGTTTACTACTGGTGCCTCAGTTTTCTCATCCTAAAATGGGGATAATAACCACTACCTCCCTCTAAGGGTCAGTATAAGGATTCAGTGAGACACTGGATGTGGAAGTAGCTAGTGGCCAAGAGAACATTCTCAGTGAGAGCAGGTTGAACCAGATTGATTTTATGTTTGGGGTATAAAGGGTTGACTTTTGAGAGTTCTGTATATATTAGATACAAGTCTTTTGACAGATATGTGGTTTGAAAATATTTTCTCCCATTCTGTAGCTTGTCTTTTTATTCTCTCCACAATGTCTTTCACAGAGCAAAATTTAAAGTTTTATGAAGTCCAATTTTATCAACACTTTTTTACAGATCATGCTTTTGGTATCATATCTAAGAACTCCACCTAACCCCAGGTCATGAAGATTTTCTCCTGTGTTTTTTTTTTCCCCCTAGAAATTTTATAGTTTTATGTTTACTTTTGGATCAGTTATCAATCTTATTAATTTTTGTATAAGGTGTGAGGTTTAGGTCAAGGTTAAATTGTTTACCTTTGGGTATAAAATTGTTTTAGCACCATTTGTTGAAAATGATATCTTTTCTCCATTGAATTGCTTTTTGTACCTTTGTCAAAAATCATTTGGCCATATTTGTGTGAGTCTATTCTGGACTCTGTTCTCTTTCACTGATCTGTGGTTCCTTCCCTTTGCTGGTACCATACTGTCTTGATTAGTGTAGATTTATAGTAAGTCTTTTTTTTGAGTTTTTATTTAAATTCTAGTTAGTTAACATACAGTATAATATTAGTTTCAGGTATACAATATAGTGATTCAGCACTTCCATACATCACCCGGTACTCATCAAAATAAGTACACTCCTTAATCCCCATCATCTATTTCACCCATCCCCCCCACCTACCTCTTCTCTGGTAACCATCAGTTTATTCTCTATAGTTAAGAGTCTGTTTCTTGGTTTGCCTCTCTCTCTTTTTCCCCTTTGCTCATTTGTTTTGTTTCTTAAATTCCACATATGAGTGAAATCATATGAAATCATATGGTATTTGTTTTTTTCTAACTTATTTCGCTTAGCATAACACACTCTAGCTCTATCCAAGTCATTGCAAATGGCAAGATTTTATTCTTCTTGATGGCTGAGTAATATTCCATTGTGTATATATACCACATGCTCTTTATCCATTCATCAGTGGATGACATTTGGACTCTTTCCATTATTTGGCTATTGTTGATAACTGCTATAAACATTGGGGTATATATGCCCCTTTGAATCTGTATTTTTGTATCCTCTGGGTAAATAGCTAGTAATGCAATTGCTGGATTGTAGGGTGGTTCTATTTTTAACTTTTTGAGGAACCCCCATACTGTTTTCCAGAGTGGCTGCACCAGTTTGCATTCCCACCAACAGTATAAGAGCGTTCCCCTTTCTCCACATTCTCGTCAACACCTGTTGTTTCTTATGTTGTTGATTTTAGCCATTCTGACAGTTGTGAGGTGGTATCTCATTGTGGTTTTGATTTGTATTTCCTTAATGATGAGTGATCTTGAGCATCTTTTCGTGTATCTGTTAGCCATCTGTATGTTTTCTTTGGAAAAATGTCAATTCATGTCTTCTGCCCATTTATTTTTTAATTTAATTTAATTTTATTATGTTATGTTAGTCCATTTTTTAATTGGATTATTTGTTGTTTTTTTTAAAGATTTTATTTATTTGACAGAGAGAGAGATAGCAAGAGCAGGAACACAAGCAGGGGGAGTGGGAGAGGGAGAAGCAGGCTCCCCGCTGAGCGAGGAGACCGACGTGGGGCTCGATCCCAGGACCCTGGGATCATGACCCGAGCCAAAGGCAGACACCCAATGACTGAGCCACCCAGGTGCCCTGGATTATTTGGTTTTTTGACTGCTGGGTTTCTTAAGTTCTTATAGATTTTGGATACTAACCCCTTACCAGATATGTCATTTGCAAATATCTTCTACCATTCCTTAGGTTGCCTTTTAGTTTTGTTGATTGTTTCCTTCACTGTGCAGAAGCTTTTTTTTTAAGCAGGCTCCATGCCCAACACAGGGCTTGAACTCACAACCCTGAAATCAAGACCTGAGATCAAAAGTTGGACGCTCTACCGACAGCCACCCAGGCACCCCTGTGCAGAAGTTTTATTTTGATGGAGTCCCAATAGTTTATTTTAGATTTAAAGTAAATCTTAAAATCAGATAGTGTTATTCCTCCAACTGTATTCTTTTTTGAAAAATTGTTTTAGCTCTTTTTGTTCCTTTGCTTTTCAAATAAATTTTACAATTCATTTACCTGAAAATTAAAAAAAAAAGTTCTGTTGGGATATTGATTGGAATTGTATTACATCTGTAGTTCAGTTTGGGAAGAACTGACATTTATTCTATGTTGTTTCTTTCAATCCATGAACACTGTATATCTCTGTATATTTAGATCTTTTATTTATTTATTTTTTATTTTAATGTTTTTATTTTTCAAATTTGTAAAGAATATTTTATTTATTCATGAGAGACATTGAGAGAGAGAGAGGCAGAGGTAGAGGGAGAAGCAGGCTCCCTACAGAGCAGGGAGCCCGATGCAGGACTTGATCCTAGGACCCCAGGATCATGACCCGAGCCAAAGGCAGATGCTTAACTGACTGAGCCACCCAGGTGCCCTTTTTTTTTTTTCAAATTTTTAAAAAAAGATTTTATTTGTTTATTTAGAGACAGAGAAAGAGAGCATGAGCGGGGGGAGGGGCAGAGAAAGAGAGAGCATCCTAAGCAGACTCTGTGCTGAGCATGGAGCCTGACGTGAGACTCAAGCTCATGACCCTGAGACCATGACCCGAGTTGAAATCAAGAGTTGTACACTCAACTGACTGGCCACCCGGATGCCCCAAAACTATATTCTTTTTTACTCTGCTTTCTGGGCAAAAACACTTTATTTTATTTACTTTTTAACTAGGCTCCATGGCAAGCATGGAGCCCAACATGGAGCTTAAACTCACAACCCTAAGGTCAAGAGTTGGATGCTTAACTGACTAAGCCACCCAGGTGCCCCCTAGACCTCTTTAGATCTTTGTTTTCGTTCATCACTGTTTTATGGTTTCAGCATGCAAAATCTGTACATATTTTGTTAAATTTACACCTAAGTATTTCATTTTATTTGCACTACTATAATGCTGTGTGTGTATATCTACGTACAAATATGTATATGTATACATAAATATATGTTTAATATATGTTATATGTATGTTTATATATAAATATATATATTTAGCTTCCAGTGGTAGGCAGGTTTAGGATTCAAATTCCAGAGCTCCAGTTCTTGACACTGAACTTGTCTGTCTTTCCCCAGGAGACTGACTTTTAGGGCCAGTGTCAGAAAGGGCCTGTGATAAATCCCTCAATATGTATATGTTCTCATTTTACTTTTTTTCGGTCCTGCAATGTAAATGTAGTTACTGTGGTATAATAAAGTGGCATTAGGGTATTGGAGAAAGGTTAGTAAGAGAATGCTAGGAGGTGAAAGGAGTTCTGCCTGAGTAAGTAGCCAAGAAAGGTGATGGAAGTTAAGGGAGAGAATGCAAGAACTGAACCACAAGCAGTCCTGAAGCAACAAGCTACAAATATTGAGTATTTGCTATGTGCCAAGTACAGAAGTTGGCAGAGGGTAAAATGTTCTAAAAGGAACCAAGGTTGAAAAAAAAAAACAGAAAGTAGCTCCTTGAGGAGCTTGTGTCATGCTGGGGAGCTAGAGGTGAGAGGATTTGTGCATTCTGACTCTAGAATTCAGCTGATAAGCACTGGATCCAGGCCCAGATGGCTGTCTGGAGTAGCCTCCATGGTCTTTGCTATGATCCTGGCCTGCTGGTGGGTAAAATCAGTAAGAATAGAAGTTGCTGAGAGGTGGCTCTCATGACTTAGCCAGCACCTGCAGTTTGCTTAGATCTATATAACTTGTATCTTAAAACTCCTCACATTGGGCAAGGAAGGCCAACATGCAACCAGCAGGCACTGAGGTAGAGCTTTGGGCTCTAAGAGAGAGAGAGGGGAATGAGAGACTCTTGAAAACTGAGGGCTTGAACTCCCTGCTTCCTTACTGTGATTTTTACAATGACAACCTCAGGCCATGACGCCCAGTCTGGTCTCCTCCTCTTAGCTTCTGTTGGATTGGTGTTGCCATCCATGGTTTTCAGCCTGGGAGCTGTTTTGAGCAAGACCACTTTGATCATCAATTCTTGCAATATGTAGCTCAATTGTTCTCCCTGGCTGAACATTAGGATCACCAGGGGGTAAGCACAGCTTCCTAGGCATGTGACCAGTGCAGTACACAGGGTCCTATGCTCAGAAGGGGGCTCTACGCTAGGGGTTTAATGCTCTGTTATTGCCATTTGAAATTCTTAATAATTTTATCTTTGAACCTTACATATTTTGTAAGTGAAGGCCAGTGGGGTAACAGAGCATGCACTGAGGGCTTGGAACCTTGATTCACATACGGTTCCACCTCCCAATCTTCCCCGTATCTTCAAGATGGGTTCTTGATTGCCACTCTTTTGATTCCTGGTACCTTGGGCCCCCTTGCCTTTCCCCATCCAAGTCCATTCATTCCCAGCAGGAGCCTAGAGGTGGGGAGGGTCAAAGTCAAGTGTATGTATTCTGCAGCCCCTCAGGGTAGAGCATGACAATAACCATCCTTGCACATACCAGACACGTTCAGTGAGCAACTCGGTGGTGGTGAGCCTCTTACCTGTCCCTGAGCCAGGTACCTAGTGCATCCTTGCAGGGGTTGTAATACCCTTAAGAGATGCCTATATGCTGTTGGTTGGGGTAGCAGGCTCACAGGAAGGGAGATGCCTGTCTCAGTTTCCCTGCCCTCTGATAAAGCACAGCATGTCAGTCTATCAGGTGGTGGAAGGGGGGACCCAACAGTTGTCAAACCCCACCCCATGACTTGTGCACATACATGGCACAAGTCATGGGGTGGGGTTCCCAGTTGCCTGTAAGGGTCTATGCTTGCCCCATGAGAATCTGTGTGTCCTGGAGAGGCCTATTCCTTTGGGCCTATTCCATATCTGGGTGACTGTCTCTTCCTCCTTCCAACTTTCCAAATGTGACTTGTGCCTCTTTTCTGGCCAACTCAAGGTACCTTCCAGGGATAAGGCATGAAATACAAATTGTGTAATTTTGGTGATTCTGTATATGAGTTAAGTGGTCTTATATTTTTACTTAAAACTGGCATTGAACAATAAAAAGATGAACAGTAAAATATATGTTAATAATTTAAAATTACCCTTTCTCTTGACTTAGGGTGACTGAATTGCAAATAGAAAATACCATGACAAATTGAATGAAAGACTGCGGGAAAAAGGGAAAAATCTTTATATTTTAGTACCTTTAATAACATTTTTTCTTACTTTTTGAACAAGGAGTTCCACATTTTCATTTTGTACTGGGCCCTGCAAGTTATGTATCTGGTCTTGCCTTGGTGTATATTTAAAACATGGATGCATTCTAACTTAATTGATATTGGATAGAGCTCTTAAGCATCTGTATTTTTAAAGACACCTCAAAGAGTCCTCCATAGAAACAAATTACAAATAAGCAAGGGGGTAAAGCTAGAATAAACCCTGTGGTACTAGATTAAAGTCAGAGATATCCATATAAAAAATCTTATATAAGCATATCTATGCATATACATATATAAATATATATACATGTAAAGATAGATACAAAAATAAACATCAATATGTATGTATACATGAATTATTTTACTTGCATGTGTTTCCTAGCTCTGTCCACTGACAGGGCCTAGAAGCAGCAAACATTCAAGTAGAATTGAGCTCACCTAGAATCACATTTTGTTTTCTAAATGCCATTCCCAAATAAAAAGAACTAAGCCTAGTAATAATTTTGGAGGGCAAGATATTAGTATAGTTTCAAAGTATTACCCCCCAAATATTTATTAATTATTATGGTGGTTTTAACATGTGTCCAGAAATTTTTTGATGCTCTTCCCTTCTGGAGGTGGAGACTAATTTCCCTCCATTGAGTGTGGGCTGGACTTAGTAATTCAGTTCTAACAAAGTATGGAAAGGGAAATATAATAGTTTTACCATTTACTATTTATATTTTCTAGTTAATATATAAGTTGAAAGTAAAAATAGAAAAATATGCCATGCAAATATTCAAAAATAAAGTGGGAATGGCTATATTATCAGATAAAGTAGACTTCAGAACAAAGAAAATGATTCCCCCACTTTTCATCCTTCCTTCTCTGGTTTTAACTGAGATTTTATGTAATTCCATTTTATCTTCCCTCTTAGATTGTCAATTATAATCTTCTCTCCCATCCCTTGTGACATTGTTGTAATTTATTTCACTTATCTATATGCTATAATCAACCAATATATTATTACTATTATTACTTAAACAGTTCTCTTTTAGATCAATTAAGAATTAGAAAAATAAAAGATTTTAATTTACCTTCCTTTATCCCTTCTCTGACACTCTTCCTTTTTTATATAAGTCTGAGTTTCTGACCTCTATAATTTTCCTTCTCCCTGAAGAACTTCTGTTTACATTTTGTGCAGGGCAAGTCTGTTTTCATTTCCCTCAGTTTTTGTTTTTCTGAGAAAGACTTTGTTTCTCTTTCACTTCTGAAGGGTAATTTTGCCCGATATAGAATCTGGGTTGATGGTTTTTTCTTTGAACACTTTAAATATTTCACTCCACTCTCTTCTTGTTTGCATGGTTTCTGACAAGAAGTCTGATGCAATTCTTATGCTTGTTCCTTTATAAGGTGTTCCTCCCCACTCTGTCTTCTTTAAAGCTGTTTTCTTTGTCTTTATCTTTCTGCAGTTGGCTAGGGAAGGCTGGAGTGAGAGCAGTGCCCTCCCCCAGATGGGATAAGGTGCTGGCAGTCTATTTCCCTGTAGAGTTATAGAGACGCTTTAAGCATATTTCACAGTGATTCCTTTCCCCCTCCCCCTGCCAGATCCACAAGAGGATCTTATTTAGATTTCTACTGTGGGAACTTGGTGGATTTCCTGAAATTTTGGGGTGCTCCTGTGCCTGCAATCCTCAGAAGTTTCTCATTCTCACAGTAGTCCACACTCAGCCTCCAGTGATTTTTCAAAATGATCTTTTTTGGTATTCCTACCAATTTATGATTCCAAAATCTTCTTTTGTAGGTAAGTAAATTGCAGCTGAATGTTCTTGGCTCTCCAGATTTTGGGGTGGTGGTTTTCCCTGAAACCTAATTTCTTTGATGGGTCCAAGAAAAGTCACTGAGTTTTCAGTTTGTCCAGTTCTTCCTGTAAGAATGGAAGTGTTGACTTCCAAGCTCTTATCAGAGATGAAATCAGAAGACTGTTTCAGAATTTATATGAAAAGATCCAAGTCCTAGACTAGCTAAACAGTTTTGAAAAAGAAGAATAAAGTGGGAGGAATCAGTCTAGACTGATTATTCAAGACAGATTATATGGCTACATTAATCAAGACAGTGTGATTTGACAGAGGGATAGACACATAGATCAATGGAACAGAACAAAGAACCCAGAAGTAGACCCACACAAATATGCCCAACTGATTTTTAACAAAGTTGCAAAAGCAATTCAATGAAGGATAGTCTTTTCAACATATGATGTGGGAATAATTGAACATGCATAGGCAAAAGAACCAAACAAACCAAAAACCAAAAAAAACCTTGATCTAAACCTCACACCCTATGTGGCATTATCCCGAAATGGATCATGTAAGTTTGCAAAATGTAAAACTATAAATCTTTCAGAAAACAAACATAGGAGAAAATCCTTTGGATCTAGGACTAGGCAAAGATTTCTTAGACTTGATCCATCCAAAGGAGGCAGGAGAAAAATTGATAAATTGGAACTCATCAAAGTTAAAAACTTCTGCTCTGTAAAAGACCCTGTTAAAGAGGATGAAAATACAAGTGATAAACTGGGAAAACTATTTGCAAATAGCATATCTGACAATAAAGAGCTCTCAAAACTCAATAGAATAAAAAACAATACAACTAGAAAATAAGCAAAAAACAGCAACAGACTTTTCACTGAAGAGGTTATGTAAATGGCAGATAGATACATGAAAGGATGTTCAACATCACTAGCCATTACAGAAATGCAAGTTAGTACCATGATGTGATGTCACTATACATCTATTCAAATAGCTAAAATAAAAATAGTGATAATACCAAATGCTGGCAAGGATGAAGAGAAACTGGATTTCTCATACATTGCTGGAGGAAAAGTAAAATGGTACAGCCATTATGGAAAATGGTTTAGTGGTTTCTTATAAATCTAAGCATAAACTTACGGTACAACTCAGCAATCACACACCTGGGCATGTATCCCAGAAAAATGAAAACTTCTTTCCCTACAAAAACCTGTACATGAATGTTCATAACAGAGCTATTTGCAATAATAAAAAACTAGAAAGAACCCAAATGTTCTTTTTGTGAATAATAGGTGAACGATTAAACAAACTGGCACAGCCATACCATGGAATACTCCTCAGCAATGAAAATAATGAACTACAGATACACACAACTTGGATGGATATTATGAGCATTATGCTGAGTGAAGAAAGCTAATCTGAAAAGGTCACATACTGATCGATTCTATTTATATAATCTCAAAAACGATGAAGTTAAAGAGCTGGAGAACAGATCAGTGGTGTCCAGGGGTTAGGGACATTGGGAGGAAGGTTGTAACTATAGAGAAGCAGCATGAGGAAGATCATTTGTGGTGGTGAAATTGTTCTGTTTCTCGATAGTAATGGTGGTTACAAGAATATACACATGTACCATTGGGGGAAACTGGGTGAATGATACAGAAGATCTCTCTGTATTACATTTTCAACTTCATATGCATCATTAATTATATCAACACAATAGTTTTTAAAAAATAGCTTTACAGTGGAGAGACCTAAAAGATCTCTCTTTAACTAAGTGATCAAGGCTGACATCACCAGGATGTCATGTTGATATCATGTACCTCCTGATACCATATGATGAGAAAGGCACTTCACCATTATGCTATCCTTCCCCAAAATACATAATCTCAATTTAACCATGAGAAACTATCAGACAAACCCAAATTGGGGGATATTTTGCAATCTTTAAAATTGTCAAGGTCATGAAAAATAAGGAAACATTGAGAAATTAACATAGATTGAAGGCAACTAGGAAGTTAGGATGACTAAGTGCAACATAGTATTCTGGATTCAATCCTGGAACAAAAAAAAAGGACATTAGTGGACAAACTTATGAAGCACATTATACAAAATAACTGATCAGTGCTCTTCAAAGTGTCAAGATCGTGAATACATGGAAGGACTGATGAACTGTCCTAGATTGGAGAAGAGACATGATGACTAAATGCAATGTAGTATCCTGAATCAGATCCTGGAACAAAAAAATGGACATTAGTGGAAAACTGGTGAAATCCACATAAAATCTGTAGCTTTATTAATAGTGTTGTACCAAGGTTGATTTCTTAGTTTTGGTAACTGTACCATGGTTATATAAGATTTTGACATGGAGAATGCTGGATGTATGTCAGCTGTCTGTTCGGTTTTTGCAACTTTTATATAATTTTTAAACTATGTAAAAATAAACTTTAAAAAATAACACACACACACACACACCCAGGAGATTCTAATGTGTAGCCAGGGCTGAGTACTGCTGCTAACTCATCCATTAGGTCCTGCCTTATGAGTTTCCACTGTGTTCACCTACTCTATCCTTCCCTTCCTCCATCAAAATTGCCCTGTACTGAGGTATTTATTCTTCAACTGGCTGCTGGCGTAGTAGGATGAGGCAAGAAAAATATTTCTACCACTGTCCTGGTAGTTCATTCCAAAGTTACTAGCATGGGCACTATCCTATCTGCTCTAGCCTGGTTGCTGTTATATATTAGGAATTTCCACCTCAGAGGTTCATTCCTTTGCATAAAGTATCATTAGATCATCATTTTCAAGCAGCACTATGAATGTTGGAATATGATTCCAATAAGAATTATGAGTCATGTGAATTGGTGTATCAGGGCTTTTTCTGTAACACCACAAAACACTGGGCATCTGTGGATGAGAAAGCTAAATTTGTCTAGAGTCCCCCACAATCCATTTTAACTATGTAAACAGAGAAGGCCAGCCCTTAGTTGGAGGCAGGAGGCTGGCATTGTGCGTGGTTAGAGCCAGGTGCTTCAAGACAGTGAAAAGCAAGGACGGCCACAGAGGGTGATGCTCCAGTCTTAGAGAACTGCCTTAGGTAGACATAGTCAACATCTTGGATAGCGAACTCCTGTTGCTATGACAGCTTCCAAGAGCACACTCAGTTCATCAGAGCCTGGGGCTTATTCAGTTGGCTCCACCCTCTTCCTGGAGTGCTGTGTTTATTAAGAGGGCCCTGCCCTTTATTTTGCTAGGATTAGTCATTATGGGTTGGTGAACTGCCCTTTTCCCCCCTCCACCCCAGCTTTTCATCTGCACCCTAGAAGGGAGGGCTGTGTCTTTGGGCCTGCTGAGAGTCCTTCAAGAGAGCTGATCTGGGAGAAAATTAAGAACAGCTGGGGGTAGACACAATGACATCATATGCCTCTAGCATAAAAGGCAGCTCAGAAACTCAGATTCAAAAAGGAGAGAAAAATAATGGGAATTGGAGAAAGGGGCTGAGACCTGGGAACTATGCAAAGGCTGATTACTGGGGAAGACAAGAGAGAAGATTAAGCTGGGAGCACAAGAACTAGCTGAGACATTGGAACTTTTAGTAGAGACCTATTAATTTAGTATTTAGTGTTTGGAGTCTGTAGATTTAACAGCTAAAGCTAAACAAGGACAGATTGGTAAAAAGCTGTGAAAATGCCCTGAGGCAACCAATAGTTAGGACTAAAATTAACAAAGGAAATGGTTAGAGTGAACTTTATTACAGAGTAAGTTACAAATTGGACCCTTTGCATAAAGACTTCTTTATTGTTTTGTATGAGATTGCATGGTTTATATGTAAAAGTATACTTATTTACTTTTTTGTTCTAAAGATTCCTCTATATAAAATACTGTGTCTGTTTAGAGTGGTATGTCCTGATGAAACTGAATGATAAACTTGTACAGCTTGAAGGAACATTAGAGATGATGTGGTTCAACCCTACTTTTATACATGAAGAAATTGAAGCCTAGAGAGTTAGGTCATGTGTCCAATATCACACAGCTATTATGTGACAGAGTTGTGGTTGTAACTTAGGTCTACCAATTCCCAGGCAAGTGCTGTTTTTACCCCACATCTATTTTATTTAGTTTAGCCATGCCCAAAGAGAGTCCCAACTTCTGTCCCTATATTACCACTAGTGACTACCAGTGGCTATCACAGGTAAAAAGCAGACCACCTGGGATGAACCAAACTGCCTCTGCAGAATATTCACAGAATTCTTAACATATTAAGCATGATGTGAAAAAGTAACAATGAAAAAATACCAAGATGGCAGTAATTTTATTACATTTTTTCTCTATGTGCCATCCTTAAACATAATGATGTCGCTCTGTTTAGCAGTTTTTAAAACATTATATTATCAAGTTTAAACAGCAATATCTGGCAATACATAGTTATGTTGTCTGGTTAAAGCAACCACACACAGAACTAATACTTCAAGCTGTACAATCATGGCAGTTGCTACCACTTGGTGATACCTTATTTTAATTGCAAGTATAACCTTTGGAAGGGTGAATGTACAACGTAAACCAAATAGAATAAGAGTAAAGTTTCTATTATTAGTCTGAGAATTATAACCCAGGTGGTCTGCTCAATCAGAAAACTGCTGTTGTAACCTTAGAAATTACTGAGCATTGGTCCTCTTAAATAACATGTCTTATGAAGAGTGTAACTATTCCAAAAGAAAGACAACTTAACAGACCCTACCAGACAAAGCAGAATTAATGAACTAGTCAAAACAATAATTGAAAACAAACTAGAATATCACTGAAGAGCTAAGGGAACATATTGATAACATGAAGCAGGAATAAATAGTTACCAAGAAACATTCAGAAATACAAACTGTGAAAAATACTAGTTGAAGTAAAGAACTTGATTGAGGGGTGAGGTTAATAACAACATGGATACAGATGAAAAATGAATTAATGAGCTGAATGACCAGATGGAAATCTTTCCTAGAAGACATCAGAAAGGGAGAAATAGTTGAAAAATACTTTTTAAAAGTTTTAAAGATATAGAGGATGGAAAGAGAAGTGTCAAGTCAGTATAATAATAGCCCAAGGTGAGAAAAAAAAAAGTAAGTGGAAGAGAGGTATTTCAGGAAATAAAGACCAAGAATTCCACTAGGGGCGCCTGGGTGGCTCAGTTGGTTAAGCGACTGCCTTCGGCTCAGGTCATGATCCTGGAGTCCCGGGATCGAGTCCCGCATCGGGCTCCCTGCTCGGCAGGGAGTCTGCTTCTCCCTCTGACCCTCCTCCCTCTCATGCTCTCTGTCTCTCATTCTCTCTCTCGCAAATAAATAAAATCTTTAAAAAAAAAAAAAAAAAAAGAATTCCCCAGTCTTAGTAAAATATGGATGACCTCAGTTTAAAAGGATTCAGAGTTTGCCAAACAGGATATATAAGATAAACCCTGTATCTAAACACATTGTATTAAAATTTAACAATGTCAAAGATTAATAGAAGACTTCTCAGAAAAAAAAAGTGGGTCATTTATAAAGGGACAAAATCCTATTGAAGTCCCAGTACTCAAAATACAGGAATACAGTGAAGTGCTAATTTCAAAGTATTGAGGGGAAAAAAACTTGGAACCTAGGATTTTATACCCAGCTAGATATCCTTTAAATATAAGTTTGAAATATTCTGAGGCATTCAAGGCCTCAAAAAGTTTATCACACAAAGACTTTCTTTAATAAGTCCAGTAAAATAATACATACAATAAGTATAAATGGGTAGACTTTCTCAGAAGCCTTTCACAAATGTTCCTTCAATTTATCACATGTATCAACACTTGCTTACTTTGGTGGCATCTCCAGAATTGAGTTCTTTGAAGGGAACCAGTGTCTGGAGTCTATGCTATTTTGTAGGAAACTTGAGGGGCTTGTTTCTGCTTTTGTTAGTCTTGTCTTTTCTGTTAAGCTTGCAAACTACCAGAGGACATAATATTTATTTCTCTATTCCAGGAGTACTTATTACAGGGCCCTTCACATGGTAGATATTCATTAGATGTCTGTGCCAGAAAGGAAGAGAAAAAGAGTGGGAGGGAGTGAGTTTTAAGGCTGGAACATGAAGCTATGATTTCTTCCATTCAAGAAAATAGCTGTTCTCTCCTGTTTTTGTGACCTCTTAATGTGTGTTAGTATTTTGCACTGCAGTGGACCACGTTTCCCACGTTAAGTTCGACTTCAAGTGACTCAAAGATAACGGAGCATTATTAATTTCACTACCAAAATATTAAAGGCAACCTGCTGATTTTGACTCCATTTGATCATTTACTTGATTTTCCATGACCCTCAGACTCCCTCTGAGTCATTATTGATGGAAAGTTATATGCTTGCCTGCCAGTAAACATTCCCGAGTCAGGCATAAGAAGGGAAAGTAATCCACAAGCATTGTATTTTGTCTGGAATTTGTCAATACATCTCCACAGAGCTGGTGAAAATCTCTTCAATGAGGCAGTTCTTTTTGCTCTTCTGTGACTGTATAACCAAGTGCCCACACCTGTTGGCATCCAAACCCTAAAACTTTAGTCTTGAATCAGACACCTTTGCTTTTCAGGGAAGAATTGGTTGGTGGGTAATGTTACACACTTCTCTTTCCTTTGACATTTGTTGGTGTTTGGAGGCGGATGGAGCAAGAGGCACCAGGGACGACAAGAGGGGCATCAGAGTTATTCCTTTATACCCTTCTTGCAGGCAAATGTCATCTTTTCCAACCATCTAAAAATCATTTGTGTATGTTTAAGATACTTGCCTGTGAACAATTTTCAAACTTTCCATAGTAAATTATTTTGTTGCAAATCCCAAAGAAAAATTGCTGGACAGAACAGAAAAATGACAGTAGCAGACCCTGAAAACACATATATGTCCATGCACATCTTGGAGGCCAACATTACCAGTGGCAGCAACTGCCAGCAGACTTCCACCCCACTATCCTCTGCTCTATGCTTTCTCACTCCTGATTCAATTCTTGGTAATGTGTTTTCAACATTGAGCTGAGGTTGTTAGCAGAAACTCTGGCATCTGGAATTAATTGAGTTGTTGCTCAGGTACTTGGAGTCCTTACTAAAAATTCTAGGAAATCATGTAACATTTGGGCACTATGTGGATTTAATTCAGTAAATAGTCACGAAGCACCTGCTCAGTGTAGGCTCAGCTCTAGGCAGTGCCCAGGTACGCTTATCAGTATAAAGTAGGTGCCAGGGGAGGAGTATAAATGAACAAGTTTTGAAGCAGGGATAGAATATATCCTGGTGGAACAAAAGGAAAGACTTTTTGAGAAGGTGGCCTTGGGGACTGGCATTAAATGACAGAATTCCTACAGGTAAAGGCATTCCAGGAGGCAAGAACAGCTTAAGTGAAAGTAACAAGGTGAGAAATCATAGGATACATTTAGGGCTAGTCTTAGTCCCCATGTATTGAATCATTTTTCTGTGCCATGCTTAGTGTTAAGAGCTTTGCATGCATTCTCTTGTTTTATTGCCACCCACGGCAATTTCATTAGGTATAGACAGTATCATCCCTACTATACAAATCAGGAGACTAAGGCTTACAGCAATTAAGTAACTTGGTCACCTGCTCAAAGATGGCAGAACAGTAATTCAAACCAGCTCTGTTGGGGGTCCAAAACCAGCCTACCTCCCTCCCTTCCTTCCTTCCTCCAGTTTTACTGAGATATAATTGATATATAACACTGTATTAGTTTAAGGTATACAACATGGTGATTTGATATATGCATATACTATGAAATAATTACCACAGAGTTTGGTTTAACCGCCATCCATTTACCATTAAGCTCTATGTGTCAGAAATAAACATAACTGGAAAGAAAGGACCATGCTATGGAAAACCTTAGACGTTAAGTGAAGGGTCCTAAACTTAAGGTGGCAGATTGTAAAGTTAAAGGGAAAGGGATTTCCCTGTAACAAAATATGAGTGGTCAGTAAGGGATCGGCAGATTAGAGACCAATGAACAATTCCAAAACTTTTCTTCTTTCCTCATTTGTTCTGTCCCTTCCTGGTTGGAGAATGAGCTGAGTAGAAAAGAGACCTCTCTGTTCCTCTTAGGGCTCTTGTGTAGAATTTCCACTTTTGGGGGGTCATTTTAATTCCACTGCACATGGTCTTACCTCTAGGAAGGGAGGTCAGAATCTAAACTTTGTCTAACTAGAAAATTGGATTGCTTAAATTTAAGTTCCCATTGTGTGATCTTGGATAGCTGAAGCCCGTCTTATCTTTTTGACTAATTCTTTAGGCTAGTTTGGGTCTTTTATTTTTTTATGTATTTATTTTTAAAGATTTTATTTATTTATTTGAGAAAGAGTGAGAGAGAGCATGAGTGGGGAGGAGGGGCAGAGGGAGAAGCAGACTCCCTGCTGAGCAGGGAGCCCAAAGCGGGGCTTGATCCCAGGACCCCAGGATCATGACCTGAGCCGAAGGCAGACACTTAACTGACTGAGCCACCCAGGTGTCCCTGTTTGTGTCTTTTATGTAGCTTCTCTTCAGTCATAAAAAGAGGATTCATTAATTGTTTACGGGTATAATTTTCCTTTTAAGTCTCATCCAGAAACTGGAAGACCCTCTTACCCTCACTTGGTAGTTAGCTACCTCTTTTACCAACCTTGGTTTGGGATCCAGAAGAAGCAGCATTTTAGGGTCTTTAGAACCTAGATCTAAGCTGCAATCCAGTTTTTGACCTTCCACATAAAAGATAACCTGAGGAGCCCTTAATGAATTTGGTGTTAGTTCAGGCAGAAACTTTAAAAAAGATTTTATTTTGAAATAATTTTAGACTTGCAAAAAAGTTGCAAAAATAGTAGATAGAATTCACTTCATCCAGCTTCACCAAATGTTAACACCTTACATAATCATAGTAGAACTTCAAAACAAGGAAATTAACATTGATACAATATGATGAACTAATTTACACACCTTATTCAAATTTTGCCAGTTGTCCTAATGTCCTTTTTCTTTTGGGGGATCTAATCCACCATCCCACTCCACCTGGGCCAGTTCCTCAGTCTTTCTTTGTCTTTCATACCTTTGACACTTTTTAAAAGTACTCATCAGTTATTTTGTAGATTGTCCTTCAGTTTGGATTTATCTGATGTTTTCATATCATTATGTTGAGTTTATGCTTTTCTTTTCTTTTTTTATTATGTTGTTAGCCACTGTATAGTACATTAGTTTTTTTAATTTAATTTAATTTTATTATGTTATGTTAGTCACCATACAATACATCATTAGTTTTTGAGGTAGTGTTCCATGATTCATTGTTTTCGTATAACACCCAGTGCTCCATACAGTATGTGCCCTCCTTAATACCCATCACCAGGCTAACCCATCCCCCCACCTCCCTCCCCTCTAAAACCCTCAGTTTGTTTCTCAGATAATGAGTGTCAGCTTTCTCACTGTTGGAGAGAGGAGTTAAAAAGAAGAAAAGGAGAAAGGTCAGAGTGAGGCTTGTACTGTTAGGTTGGAATGTGAGGTATCAGTATGAACTCACAGTGTTTAAGATAGATGGAGAGATGCAAAAAATTAGTGGGCAAAATTATAATGATAAATAGAATGTTTGCATAGTCTCAATGTATCTATCCAAAAGATTCTTTTTTTTTTTTTTTAAGTAAACTATACACCCAATGTGGGGCTCGAACTCCCAACTCTAAGATCAAGAGCTGCATGTGCTGACTGAGTCAGCCAGGCACGCTGCCACAAGATTCTTATTACTTACAAAGGGGAAAATAGCAATTTTATGGTGGAGAAACCTGGCAGACACCACCTTAACCAAATAATCAATGTTAATGTTACCAATAATGAGACTCATAAATAACATGAACCTCCAGGTATGATGCACTAAGAGCAGACTGCTCTTCGTTGCATTTTTTCATGTGTCTGTTGGCCATTTGGATGTCTTCTTTGGAAAAATGTCTGTTCATGTCTTCTGCCTATTTCTTGATTGAATTATTTGGTTTTGGGGTGTTGAGTTTGATAATTTCTTTATAGATTTTGGATACTAGTCCTTTTTCTGATAAGACATTTGCAAATATCTTCTCCCCTTCTGTTGTTTGTTTTTTGGCTTTGTCAACTGTTTCCTTTGCTGTGCAAAAGCTTTTTATCTTGATGAAGTCCCAATAGTTCATTTTTGCTTTTGTTTCCCTTGCCTTTGGAGACGTGTCTAGCAAGAAGTTGCTGTGGCCGAGGTCACAGAGGTTGCTGCCTGTGTTCTCTTCTAGGATTTTGTTGGATTCCTGTCTCACATTTAGGTCTTTCATCCATTTTGAGTCTATTTTTGTGTATGGTGTAAGGAAATGGTCCAGTTTCATTCTTCTGCATGTGGCTGTCCAATTTTTGCAACACCATTTGTTGAAGAGACTGTCTTTTTTCCATTGGATATTCTTTCCTGCTTTGTCAAAGATTAGTTGACCATAGAGTTGAGGGTCCATTTCTGGGTTCTCTATTCTGTTCCATTGATCTATGTGTCTGTTTTTGTGCCAGTATCATACTGTCTTGATGATTAATTTTGTAATACAGCTTGAAGTCCAGAATTGTGATGCCACCAGCTTTGGTTTTCTTTTTCAACATTCCTTTGTCTATTGGGGGTCTTTTCTGGTTCTATACAAATTTTAGGATTATTTGTTCCAGCTCTGTGAAAAAAGTTGATGGTATTTTGATAGGGATTGCATTGAATGTATAGATTGCTCTAGGTAGCATAGACATTTTAACAATATTTGTTCCCCCAATCCATGAGCATGGAATGTTTTTCTATTTCTTTGTGTCTTCTTCAATTTCTTTCATGAGTATTCTATAGTTTTGAGAGTATAGATCCTTTGCCTCTTTGGTTAGGTTTATTCCTAGGTATTTTATGGTTTGGGGTTCAATTGTAAATGGGATCGACTCCTTAATTTCTCTTTCTTCTGTCTTGTTGTTGGTGTATAGGAATGCCACTGATTTCTGTGCATTGATTTTATATCCTGCTGCTTTGCTGAATTCCTGTATGAGTTCTAGCAGTTTTGGGGTGGAGTCTTTTGGGTTTTCCACATAGAGTATCATGTCATCTGTGAAGAGTGAGAGTTTGACTTCTTCTTTGCTGATTCAGATGCCTTTTATTTCTTTTTGTTGTCTGATCGCTGAGGCTAGGACTTCTAGTACTATGTTGAACAATAGTGGTGAGAGTGGACATCCCTGTTGTGTTCTTGACTTTAGGGGAAAAGCTCTCAGTTTTTCCCCATTGAGAATGATATTTGCTGTAGGCTTTTCCTATATGGCTTTTATGATATTGAGGTATGTTCCCCACACTGTGAAGAGTTTTAATCAAGAAAGATGCTGTACTTTGTCAAATGCTTTTCCGGATCTATTGAGAGGATCATATGGTTCTTGTCCTTTCTTTTATTAATGTAGTGTATCACATTGATTGATTTGCGGATGTTGAACTCCCCTTGTAGCCCAGGAATAAATCCCACTTTGTCATGGTGAATAATCCTTTTAATGTACTGTTGGATCCTTTTGGCTAGTGTCTTGGTGAGAATTTTTGCATCCATGTTCATCAGCGATATTGGTCTGTAATTCTCCTTTTTGGTGGAGTCTTTCTCTGGTTTTGGGATCAAGGTAATGCTGGCCTCATAGAATGAGTTTGGAAGGTTTTTTTCCATTTCTGTTTTTTGAAACAGCCTCAGAAGAATAGGTATTAATTCTTTGAATGTTTGGTAGAATTCCCCCCGGGAAGGCATCAGGCCCTGGACTCTTGTTTGTTGGGAGATTTTGATTACTGCTTCAATTTCCTTGGTGGTTATGGGACTGTTCAGGTTTTCTATTTCTTTCTGTTTCGGTTTTGGTGGTTTATACGTTTCTAGGAATGCATCCATTTCTTACATATTGCCTAATTTGTTGGCATATAGTTGCTCATAATATGTTCTCAATATCTTTTAAATATGATGATGTTTATACCCAGTCTCTTTCATTGCCTGGCATGTAGCAAGTTCCCTGCAACTAGGAATTTCCACAAGATGCAGAATGTGCAAGAACTGGAATACCAGAATAAAGGGAAGGGATAGTCATTGCTAAATCTAACAGTCTAATGGTGGGACTTCGATACCGTGCAGTTCAGGGCTTAATCCAGAATCTTTCCAATCAGGAGATGGGGCTAGGTATTGTAGGCCAGAAGAAGATGGTACTTTGGAGACTTTTGGGAGATTAAAGAAGGCTCACTTTTGGTGTGCTTGACCTTGCTTCCCTGTAACTTGCCCAAGTACTATTGTTGGTTGGCTTTCTTTTCCTTTAAAAACACTGTCTTTGGGTACATTGGTACCAGCAGATTCTGCAAATGGACTGCCTAGAGAGGAAATATCCCACCATTATGGGAGGAGATTCAGTTCCTTACTTATTGCCTTTGGGAAAACTCATGATTCAGTAACTACAAAGACATACTAATCACTCCAATACCAAAACTTCCACAACACCATGTGTTTAATGATGTTGTTTTCTGTATTTATGATGCTTTGACATTTTGGGCCCCTATGGACCCAGGGAGGGACTGTCCCTCCCAGAATTAGCTAATTTTAGAGATAAACAACTTGTCTGCAGTGCATCTTTGGTATGCAAACCAACTAATCCTGAGTCCATACCCCACCCTTCTCCTTTTATCAGGCTTCTACAGCCCAGGACACTATCCCTCTGCCCTAAACCACCCCAGGGCTAGGTACTAGACAACTAGTGACCAATCCTATAGCCCAGAGCCTTTCAACATTATTCAAACTATCCAGTCCTAAACCTGTTCATAAATCTGCTGTGCTGCTTGTTTGCCCTGTTTCTTCCTTTCCTTCTCTCAGAAAACCACAATAAAGGCTTTGCCCATGCTTTCCTCTCACTCCTTTTGCCTCCTGACTGACTCTGGTGCTTCCCTGTGTGGCCCTGCTTGATGTGGTATGTCCCCTTCTTGGAAACTGTGAGTAACAAAATATATTTTCAGTGGCAGTTGTCTCCTGATCTCACTATACCTGAATAATAATAAAACCTACATTTTAAAACACCATAAGAATGCAATTGACCAAACCTAGAGTGTAGGAAATTTTACAGGACAAATTGCTTGAATTTGTACAAATTTAATTGGTTAAAAATATAACTTTCATTATTGTTGTGATTTTGTATTCTTTGATTACTGGTGAGACTGAATTTTCCATTCTGGTTTAGTAGTTGAGTTTTTTTCCTGTGAAGAAGTAAATTGTGTATTCTTCTCCTTTGACCATTTTATTCAGAATGTGTTATAAGGCAGACTTGATCAAAATGGTTCACAGATATAATTGTAAAATGTAAGAATAAAACTTTTAGAGGAAAGCATAGGAAAGAAATGTCCAGATCGGGGGCTCAGTGAAAAATTCTTAGACTTGATACCAAAAGCATGATCTACAATAGAAAATATTTATAAATTGTAACTCATCAAATTTAAACTTTTTTAAAAAAATTAAAATGTAAAACTTTTATTCTGTGAAAGACCATGCTAAGAGAATAACAGACAATCTACAGACTGGGAGAAAATATTTGCAAACTACATATATAACAAAGGACTAGTATCTATATAAAGAATCCTCAAAACTCAACAGAGAAAAACAAACAATACAATTGGAAAATGGGCAAAATATATGAAGAGACATTGCACTGAAGAAGATCCACAGATCACAAATAAACACATGAAAATATATTCAACATCATTAGGTATCAGGGAATGCAAATTAAAACCACAACGAGATATCACTACACACTTTTTAGAATGGCTAGGATAAAAAAAAGTACTGATATCATCAAATGCTAGTGAGGATATGGAGAAACTAGAACTCATATACATTGCTCACAAGAGTGTAAAATGGTATAGTCACTCTGGAAAGAAGTATGATAATTTCTTATAAAATGAAAAATGCAATTACTATATGACCTAACTTTGGTACTCTTGGGCATTTATCCCAGATAAATGAAAACTGATGTCACATAAAAATGTGTACACAAATATTCATAGTAGCTTTATTCATAATAACCTCAACCGGAAACAAACCAAGTGTCTTTCAGTGGGTGATAGATAAACAAACTCTGGTACATCCATATCATGGAATACTACTCAACAATAAAAAGAATGAATTTCCTATATGCACAAAATCCTGGATGAATATTAAGGACTTAATGCTTAGTGAAAAAAAAAAGCCAGTCTCAAAAGGTCAACAATGTATGATTCTAATTATGTAAGCTTCTTGAAATGACAAAACATACAGATGGAAGATAGATTAGTGGTTGCCAGGAGACAGGGGCAGGGCTGACGGGTGGGTGTGACTATCAAGAAGTAGCATCTGGGAGTGCCTTTGTGGTGATGCAACAATCTTATCTTGATTATGATTCCATGAATCTACACATGTGATAAAATTGCATAGAATTATAGCCCTCTCACACATATGTGAGTACATATAAAAACTGGTGTCAGCTGAATAAGCTGTAGTCTAGGTAGCTGTATTTTACTATAATCAGTAAGATGTCACTATGGGGGATAGCCGGGGTAAGCAGTCAATGGACTCTATGAACTATTTTGCAACATTTTATAAGTCTATAATTATTTCAAAAGAAAAAAATTTAAAAAGCAATGCTAGAGTTTTAATTGGAATAGCATTAAATTACACATTAGTTTGGGGGTCATTGACACATTTACAATGTTGTCTTTTCATGTTCATGTATTTATTGCCTTTGAAAAGAGTTTGTCATTTATTGCTTTTTATCAACCAAGATAAGGCAAAGGACTTTAATGTTTGCCTACATCAAGTTTAGGGCAAACAAACTACTTTTAAGCATTTTACTCCAAATCTTCTGCATGACATGAGTTATTGGCTTCTTAGATGTTCCTCTTTACAATAGTTTTTAGTATGTGCTCTCCAGATTACTACATATATCTCTAACTTTTCACAGTCTAAGTAAAGATAATGTTATAACACTTTATATGAAATGTAGAAACCTTGCAAAATTAGAAGCAGTTTAACCCCTCTCTGTCCATTTCTCAGAATTTGTCATATGTATTACATCTACATATAAAGCCTACAAGATGACATCATTTTTGCTTTAAAAGGTACCACATATTTTAAGAAATTAAGAGGAACAAAATTAGTTTTTTTATATTTACCAAGATATTTATTAGTTTTGCTTTTTTAAAATTTTTTTCTTTTTTTTAAGATTTTATTTTTAAGTACTCTCTACACCCAACATGTGGCTCGAACTCACAACCCCGAGATCAAGAGTCACATGCTCTACTGACTGAGCCAGCCTTTATTTTTTTAATGAGTGTCCTGCCTTTTTTTTTTTTAAGTAGGCTCCACACCTAGTGTGGAGCCCAACATGGGGCTTGAACTCAAGACTGTGAGACCTGATTTGAGATCAAGAGTCGGATGCTCAACCAACTGAGCCACCCAGGTGACCCTCAAGCCTTTATTTTTTTTTAATGAGTATCTCATTTTCATTGGGTTCATTTCCCTTCAGCCTGATGAAGAACTTTCTTTTGTCAAGAGGTCAAGTAGTATCTAGGCAGTAGTGCTATGGCTAATGAAGCCAGCAGGACCACTACTGCAACTGCTAGGTTGGTTTGTCACACTTAATAGATTCAGCTGGTAAGGAGACAATAAGCCCAGATGGATTCAGTTGATTAGACAACAATAGTTTAATATCAGCATGGCATTAACATTCCATATCTCTAGTCCCACAGGATGACACTGAACCATAGGGTCCAGATGATAGGTGGCACAATGGGTTGCTCTGCCACTGAGGAGTCAATTCTAAACTACAACAGGCATTTTTATAGCATGCAGCTGTACCCTAAGGGGGGGACAAGGTGATCAACTGACATTCAGGAGATGGAGAGAACAGTCTTGTGATAGTTCCTTATCAGGCGGCTTATTTCCCTTGCTCTAGGAAGAGTTGAAGGTGTTCTCCAAAGGCACAGGTCGGATTGTGGTCAAGCCCTAAATAAGTGGCCCATATGGTGACAAAAATATCTTTGGGGCATTATGTGGTGGAGCTATTCTCCTACACCTTTAACATTTCTTGTAGCTCAGGTCTGCTGGCAAATAAGTTTTTTACTTATATTTTATCTGAAAATGTCTTTGTTTTGCCTTCATTCTTGAATATATTTGCTGAGTATAGAATTCTGGGTTGGCTTTTTCTTCATCACTTTAAAGATGTTGGTCTTTTCTCTTTGGCTTCTGTTGTTTCTGATGTCAGCCATGTTTGAAACTCTTTTCCCCTTTGTATATAAAGTGTTGTTTTCTCTGGCTGCTTTTTTGATTTTCTAATTATATTTGGTTTTCAGCAGTTTGTGATATTTTCAGAATTTTGTTTTCTATCCTCTTGGGGTTTGGTAAGCTTCTTGAATCTTTAAATTTATGTCTTTCTCCAAACTTAGGGACGTTTAAGCCATTGCACATTCAGTGTTTTTTCTACCCCATTCTCTGCCACCTCTCCCTCTAGAACTCTAATTTCATGTATGTTAGACCTTTGAATATTGTCCCATCTGTCCCTGAGGCTCTGTTCATGTTTTTGTTTCCTAATATATTTTTCTCTCTGTTCTTCACATTGGATATTTATATTATTCTATCTTGAGCTTACTGAAACTTTTCCTCTTTTATTTCCATTCTGCTGTTGAACCTATCCAGTGAATTTTTTTAAAATTTCAGATTATTTTTCAATTCTGAAATTTTTATTTGGTTCTTTTTTTTCATGGTTCCTATTTCTCTGCTGTGATTTTGTATCTTTTCATTCATTATAAGCCTTTCTTCTTTTACTTTCTTGAGCAGAGTTATTAATAATCACTTTAAAATTCTTCTCTGCTAATTCCAGCCTCTGGGTCATCTCAGGTTTGTTCTCTGTGGATTTGCTCTTGTAAATGGATCAAAATTTCCTGGTTCATCATAAGTTGAATAACTTTGGATTATATCCTGGATATTTTGAATGGAGACTTTGGATTCTCATTTATTCCTCTGAAAAATATTGATTTCATTGTTTTGGTGGATAGTTAATGTGTTTAGATTCAAACTGTGAACTTTGCCTCTTAAGTGGTAGTTGAAATCTTAGTTCAGGGCTTTGATTTTCAACTGAAGTCTGTCCCATGTATGTGTGGTTCAGGAATCAGCTGAGATTGATACAGAGTCTATAGACAGAAATTGGGGCTCCCTGGGTCTAGCTCTCTCCTTTCTAGGATTCCTCCTTAGTTTCCAATGGCTGTGGTTATCCTGAGCTGTGCCTATAGTTCTTCATACTAGATAGATTGTGAATTTGCTATTGTTGTCTTACTCTTGGTGTCTTGGCTACTTGGCAGCCTTAGTTTGCCCTCACTCTAAAAGCTATAATAATGGGTAATCACCTTGTGCCAACTCCCCTTCAAAATTGTCTGCTTCTGTTCACCCTCTGGTCTCTTCATAGTGTTGTTTTTAATATTTTTCCCCGAGTTTATAATTGCTGTCTACAGGAGGATCAGGATCAATAGGAGTTTACTCAGCCATATCAGAAGCAGAAGAAACTATCCTGCTTAATTTTGATTTCACTATTGCCAATTTGTCCTTAACATGGGATTCTGTCCCAGAAGGGAACTTTGGCAGGTCAGCGTTGAGAGTTCATAGAGGCTAGATTCCACCAGCACCTTCAGTCCTTCTTGCTACAGCCCTGTTGCACTCGCTTGCTATTGGAGAATGTATAGCCCCTCCTAGTTTCAGCTGCTAATTCTCAATTGTCCCACCATACTTTCCAGTGAATACCCATTAGCTCTTTTTCCTTGTGAGCTCCTATTCTGCTAGTGTTAATTGGCTACCTTTGATTGTAATGTGTAACTATGGGGAGAAACTAAACCTTAAGCCTTGGCTGGTATCCCACAATGAGTTTGATGGGAGAAAATATGCCTCCAGAGAGAAAACCTCTAGTGTTACAAATGGTAACTCAGCCTTGGCATTGCTTTCTTTCAAGAGAAGCCTCTCCCAGTTGTAGTCCTCTAGCTTTCAGGGTACTGGTGTGCGGATGCAGGTAGGAGAAAACTCTTAGGAGCCAGCCAGTCTACATGCTTCTGTTACCTAGCACCCATCATCTCAGCCAGCCCTGAGTTCCACCCTAAAGTTACCCTGCCACCCCTGGTGGGCTTTAGTCTACCACTTATATGTCTCCCAATGGCAAAGGGACAGAAAATGGTCATCTCAGGGTAATGATAAGGAGAGAAAGAGGAGCACATTTGAAAAAAATTCCCACCTTAACTCCAGTCCATTATTCTTGTCTTTCTTTTTTGGGCTGCCTTTTCCCTAGTCTTATCTTACTCAGTGTTCTGACCCATCCACCTTTTGTTTTCTTAGAGCTTTCCTCACTGTTTTTATGCTATTTTGATAGAACCATCTCTCTCTGGATTCTGTGACATGTCCAGGGTTGGGTTCTGGAGAGAGGGCCAGTTTGTAATTTGCAATTTTAATAAGAACTGAAATTACTATTTATTTTCATTAAAAGTTAAAAATCCCTAAAAATTTTAGGTATATATTTCAGGACATTGGCACTTAACAACAAGAGATTCCTTCTGAACTCTAGAAGACCTTCAAGAATTTCAAACAATGAAGAATAACTGATCATCAGCTTTGGGTGCTTCCCCAGTTAATGACATAGATATGAGATCACCATCTGGGGTATAGATATAAAATGTGCCTTTGCCGACATACATCCTAACAGTACAGAAGAAAACTTTTATTTTCATAAAATGTCTCATCAATAGGCTGGAAAGTAATGAAGACTTTTCCTGTGGCCTTATTGACCAGACATAAGGCTGTGATTGCAGTATGTTATTTGTTATCTAATAAAACTAACAATATCTGATTATTTTTTCCTTTGCTTATGAGCTTTGCATATAGGCTTATGAGGATAAGTTATAATTTATAGCTTCAAAGGAGATTAGGCTGATAGAAAGTTTGAATAAAAAAAAGCCATATCAAATTCCTCTAGTTCTTAATTTTGTCTGAGCTATTAAAACCCAATTAGACACAGACCAAATTCTTGTTTATTAGAAGCTTCAGAAGTCTTATAAATGAGTGCTAATGTAGTTATGGGAATCCATTGCTTTCTACTCCATGCAGTCTTTTGCAAAAAAGCATCACATCATTTTAATAGCAAGCGTGTGTTCCATGAATATACTCATTCACATTGAGAAAACAGCCCCAACCATTTACAATCTAGTGATTCCAACTGTTTAAGCAAATGAGTGCATGAGCCATTAGCCAGCTTCGTTCCTTCTAACATCTTCTCTCTCATTAGTACTCCATCCCCCCCCCCATGCCTGTTGAAGCACTATTCATGTTCTCTAGGACCAGATCAAGTAGTATCAAGCCCAATGCCTCCTCCACAAAACAGAATTGATTGCTTCCTCCTTATTCTTCTCTCTAACACCGAGCTCAGAACCTAGCCTGTAGTAAACGTTAGGTGAATGCCGTTAAGAGTAAAACCAACTGTGAAATGTTATCATTTTTGGATATCGACCACAAAGATGGTGCTTTCAAAAAGGCCATTCTCCTTTACTGCCAAGACCCAAGCAAGCATGCTAACTAAGACCGCTTGTCAAAGACTTGCTGTGGCTATTTATGTCAGGAGCAGAGGGAACCAAGAAGCATGGCATTTATTGAGCCTGTGGATGCTGGCATTAGCTTGCCTGTGCTTGGGGGAGTAGGGCAAGGTACTCCTGATTTGTGTGCTTGGTCAGGGCACACCGTGGGCATGGAGACAGGCCTCTTCCATCAATCACATGCTTCTACAGGTGCCATTGCCCAACAGCACAGGGGTGGATAACAAATGTGTTTTGGTGATATTTTCAAGGGGAAAAAAAAGAGTGCTATTAGAATCCAAGGTGTTGATTTTCTTCTATAGAAAACATCCCCCCTTCTGTTTCATCAGAAGCCCTTCGAATTTTGAAACCTTTTAAATTAGAAGTATTGGAGATCCCTTTTTAGTTACATTGACAAATGAGTTACTCACCTTTGTCCCTTCCCCGTTATGTTCTTCATTTGAGGCAAACACGATGCTCATTAACTTTTGCATCCTCAGATTAACTGCAAGTGGAACAACCTAATACATCTCCTCAGTGTTGGAGCTTAAATTCTTAGGACATCATTTTTCATTTTCAGATGGGGCTGACATCAAGAAAGAACAGCAGACCAAGCAGCAACGCTATCCTTCTCTGTTTTGCAAAGTATCTCTTGCAAGAAAAGGGCTTGTGAAACTTGGCTCCATTTCCCACAGCCATGGGATAAGGGTCGCATGTAAACAATAATATCCTGTGCTACTTGGGCCTCATTTAACTGTCTTTGTTGCTTTAGAAGGAACTGCCAAGTGGGGTGTTTCTCAGAGCTCATGCTTGACATTCCAGAAATACTGTAGGGTCCATTTCAAAGATGGTACTCCACACACAAAATTTGTGACTGTTGGTGCACTCTTGATGGTCACTGGGCATCACATTGACACATTCTTTTAAATTACATAGGAAATGCACCCTCCACGAAGAATGAATCTGGTACTCTGAAGGTGGGCCTGCCTGTCATTGCAGGAGGCCTTTGCATTTACCACTTGGGTGTTTTTCTGGAAAGCTGTGGTAGCTTTAAGCTTAGGATGACCATGTTTGCTGAACTAGGAACAGTGAGATGATTGTTACAAGATAAGCTTTTGGGTTGTTGATAGAGCACTAAGCTGGGAGTCAGGAGACCTGGGTTCTACTGCCCAGCTGACTAACTCTTTGGCCTCGTGAAATGTCTTTGGTCTCTCTGGCCTCAGTTTTCAGTTTTTGAAATGATGGGATTATACTAGATAATCTCTAAACTCCTATCTGGCTCTAAATTTGATCAGGTGACATAAAACAGTAAATACCAAATAAGAAGTCAGGAAACAGAAGTTTCCAGTCCAGGCTCTGCGACTAACTGTGACTTGGGACAAGTCACTGAGCCTCCCAGCCTCAGGTCTCTATCTCTGGGGAGACTAGTATCTTCTCTACCTGCCTCACCTGGTGGTTGTACCAATCAGGTAAAGAAACATCTTTTTCACTGAGCACTTACTGAGCAACTGCTCTGGGGCACCAGCTTGATAGATGGCAAAGATGTAGAGGTTATTAGATTATCTGTTACTACTAGTAATATTAGCTACAATTTAGTGAGCTCTTCCTATTACCAGGCACTTAGGTACAATATCCCGTTTAGTCTACATTTTATGGATGAGGAAACTGAAGTTCAAGGAGGTTGAATCACTTCCTCAGGATCATGTAGCTAGGCACAGCTGAAGCTGAAATTTGTACCAGGGTTCTGTTCTTTATTTTAAAAGTTAGAAACATCTCACCTTCTGCCAAGGAGCTCATGTTACTATTATTATTCCTTTTCTGGGCCACAGTACCTGGATCCCATGACCTGGAAGCTGTGTGCCTGTGCGGGGAGGCAGGGGAGGAGACTGGCTGGGCTGGGGCTGAAGGAAAGGTTCTCTTTGCAGACACTGCCTGAGGCAGCACAGTCACTGAAAGGACCTAAGGTGCAGCCTAAGTGCATAAGCCAGAGGAAGTCCAAGTGCATTGCCTGGAGTGAGGGAACAAATGCAGCAGGCATTCAGGTGGTAGCTGGGGGTGGGGGGGTGTAGTTGTGAAAGGGAGCAGTGAAATGCCTGGGGCCTGTTGCGGAGACCAGGTATTCTTTGAGGCTAGTTTTGATGTGCTGCTTATGGCCTTCGGTGTGAATAGGCCAGTTCCATTCAAAGAGCCAGGCAGAAGGCAGAACCAGCCTTCGGTTTGCTTACCTATAGAAGAAGGGCATTGGGCTAAATGAGCTCTGTGGGCGTCCTTGTGTCAGACAACCCCTGGGGTCAGCAGTCTGCAGAACCAGCTCCTCCAGGGCTCTGAGCAGTAAACAGTGCTTTTGCTAGGGTGGTGTTCTCTCTTAGAATGTACCCCCAAGTCTCTCAGATGCTAGGATTTTGTTTTGATTATGTCAGGAGCTTCATTGGTAGAACTCCTGCCCCCCACATAGCACACAGCTCAACTGCCTTCCTGCTCTCTTTGCAAATCTCCCCAGGGTGGCTCTACCATCAGAGGAAGTGGTCTTTCCGGCCTTTGGAAGGTTGGCTAACCACACCTAGTTTCCAGAGACATGACCCAGCTCTTTGTGCCTCTGGTTTACTCCTCCAAGTCTGCTGATTCCCTGAACCATACTGGTTCTTTCACCTCTGCTTACTCTAGGGACTGCCCAGCCCAAGAGAGAACAGCCTGATTACTCAAACTTAGGTTGTTAGAAGTGGGTGTCCCTCCTAATGTGGCATTTGTACACTTGGAATGATGGGCTTAATGGCAGAAGCAGGCCAGGTGTGTGTGGGGGGGGTGGTGGGGAGACTGAGCCCTGGTACTAGATATGGCCACTGACCAGGACACATGTTTGGGTTAAAGACCTTGTTACAGGCAAAGACAGGCTAGTGGGTGAGGAGATTGGTGCCACAGTGACATTCTGGGAAATAGCCAACACTAAGGAGTCCAGGGTAACTAGCTCAGTAACAATGGCAAGAACAGACATTTACATGGACAGTGTGCTAAGCACTTAAAATAGATTCACTCTTTTAATCTTCGCAGCAATCCTGTGAGGTAATAGTGCTATTTTCCACTTCATGTTTGAGGAAACTGAGAGACGGAGGGGTTAAGCATCCTGCTCAAGATCACATAGCTAAGGGGTGGGTACGTGGATATTGCTTGGCAGTCATCATCTAGAAGATGCAGTCAGTTGGCAGTCATCATCTAGAAGACCTGTCCATAGTATCCAAACCCTAGTCACTGGACCAAGGTACCAGTTCCAGAGAGAAGAATGGACAAAAACAAGGCAGAGCAGAGGGGCTCATCCACCCAACAGTCAGGCATTGAGGGCCATCCTCTGTGCCAGGTGTTGGGGGAAGACACAAGTAAGATAGTATCTCATTTGGGCCAGGGCTCAGTTTGAAAGGGGGCTGAGGTTGTAGGCAGGACAACATGTAGAACTTAGGGGTGGGAATCAAGGCAGAAGATCAGCTATTAAGACTGGGCCAGTCTAAGAGGTGGGCTTGGGAAGAGTTCTGGTCTGGGAGCATCACAGCCGCTCAGGCAGCTGTTTTGGGGGTAGCAGGTCTGGGAGGGAAACCTATTATTAATCCCCCAGCCCTGGGGCTGAGGCTGAGCATTAACCCTGTGCCTGTGGATGGGTTGGTTTGGGAACTGTGTTGGGCCTGAACCTCTAGGTGAAAGGATCAGTGGGTCCAGCAGTGGGGATCTGAGTAGGGTAGAGGAATTGAACTGGGGGCTAATAGAACAAAGCTCAGGAATGACACCCCAGCTCCTGTGGAGCCTGTTTTCTTTCTATCATTCCTTTGGAAGTATTGGGCCCAGCTGTGGTTGAAAGGGAAATGAATTTGGAGCCAGGGGATCTGGGCTCCATATGTTGGTAGAAACTGTGATGTCTGAACATTCTTGTTGGGATAGCTGAAATTCTTAGTAGAAATTCCAGGAAGACCAGAGGACATCTGGGAAATATATGTGGATTGAAGTGGAGAGAAATACTTAGTCTTCTGGGGGAAATCTCCAATATCAAGAACCAGATTTTTTAAAATTGTTTTTCCAAAGTGACATATTAATCAAGTAATGTATATAAAAGGCTTTGTAAACTATAGGGCAGGACCCCTGTACAAAGCCTTGTTAACATCTTCGTTGTTACAGATCAGGGGACAGGCAACCTCAGCAGTTCACAGGAGGAGATGGAAACATTGCCCCTCCCCACCCCAGCTCCTTCTTTCTACAACCCAAAAGAGTCAATTGGAACAGATTTTTAGTTCTCTGCTGTGTTTACTAGTCTCCCATACAGCCATCAGCTAGGGCTACTGCTACCTGCAGGCAGGACCCAGATAGGTACAGGAAGAAGAGGGTAGAGCCCCTTGTCCTTAGCAAGCTCAGCCCATCTCAATTAAGACCCTGAGACCCAGTGAAGTATATAATGCATTAGAGCCATGCCTGGGGGGTCAGGCTGCCTGAGTTCAGATCCTGGCTCTGTGACTGCAGGTAAGTTACTTAATGTCTCTGGGGAACATTTATAAAGTGGGGAAGTTCATATTAGTCTGTCTGCCTCATAGGATTGTTGTGAGGGTTACCTGACTGCCTGGAATGCACTCACTCAGCACCTGGCCCACAGGCAGCTTTTGGTGTTAGCTGCTACTATTCTCCTTCCCCCCTCCCCCGCCTTCTGCCTTCCCCCCTTATCTACCCCCTCTGCTTTCTTCTCCTGTTTTTCCTCCACCTTCATCTTCAGAGGGCTTTCTAGAACCTCAAGCTAGTGGCATGGTTGGCCTGGTTGGCTGTCAGTGCTCTGAGCTGAGTTTGAGTAACTAGATCTGAGTCCCTGAACCCCTGTATTCAGAGCATGAGCCCTCTAGGGTTGACTTTGCCTGGCCCTTGCCACTGGCCCTCCCATCCCCGGTGACCGAGGCCCTGCCCCTTGACCTCAGAGCTCCTTGATGCCAGTCACTAGCTATCCCAACACTTGTTGGATATGTTTTCTTTTTTGGGTAATTGTGGTCCACACAGCAGTGATCCTTACCTGCCACCTTACACAGTGATTCCACACAGTGACTTCTAATGAGCCTAATACCTCAGTGAAATTTTCCAACTGCCCTATGAAGTTGCATAGCTCATTTATTCATTTGGCAAATGCTCATTGAGCACCTGCTGTGTGCCTCTAGGGATTCAACCAGGGTGGCACAGTAGAAATAAAATGGGGAGTCGTAGAAGAGGCATTCAGGCAGTTTGACAGAGTGGATAAACCCCGAAATCCTGATTCTCACAAACTGGCCCTTAAACTGGCTCTGCCACTCACAGCTGTATGGCCTTAGGCCAGTCAATCTACCTCCCCGTACTCCATTTTCTTATATGTAAAATGGGCATATGAATAGTCCCCATCTCACGGGGCTTCCTTACTAGCTTCAATTCCTGCTCTGCACTTTCAGATAATTTGTACATTTATTTTTAGTTCATATCTCAATATATTGTGATTCCGTCTGCCTTCCAAGCTATAGTCTGAGCTCTGGTGGGCAGGAACCACTTGTTTATGTTTGTATCTCTAGCGCCTCCCTTAGTGCCTGGCCCAAAATATGTAAGCTGTTGCTGAAATGTTAACACTATGTGGTAATTATTTTTCCAGGTCTGTCTTCCTCATTAAGCTATGAGCTTCTGGGGGCAGATATTTTGTCTCAGTATATGCAGAACATAGCGGGTCTGGCAGGATGTAGTGGGTGTGGCTTAAAGTAGGGACTCAGGGAATGCTGGTTAAATGAGTGGTAGAGTGAGGGAAGGAATGAATGAGGAATAGAGGGAGACTGATGACTAAGACTAAGACACTTTCTTATAGGCCTGCTACTATTATTGAGGTAATGCTCAGCTTGGAATTAATTTGGAAATATAGTAGGAATGTGAGATAAGGGCTAGCTTCATTTTCTGAGGCCTGATTCTCCTCAATCTTGTTCCAGAATTTAACACCGTTGATGACCTTTTCCTTGAAATGCTTTCCTTCTTTAGCCTCTTTAAGAGCAAACTTTTTTGGGTTTCCGTCATGCCTTTCTGACCCCGTCCTTGTTCCTTGTTTTGTTGTTGTTGAGCCTTCTTCCTCTTGCTTCCTCACCAGAACTTCTTCCACCTCCACTACTGACACCCCACTGTAATGTAAATGTTCTCTAGGCTTTGGACCAGGCCCTGTCCTCTCCTTTGATGTGTAAAAATTCTTATCCTTTTTCCTCCAAACTGACCTCTCTCCCCATCTTCTCTTTTCTCAGCCTCTCAATATTTTTTAGTGCATAAGGAGTAGGTATGAGTATATATTTTTAAACTACTATGCTATTATCACATTTAACAAAATTAGCAATAATTATTAATATCATTTCATACCCAATCCATATTCAGATTTCCCTGATTTTCTCAAAGATGTCATTTTATAATTAGCTTTTTAAAATTAGAATCCAAATAGGGCCCACACACTCCATTTGGCTCTGTCTCATAAGTCTCTTATTGCTTTTGAGTCATTGGAGAAACCAGGTCATTTGCCCTGAAGAATGTCTCACATTCTCAATTTATTTGTTTTCTCATATTGTCATTTAACTTGTTTCTCTATCCCCTGTATTTCCTGTAAACTGGTAGTTATGTCTAGAGGCTTTGATTAGATTCAGGTTGAAGTTTTTGGATAAGAATACTTCACAGCCAGTGCTGTGTACTTTCTATTACATCACCTCATGAGGCAAATCATATCTGGTTGCCCCACTTTCAGTGTTACTAGATTGATCAGTGGGTTTAAATGGTGTCACCTGGAGCCCTCCATTATCAAGGTCCCCATCAACCCTTCACCTAATGGTTTTAACAACCATTGATGATTACTGTTTGGGTCCATTATTTCATTAAGAGTTGCAAAATGGCATTGTTCTAATTCTGTTATGGCTTCTGCATTCACTATTTGGGATTTTTGTATCAAGAAGAATTTTATTCTTCAACCATTTAGTTACCTTGAGTTAGTGTATACCAAAAAAAGGGGCAGGATAAATATTTGATACCTTCCCTTATAAAAACATCAATTTTCAGAATGAGTTGGTATCCTAGCAACCTTCAATGGTGACCAATCAAGTATTGTTATGAACTCAGATTTTTATATATTTAGTGTGTTTCAATCTACTGTAGTCATTATTCAATTTGTTGCTAAAATTATTTCATCTTAGGCCAGTGGGGGTCCTTTCAAGTTGGCTTGTTTCCTTTTGTCATGATAGATTTCTTGATTTTTGGTTTGTTTTCAGGCTCATCTCGTACAATTCCAAACCCAGACCTGGAGTCAACCATTTTGCCGAGGGGCTCTTGTTCCTTTTGATGGGAAATGGTATTAAGAGAGCCCAGTCTGAAGGCTGGGTTTCCTCACTGCAGCTAGGTTGTCAAGTCTTTTCTTTTTAGTGAAAGAGCTAGAAAATGCCTATTTTTTTTTTCCAAAAGGAAGCGTGATGAATTCCTACTGATATTTCAAAGCTGAATTTAAGAGTATAGGGCTTTTCCTTAACATGTTTGATTTTGTAACTGTATCTCATTTCTCTCACTCTGAAAGTCTTGGTTCCTAATGACATTCTGTAATTACTTGCATTACCCTATATTATATCTGTAACAATTTCAAAGGAGCAATTCCAATGTTACTACTAAGATTACTGAATGCAGTTTAAGATTTCTTTGCTTTTCCTTTTGCCCTTAGAATAAATCCTACTAGGGAGGTAGTCAAAGTACTGTGTTTCAAAGTCCCTTGAAAAGTAATTTCTTTCTCTGTGTGGTTATGTTACCAACTTGATACACAGTTTGATTCATTTGCTCCATTTTTTCTCAGTTTTGCAGATTGTTTTCTTCCTTTTTGAAATTTAATTTTACATTTAATTTATATAAAATATTTACAGAGTTCCAAAGTCAAAACCATATAACAGGAGATATTCTAAATGTCTTGCTTCCATCCTGCCCCCATTCTTTTTTCTCCCTCCCTCTATAGTAACCGTGTTTAATTAGGTTTTGGCTTATCCATCCATTATATATTTGAATATTAAACAAAAGAGAATAAGTAATTGTATTTCACCCCCATATCTTACACAAATGTAGCAAGTACTGTAAAAACTGTTCTGCTCCCTTTTCTTACTCAACATTCTAGAGATCATTCTGTGTCAATGTATGGAGATCTTCCTTGTTCTTGTTTTGTGACTGTATAGTATGCTATCCTAAAGAGGAACTGTACTTTGTTCAGCTGGTCAGTCCCTGCTGACAGATATTTGTATTAATTCTAGTCTTTTTCAATTACAAAGAATGCTACCATAAGTAGTGGAGGTATTTGTCTCATGATTCTCTTCACTCCAAGCCTCAGTGGCACTCTTAACTCTCCCTTCTGCCTCCTTTTGTACACCTAATCACTTCTGAACCCTGGTGATTCTTCCTTTGCACTCTTCTCTGTTTCTGCCTTTCTATCCCTTATGCTGTCACCGAGTTCTAGACACTAGTTGTTGTTGCCTGGATCATAGCAATAGCAGTGGAATCCCTTCTTATTTTTCTCCTCAGTCCAGTCTGTGCTGCACACCATGGCCAGATTCATTTCCTAAAATATTGCTTTCATCATAATCTCTTCTCACTCTACTCAAAAATCTTCAATAGTAGCATAAAATCCAAATTCTGTAGTTTGGCATTCAAGGGCCTCCATGGACTGAGCCAAATCTCCTTTCCTGGTATTCATTCCCTCTGCTTTAGTCCATGGATACATTGCTCTGCATATTTGATTTCCCAAATATCACATTAATTATTATCTTTATACCTTACCTATTCTTCAAAGTTACACTTAAATTCCAGATCTTTGGAAATCCTACTGGAAACCTCTGCCGAGGCTCTCTCTCTCTCTCTCCCTTGAGCTTCTACTCTTTGTGATATCCATTTGAAACTGAGCAGACTTAGTCCCTCGCCAAATGGAAAGATCTCTTGAGTCCGTCTGGTCACTACCGTAAGATCTAAGAAATTCATCGATACATTCATCAAGCATTAACTGAACATCAGAATAGCATCCAAAGGTGAGGGACCTTTGGATTGGTTAGGGTTCTTTCTGATAATGACCAAGAAGAATGTGGGATTCTATCTGTCTGGAGGCACAGCTAGGAATATGTTCCAGGGTGGCAATACATGATGGAGAGATATAGTCATAGACTGTGTAGATTGTCCCTTCCAAAGGTGGATTTAATCCCACTTCCAGGAGAAGAAATCAGACTTGATTCTGGGGGAAAGGATGTATTTAATAGGTACTGAGTAAAAAGGTCTCAAATCCTGGAAGGGCACTGCTTTTTCCACCTTCCCCCATTAGGATAAAACATGGCATTTTGTTTCTTGAGGACCTAGAACTCATATAAACCTGACATTATCTTGGCCACCAGCTATGTGACAGGCTGGTTGGCCAATCTCACATTATAGAACACTGCTTCCTTTCTGTCCTTTTGTTGGGTTGCATTAACCTTAATTTCTTAAAGTTCCTTTTAAAACTTCACCATCTGGAGCTAGAACTATTTTTGGTTTATTTATTTACAATTTATCCTCTTTACTTCCAAAAGGATTTGAAGAAGCTTGCAAGTTTAAACATAATGCAAAGTAAGACATAGAACAGAATTGTCTATTTTAAGCAGTAGGTATTACCAGATACCTTGGTTGAGTGGAATGTTATGGTTGTTAAGCACTGACTATGACTCTGAATTTTTTGGCAGTCAAGTGTAAGGGTTACACTGTTATATATTTACCTGAGAACTAGAAAGCAGATATATTCCTCTTTAAAGATCAACTTCTCCCTGACATGAAACTCATATTGGGATTTGTCACATGAACCTTGTATAAGCACATTAGGTAACACAGTGACTCATGTTTTTAACTTTAATTTTTACAAATTAAACACAGAATATAATGCAGAAATACCCATCAAATCATCACTGTTTATATTGATTGAATTAGGGTTTTGTTTTTGTTGTTATTTGTTTGAAAAATTAATTCAACTTTCAAACACTGCTAGCAGACCCCCACTTGGGGAGGCTGTTTGGCAGTATCTACTAAAGCTAAACAAATGCCTACCCAATGACCCAGCAATTCCACTCCATGTGTTCACTGAAATATATTTACAAGAATGTCCATTAGAGCATTATTTAGTACCAGTCAAATAATTGGAACAACTCAAATATCCATTAGTAGTGAATATATGAATAAATTGTGCGTTTATACAATAGAATACTCTATAGTAATGAAAATGAACAAATTAGAGCTACATGCAAGAACATGGAAGAAGCTTTTTTAAAAGATTTTATTTATTTATTTATTTGAGAGAGAGAGCAGAGTGAGAGAGAGGGAGAGAGAGAGCACAAGTGGTGGGGGGAGGGCAGAGGGAGAGGCAGACTCCATGCTGAGCAGGGAGCCGGATGTGGAGCTCAATCCCAGGACCCTGGGGTCATATCCTGAGCTGAAGGCAGACCCTTGACCAACTGAGCCACCCAGGTGCCCCTGGAAGACTCTTATAAACATCATATTTGTTGAAATAAATCAGACCCTAAATAATACATGCTGTCTGATTCAATTTCTATAAAGTTCAAAAACAGACAAAACTAAACTGTGATATTAAAAATCAGGATAAGAGGTAATTTTCAAGAGGGAGGAAAGGAAAATGATGGGGGCATGATGGGGCTTCTAGAGATGGTGATGTTCTATTTTGGTGCCCAAGTAGTGGTTACTAGAGTGTGTTCACATTATACTAATTTATTGAGCTGTACAAGTATGAGCTTTGCACTTTTCTACATGTGTGTTATGCTTCAGCAAAACTTTAAATGTGAATACATGTACATAATAAGATTTCAAACTATATAGAAAAGTATATAATGAAAATGAAGTCACTGTTCTACTCTGAATTCCCATTCCCTCTCATCACAGTGTATAACTATTGCCAGTTTCTTGTAACACCTAATTATTCTTCTAGAAATGTCCTGTAATAAAAACACAGTGGTGTGTATGTATCTATCGGTATATCTCTATTCCTTTTTGTTATTTACAAAAATGGAAGCACACTGTATACATTATTCTGACACATGATTTTTTCACATAACACTGTGTCTTGGACATCTTTTTCTATCAGTGCATAGAAAATATCTACCTTCTTCTTTGTAATGGCTCCATAAAGTATTCCATTATGAGGATGCACCATGTTTAACCAATCCTCTATTAGTGGATATTTAAGTTTTTCCACTTTTTAAAATATTACAATGATACATTAAACATCTTTTTACACAGGTCCTTGCACACACGTATGGGGCATAGGGGACTTTTGCATTCTTTTGTTAAATTGTCTAATTGTAGGTGAAAATCCCATAGACTCAAAACCATCCTTAAAATTCCCTTAGGAAGGCTGGCATACCATATCTTCATCATTCCTGTTTTCCTGTTTGTCCTCCAGTATTGAAGTAGATCGTTGAGTCTGGTTTAGCACCTGATGAAGAGAAGACCTTGTAGGTATGAGCTAAATTGAGTGACATATGTGCCTTTTAAAGCACCAGAATCACAGTGAGATGATCACTCTGAGAGGCACATGAGGACCAAGGTTTATGAGGGAGTAACAGAACCACAACTTCCACCTTACATTCTCTCTAAGGCATAGCAGGGTCCTGGAGCAGAATGGTCGGTATAACCTGGACACTATTTCAGTTCTTGTCTTTTGTCTCTCTCAACTCTGTCTTCTGACTTTCTGTTTATGTCTTTGTCACTCTTTCTTTCTGTCTCCCCTTTTCCCCCTCTCCCTCTCTATATGCTGAATGCCTATGATTAAATTGGTATAACTCATGTGTGCATATTCTGTGCTTCTGCTGTATATCCATTGGATCAATTCCAAGAAGTGGGATTTGGGCACATATATATGTATGCATGTATTTTCAAATCATATGCATGTGTGTTTTATTTTTTTTTAAGATATTTATTTATTTGACAGAGAGAGACACAGTGAGAGAGGGAACACAAGCACAGGGAGTGGGAAGGGAAGAAGCAGGCTTCCCACTGAGCAGAAAGCCCGATGTGGGGCTCGATCCCAGGACGCCGGGATCATGACCTGAGCCGAAGGCAGACGCTTAACGACTGAGCCACCCAGGTGCCCCAACGTGTGTGTTTTATATAGATACATCTTTTTATTATGAAAATTTCAAACATATACAAAAGCAGATAGAATTCTATAACAAGGGGCACATGGGTGGCTCAATCCATTAAATGTTCAACTCTTGATTTCAGCTCAGGTCATGTCCAGCTCGGGGGCATGAGATTGAACCCTGCGTCAGGCTCCCTGCTCAGTGGGGAGTCTGCTTGAGATTCTCTCTCTCCCTCTCCCTCTGTCCCTCCCCTCCACACATGCATGCTCTCCCCCTGCTTTTGCTCTCTCAAATAAATGAATCTTTAAAAAAAAGAATTCTGTAACAAGACATAACAAGACTCCTGTACCCATCACCCAGCCTCAAAAATGATCAACCCATGGCCACTGTCATCTATACCACACACACTTTTCCTCTTTTTGTAATATTTTGAAGCAAGTCACAGACATCATAACACTTTATCTGAGTGGTTCAGTATGTATTTCTAAAGGATTGGGACTCTTAAAAAAATACACAATGTGGGCGCCTGGGTGGCTCAGTTGGTTAAGCGACTGCCTTCGGCTCAGGTCATGATCCTGGAGTCCCTGTATCGAGTCCCGCATCGGGCTCCCTGCTCGGCAGGGAGTCTGCTTCTCCCTCTGACCCTCCCCCCTCTCATGCTCTCTCTATCTCATTCTCTCTCTCAAATAAATAAATAAAATCTTTAAAAAAAATACACAATGCAATTATCACACCTCAAAATGAACAAAATTTCATTAAAATCAACAAATATCCAGTCAATGTTCTAGTTTCCAATTATCTTACAGTTGGGATAAATGGATTATTTGTTTGACTAAAACTCTATGTAAGGGCTAGATACTGTAATTGATTGAAAAAAAAATAATAGCCTTTTAGTCTCTTTTAATCTGTAGGTTCCCCTTCAATCTTTTTTCTTCTTGCAATTGGTTTTTGGAAGAAAATGGATTGTTTTTCCCTGTAGCATTTCCCACACTCTGGATTTTGCTGATTGCATGCCCATTGTTAAGTTTAATACTTATGTAGTCTAAGTATCCTCAGACTTCTGTGTTTTCTCTAAATTAGTGGTTGATTTTAGAGGCTTAATTAGATTCAGGTTTAAGTTTTTTTTAGCATTTTGTTTTGTTTTTAATGAGGCTACTTCATACATGATTTTGTGCTCTCCATGAAGTGACATATACTATCTGATTTTCTCTACTTTTTTTAAAGATCTTATTTATTTATTTATTTGAGAGAGAGAGAGAGTGAACATGAGTGGGGGGAGGAGCAGAGGGAGAGGGACAAGCAGACTCTGTGCTGAGCACAGAGCCTGACGTGGGGCTCGATCCCATGACCCTGAAATCATGACTTGAGTCAAAATCAGGAGTTGGACACTTAACTGACTGACCACCCAGGTACCCTGGTTTTTTCGACTTTTATGTTAGTAACCATTGATGATCAAGTCTAGATTCATTAATCATTAAGGGTTGCAAGATGGTGATGTTTTTCTTTTATTATTCCTTCTTTATTTATTAGCTAGAATATGTCTATACATCTACTACTTGGTTACCCAGGGTACAGTTTGTATAAGAAGGCAAGATAAATGCCTGTTTCAAAATAATAAGCTAGTTTGCCAGCATCCAGTAATAAAGGCAATGAGTGATTATTTTTTAAAGTATAATCATGAATTAATGGACTTAAACATATTTGATGTGTTTTAATACATTGTTCTTATTCATATTGTCTTGCATTAGCCATTGGGAAACTCTTAAGTGGTTCATTGAGTCTTTTTTACATGACTCTAGTAGTCTTTGAAAATTTTCTTGCTAGGTATGAGATAGTCCAGGATCATCATGTACATTTCCTGCTCCAGATATGAAGAACCGTATTTATAGATGTCAACATAGTATAGTGAAAAAGGCACACAGAGGGACTGGGATTGAATCCTGGCCCTACCTCATACTGCCTGTATGGACATGGACAAGCTACTTAATATCTACCATCTTAAGTTTCTTCATTTTTAACATAAACTAATGGCACCTATCTCCCATGGTTTTTTGGAGAGTTAAAATTATATATATTAATTATATATACACACACAGACACACACACATGTAGTAGGTACTCGGAAATTCATGTTCCTTCTCCATTTCCTGTTCTCTTCTTACTCAAGTGACAATATCACTTAAGCTTCTGTGTTTACAGGATGGAGTGTTCTCTTTCACATATGGCAGACACTCAATACATACTTGCAAACTGACTTTGAGGATAGATGTCATCAAGTAGTTGGTGCCAACACATGTTAAGCTCTATGAAAGTAGGCATTGTCTCAATGACATTGTTTTTAAAGAGTGTTTTTCCTTTATTTTTTCAGAGTGCCCATTCACAAATATTAATAAATAAATCCCTTCTCACCATGGTGAATTGAGGTGTGATGATAATACCAGCTTTCAGTTGTGTTAAAGAAGAGAAGCATAGATAATTCAAAAGGATAATCCAAGTTCGTGAGTCACTCCAAAGTCACTCATTTCAGTTTGAAAGACATTATCTGAGTAGGGAAAGCTGTTTGACTACCTACCCATAGGTCCCATTCTCCAAGCTCTTTGTCTCATGGTGGGGCAGAAGCAGCTGGCTGAGGTGGCGGGAAAGCCCACTTGTGGTATTTCCTGAGAGATAAGCTCTGGGACTATGTCTTGTCTCAGGCTGGCTACCCAGGATCCCTTTTCCCATAAGCCCCAGGGGTGAACTCCTAATAAACATAAAGGCTTTCTTTGTGCAAAAGCTTTTAGAGGCTCTTTCCGTGCGTTCTGACATTGAATCCTCATAGCCAGTTATGGCAGTGTGGGTATTAGATACAAATTTGATAGATAAAGAACTGAACATTCAGAGAGATTTGCCTGGCTACTCTTATCCCAGGTTCCACTTCCAGGCTAATACTTTTTTCATTTTAGGGACTTCACTGCCAATCAGCCCCTAATGAGAAGTAGGCAGGGGAGAGCAAGGATACCAAATAGGGAAAGGTGATCAAGGTTTTGGAAGCCTCATGCAGTTTTTGTCTCATTTAATCCCTGTTCCATCTCTTCTTGTGGATCTGAAGTCTCCTAGCCCTGAAGTTAAAATTCTAAACCCATGATCTGACAACAACAAATATATTTAGGGCTGGATTAATGAGGCCTACTATTGGAAGTGGGTCTGTCCCAGGAAATCTGGTATTCTTGGTTAACATAGTTTTGAGTCCTCGCTGACTCTTTTCCTGCCCTCTTGTCATTTACTCCAGTGGCCTCCCAGGAACAGTAAGTGACCCCTGGGACTCATGGGTAGAGTATGTTTGGGCTGCTAGCTGAACCCTAGGCAGACTAAACCTGCATTCTACATTGTTCTAACCAATTTGAGCCACAATACTTCAGTGATTGATGATGGAACATAAAGGTGTGTCTCCATGTAAGATTGTAGTCTAATAGAGAAGGAAACAAATGCGGATATGAAATATTTAACTTGAGAAGCAACAAGCTAATCAGACCCATGGAAGCATTATGTCAATGTCAAGTAATTGTCAGGAGTAGAAATTATTTAAATACATGCTCAGTATATTTAGTATTTTTCTTGTTTATTTGTGGTTAAGGATTGCAGATAAATGAGGGGGGAAAATGAGAAGGAAAGATACCACTGAGGTTTTACCTCATCTCAAAAGATTATTTTCATCACAGGACTTCTGTAGAATAACTAATAACTGTTGTTAAATAGAAAAAACATTTTTGAAATAAGAGTCAACTTAGGAAAGATTTTCTTTGGAAATAACATTAAACATTGTATTTTAAAAATACTCTTTATCCTATTTTCAGGCTGCTCACTCGTGCCTGCTTTCTGTCAATACTAAACAGAGTAATAATAAATCTTGCTCTCTTAACAGAATTACTCTTTTTACTCTGTCATTTTTTCTAACCACTTTAGATCACAATACTTTGCTCATGTGTGTGTATGTGTGTGTGTGTGCACGCATGTGTGTGTGTTTTAGCTTAAAGACCAACTATTTTGAAATTAGATTTAATTCATTATCTCTGAAACCTGAAAGCCCCACAGCTCTGGGTGTTTCTGTAGAAAGTCCCCCACCTTGCCAGAAGGGCATGATGAAATGTCAGAGGGGTGGCTGTTCATCTTTCCATTTATGGACTTATTGTCTTTGACATCCTTTATACTACTTGATCATTCTCTGCTTGGGCCAATTAACACAAGGACAAAGAGACCTTATTGCCATTCTTTCATCATTTTACAGGATCTCACCTTCACGACCTCGTCTTTGATACTATTGCCCAGCTGGGGACATGCACATAGCTTCCACTCACCATACTACATGAGATGCATCTTAGGTGCATGTCCCTGAGCTAACAAAGATCTTTCAGCAAAGATCTAGAGCAGGGGTTGGCAAACTATGGCCCACAGGTCAAATCCAGCCCACCTCCTGCTTTTGTAGTTTTATTGGCACACAGCCACACACATTTGTTTACATATTGCCCATGACTGCTTTCATGATACAACAGCAGAGCTGAGTAGTTGCCAGAGACAAAATATCTCCCCCAAACTGAAATATTTACTGTGTGGCTCTTCAGAAAATGTTTGCCAACCCCTGTTCTATAAAACAGATGTCCGCCATAACTTGTATCCAAGACATCTTGAGGAGTGTTTGCAGGTATTTTAGAGGTGAGAGCAAAAGACTATGATGAAAATATACCAAGATCTCTAACCTGGGAGCAACAAAAGGGGTTCCAGTGTTCCAGTCCCTGTTCTGTCACTATTTGAATCAGTTTGGGCAGATCCCATTTCTTTCCTGTCCCAAGTTTTCCCCAAAGGTTAAATGAAAGAATTGAAATAGGTGATGTATAGGGGCCCTTCCAACTCTGAGATTCTGTGGTTCCAATGTTTAGTTTAGTAAGATCTTTTGTAATATGCAGATACATATATACTTTGAGACTGCAGGATGCCCCATTTTTTTTAAAACCTTTTTATTTTGAGATAATTTTATTTTTTTAAAAGAGTTTATTTGTTTATTTATTTATTTATTTATTTATTTATTTATCAGAGTGAGAGAGGGCACAAGCAGGGGGAACAGCAGGCAGAGGGAGAAGCAGGCTCCCCACTAAGCAAGGAGCCTGATGCAGGACTCGATCCCAGGAAATAACATTAAACACGGAGCTGAAGGCAGATACTTAACCAACTGAGCCACCCAGTCATCCCTTGAGATAATTTTAGATTTACAGAAAATTTATAAAAATGCCACAGAGAATTGCTGCACACCCTCCAGCGAGCTTCCTCCATGTTAACATGTCACATAACCATTGTACACTCCTCAAAACTAAGAAATTAACCTTGGTACAATACTATTATTTAAACTACAGACTTTATTTGGATTTTACCAGTTTTTCCACTGGTGTTTTTTCTGTTCCAGGATCCAATTATGGATATCACATTGCAGCTCCTTAGTCTCCTCTAATCCATGACAGTTCATCAGCCTTTCATGTCCTTGACACTTTGAAGATCACCAATCAGTTATTTTGTAGAATGCCCCTTGATTTAGTTTCATCTAAACTTTTTTCATGATTGGATTGAGATTGTGCCTTTTGGGGAAGGCTACCACTGAGGTGAAGTGCCTTTACCAGTCCATAATATCAGGGGATGCCTGGTATCAGTAAGGATTACTGGGGACTACTGGGGATATGTATTACTAATTTTGATCCTTGGCTAAAGTGGTTTCAGAATTCTCTCCCATAAAGTTACCATTTCCTTCCCTGTCTCTGTAATTACTAAATATTTTAGGGGAAATACTTTGAGATTATGCAGACATACTGTTCCTTTTCTTAAAAGATTTTATTTATTTGAGAGAGAGAGCTTGCAAGTGGGGAGGGGCAGAGGGAGCGGAGAGAGAATCTGAAGCAGACTCTGCACTGAGAGTGGAGTCTGACATGTGGCTCAATCCCACTACCATGAGACCATGACCTGAGTTGAAACCAAGAGTTGGACACTAAACTGACTGCGCCGCCCAGGTGCCCTAGACATACTGTTTCTGCTTAAACTTTTGCCCATAAGACTTATTACAGCACCACTTGTAGATACCCCCTGCAGCATTTATCGCTGTTGTGTTCTGATGGTGATTTTCTATTTCCCTCATTCCTTCTGTGTGTATTGATTAGGATTTTTCTATTAGGAAGTCTGTACCTTCTCCCACATTTATTTGTGTCAGTATGAATTCATGGATTTTATTTCATGTTTTGGTTATTTTTTGCTCATTGCTCAGATTGTTTCAACTTTGGACATTGGGAACTCTTTCAGGTTGGCTTCTGTGCCTACTCAATATGCCCCTGTTAAGTGTTTTAGGCTTCCCAACTTTTATATAAAAGGGGATGGTCTCTGAGTTGCTATGATGTTGAAAGTTTGGTTTTCAATCAAGGGCAATTATGCTTCCCCCAACCCCTACCCCTAGGGACATTTAGCAATGACTGGAGACATTTTGGTTGTTATAACTCTTAAACATCCTACAGTGAGTGCATGGTACAGCTCCCATGTTCACGGATTTTCCAGTCCAAAATGTCAGTAGTTCTGAGATTGAGAAACTGGTCTAGATCATCCTTTTCTTTCTTTTTTTTCCTTTTTTGTTTTTAAGTAGGATCCATGACCAACCTGGGGCTCAAACTCACAACCCTGAGATTGAGAGTCACATGCTCTACCTATTGAGACAGCCAGGTGCCCCTACATCATTCTTTTCTTTATGGCCAGATGTATGGCACACACACAAAAAATACTGTCAGGAACAAAATAATTGTTTTCTTAAAATATATATTTTTTAAATTATTAAACATTTTGTGCTTATAAAAATATAAAAATTAATATAAAGTGGGACTTCCTCTTCCAGCCATGATGGAAAAACAGGGACTGATTACCTTCCATCTTAACTAGGAAACCAAACAAAATATATGAAATAATGGCTTTCAGACATTGGAAAACAGGCAGTACAAGAGTGCAAAATGGTGATTCCTAACAGAGGGAAAACAAGGTGAGCCCCATGAGTGCCATAGCTTATTGCCTGCACTCATTATGTAGGCTTCAACAGAGAAAGGGGGAACCCAAAACAATGCTAGAGAGCTTGCTCAATAGGAGAAACAAAGATAAGAGTTCATGGAAGCCAAGAACGCTGGAAATTGCAAAGAACACTACTAAAGAACCAGAATCTGTACATAAGGAGACAGCTTCAGAGATATGCAGAAGGTCTCCTTGAGTTATTGACTAAATTCTGATCTGCACATGCATGAGAATAAAAACTATCCTTGGTCAGTGAAAGGACACCAGAAAGCAGTAGACTGAACAATTAGAGTTTACACAGGGCTAGGAATAGTTCATGTTCCCACCAACCAGTGTGGAAAGACCTGTAGTACTTAAGATATCAGGTAGAGTCCTTAAAGAGATATTGTCTTAGTAATAGGCCTAAATTATCCCTAGACTAAAGGCTGCCATAGACATGCTCTAACAAAGCTTATAAGCAAGGTTTGAAAGAATCGAACTGATTTTAAGTAACTTGACTGCTTTCCACAACAAAACCCAACAATATTTAAAGGAATATAACAAAATCCAGCACCGAACAATGTAAAACACATAATGTTCAGTATCCAATCGAACAGTATTAACCATACAAAGAAGCAGAAAAATGTGATTCATAGCCAGGAGAAATACCAGTCTAAAGGTACAGACTCTTAAAAATGACAGAGATAATGGAATTAGCAGACAAAAACATTAAAATAGCTATTATAAATATATTGTATATGATTATGAAGGTGCAGGGAATATGGACACAATAAAGAGAGAAATGGGAGATATAAAAAGGCTCAAATCAAACTGGTAGAGATGAAAAATATATGAAATAAAAATGTACTGGATGGGATTAACAGTATAGAAACTGCAGTAAATTAGATAACTTGAAGTCATAGCAAAAGAAACTATACAAAACAAAGTACAGAGAGAAAAGACTGGGTGGGGGGGGCGAAGAACATAGCAGCATCTGTGACCTGTGACCTGTGATAACATAAAGTGATCAAACATAATGCACAATTGGAGTGTCAGGAGAGTGGGAGGGCAGAAAATATTTGAAAAAATATGGCTGGATAATTTTTAAACTTTATGAAAATTAAGTATCCAATGATCCAAGAATATCAACAAACTCCAACAAAATAAATGTAAAGAAAACGACATCATTACACATCAGAATCAAATTGCTGAAAAACACTGAAAAAGAGAAATATTAAAAGCAACCATAGGAGAAGAGACATATTACATGAGGAGCAGAGATAAGAATTACATCAGACTTCTTGTCAGAAACCATGCAAGCTAGAAGACAGTGGAGTGGCATCTTAAATGTACTGAAGGAAAAAAAGTCATCCTATACATCCATACCCAGTGCAAATAAGTATCTTCCGGAAATGAAGATGAGCTTTACTATTGTTTTTCTAGTCTTATTTATTTCTGCTCTAATCCTTATTATTTATCTTATCTCTGTTATTTCCTTCCCTCTGATAATTTTGGGGTTAGTTTTCTCTTTTTCTAGCTCCTTAAGATGTAAAATTAGGTTATTGAGATCATTCTTTTTTCTTAATGTAGGCACTGATCACTATGAACTTCCCTCTTAGAACTGCCTTTGCTGTGTTCTGTAAGTTTTGGTATGTTTTGTTGCCATTTTCATTTGTTTCAAAGATACTTTTTATTTCTGTTTTGATTTCTTCTTTGACCTACTGGCTGTTTAGGATTGTGTTGTTTAATTTCCACATATTTGTGAATTTTCCAATTTTCCTCTTGTTATCTCTAGTTTCATACCATTGTCATCAGAAAAGACATCTGATATGATTTCAGTTTTCTTAAATTTGTTACAACTTGTTTTGTGGCCTAACATGATCTATCCTGGAGAATGTTCTGTGTGTGCTGGAGAAGAATGTTTATTCTGCTGCTATTGGACAGAATGTTCTGTATATGTCTGTTAAGTCCATTTTGTCTCTATTATTCATCAAGTCCACTCTTTCTGTATTGATTTTCTGTCTGCTTGATCTATCCGTTCTAAAAGGGGGGTATTGAAGTCCCCTATTTTATTGCATTGCTGTCTTTTTCTCCCTTCATATCTGTTAGTATTTACTTAACATCTTGAGGTGCCCCAATGTTAGATGCATGTATATTTATAATTGTTATATCCTTTTGATGAATTGACCCCTTAATCATTATGTAATGACCTTCTTTGTCTCTTGTGACAGTTTTTGACTTAAAACCTATTTTTTTTCTGGGATAACTATAGCTACCTCTTCTGTCTGTTGGCTACCACTTGCATGGAATGTCTTTTTCCATCTCTTCACTTTCAACCTGTGTGTCCTTAAAGGTCAAGTAAGTCTCTCACAGGCCGCATATAGTTGTATCTTGTTTTTTAATCCATTCATTCACACTGTGCTTTTGATTAGAGAATTTAATACTTACATTTAAAGTAATTATTGATAAGTAAGGACTTACTATTGCCATTTGTTGTTTTCTAATTATTTTGTAGTTCCTTTGTTTCTTTCTTCCTCTCTTGTTGTCTTCTTTTGTGATTTTATAATAAGAACTTTTCAGATAAAAGCTGAGAGAAGTGATAACCAACAGACATGCACCACAAGAAATGTTAAAGGGGGGTGCCTGGGTGGCTCAGTCGGTTGAGGGTTGAGTGTCCGACTCTTGCTTTTGGCTCAGGTAGTGATCTTAGGGTCGTGGGATCGGGCCTCACATTGGGCTCTGTGCTCAGTGGGGAGTCTGCTTCTCTCCCTCTCCTTCTGCCCCTCCCCTGCTCTTCTCTCTTTCTCTCTCTCAAATAAATAAATAAATCTTTAAAAAAAAGGAAATATTAAAGGAAGTTTTTCAGACAAAAGGAAAATTATACCAAATGAAAATTTGGATCAAACAAAGGTGTGAAGAGCACTGGAATTTGTAAACTTGTGAGTATACATGAAAGACACTATTTAAAAATTATTTTTATATTATCCTTAAATGAAAATTAACCATTTGAGTGAAAAATAATAACAGTGTGTTGTGATATTTATAATAAGAAACTAAATATGTGACAACAATAGCACAAAGGACAAGGAGAAAAAGGATGTATATGTGAAATGGTATAATGTTGCTTGAAGGTAGACTGTGCTAAGTTAAAGATTTTATTGTAAACCCTAGAATAATCAAAAAATGAAACAAAGAGAGTTAGCCAATAAAACCAATACTGGATATAAAAGGTAATCATAAAAATAATTAATCAAAAATAAGGCAGGAATAAAAGAAAACAAAGAACAAGACCAAATAAGACAAATAAAAATTAGGTAGCATTTGCATGATTTAACTTCTCTTAAATTTATGAAGACTTTTTTTTTTTAAGATTTTATTTATTTATTTGACAGAGAGAGACACAGCGAGAGAGGGAACACAAGCAGGGGGAGTGGGAGAGGGAGAAGTAGGCTCCCCGCAGAGCAGGGAGCCCGATGCGGGACTCGATCCCACGACCCTGGGATCATGACCTGAGCTGAAAGCAGTCGCTTAACCAACTGAGCCACCCAGGCGCCCCTGAAGACTTTTTTATAGCCCAGTATATGGTCTTTCTTTGTGAACATTCTGTGTGTACTTGAAAATGATGTATAGTCTGCTCTTGTTGGATAGAATGTTCTATAAAAGTCAATTAGGTCAATTTAGCTGATACTATAATTCAAGTTTTCTGTATCTTTACTAATATTCTTTCTATTTGTTCTATCAGTGACTGAGAGACGAATATTGATAGATAAGTTGTAGATTTAAACCCAACAAAATAACTTCATTAAATATGAATGTTCTAAACACTCTAATTAAAAGACAAAGATTGTCAGTTTGGGTAAAAAAGTAAGACCTAACTATATACTGTCTATGAGAATCCCACTTTAAATATAAGGACACATATAGCTTAAAGGAAAAATACATAACAAACAAACCCTAATGAAAAGAAAGTTGGAGGGGCACTTAAGTGGCTCAGTTGATAAGCGTCTGCCTTCGGCTCAGGTCATGATCCCAGGGTGCTGGGATCGAGCCCTGCATCAGGCTCCCTGCTTCTCCCTCTCCTACTCCCCCTGCTTGTGTTCCGTCTCTCGCTGTGTCTCTCTCTGTCAAATAAATAAATAAAATCTTAAAAAAAAAAGTTGGAGTAGCTTTAGTAACATTTGGCAAAGTAGATTTTGGTTCAAGGAATATTACCAGGGATAAAGAGAAATAGTTCATAATAATAAAGATGTCAGTGCATCAAGAGGCATAACAGTCCAAGATGTGTATGCATCTAATGGGGGAGCTTCAAATATGTGAAGTAAAAGCTGGAAGAAATGTAAGGAGAAATAGTCAAGTCCACAATTATAGTTGGGGATTTCAATATTCCTCTCTCAGTCACTGATAGAACAAATAGAAAGAATATTAGTGAGGATATAGAAAACTTGAATTATAGTATCAGCTAAATTGACCTAATTGACTTTTATAGAACATTCTATCCAACAAGAACAGAATACACATCATTTTCAAGTGCACACAGAATGTTCACAAAGAAAGACCATATTCTGGGGTATAAAAAAGTATTCATAAATTTAAGAGAAGTTAAATCATGCAAAGGACGTTCTCTGACTGCCAAGCAATCAAATAAGAAATCACCTGGAAAATTTCCAATATATGGGTTTTAACAGCTTTTTAAGGATATAATTCACATACCATATAATTCAAAGTATACAATTTGACAGTTGTTAGTATATTCACAGGTATGTGCAACCATCACTGCAGTGAATTTTAGAACATTTTCATCACCTCAAGAAGAAACTCTGTTTGCTTTAGCTATCAACCCTTCTATCTTCTCACCCCACCCAGACCCAAGCAATCACTGATCTATTTTCTGTCTCTATAGATTTCACTATTCTGGACTTTCATATGAATGGACTCATAGTATGTAGTCTTTTGTGACTAACTTCTTTCACTTAGAATAATGTTTTCAAGGTTCATCTGTATTGCAGCATGTATCAGTACTTTATTCATTTTTTATGGCCAAATAATATTCATTATTTAGATACACCACATTTTATTTATCCATTCATCCATTGATAGTTATGTAAATTGTTTCCACCTTTTGACTATAATGAGTAATGCTGCTATAATCATTCATGTACAAGTTTCCCTTAATATTAACATCTTGTATTGATGTGGTGTATTTGTTACAATTGATGAACCAATGTTGATACATTATCATTAACTCAAATCCATAGTTTACATTAGGTTTCACCCTTTGTGTTGTACAGTTCTGTGGTTTTTGACAAATGCTTAAGATCATGTGTCCACATCACAGTATCATACAGAATAGTTTCACTGCCCTAAATATCCCCTGTGTTCCACCCCTTCATCACTCCCTTTCTCTCCTCAACCATTGACCTTTTTTTGTCTCCATAGTTTTGCCTTTTCCAGAATGTCATATATATTGAACCATACAATATGTAGCCTTTTCAGACTGACTTCTTTCACTTAGCAATATACATTTAAGGTTTGTCCATGTCTTTTCATAGCTTAATAGCTCATTTCTTTTTATTGCTGAATAGTATTTCACTGTCTGGGTATACCACTTAGGCCTATTCTTAATCTGTTGCTCCTTGATGGACCATTTAACTATGACAGACAATCCCCAGTTCTAAATCACAAAGCCCTGTATGCCTAACCATAGTCAAGGACCTAGTTGAACAAACAGTCCATTTAGACTCATTTCGTGGTTAATGCAAACACCTGATCATTTGGGTAAGAAAAGAAATTAGCCAAATTAATCGTCACTGACTTTACCAGATGATTTTATCAAGATTAAAAAAAAAAAAAAAAAAAAAAAAAAGCTCTACTACCAACCTTGCCTCTGTGGACCTGTCTTTGAAGGCCTTACCTGCTCTGCTGAGCACAAATTCCAGAAGAGCTATAAGTTTTCTCTCACTGCTCAGCCCTATCATCGCTAGCATAGGATGTCATTTATATGCCAGAGCAAATATACTAGGGCACAGGACCAAGGACTCAGACACACACCCTTTGTCTTATGGGCATCTTGCAGAGACTTAATGTCTTTCCAGGGTATGGGGTTTATGATGCACGCCCCTCAGGGCTTTGTAGAACTTCCACAGAAGGGGACTTCTGGGACATATTCATCCTGGGGGCTTGTTGGAGTTAAGCAAAGGGCTTTTTCTGAAAGCAGAATTTTCCATGGCCCTGAGAAGGCCTTTTCTTCCTGTATTATTAGGCCAAAATAGATGCCAAGCCATTGATGATTAATGTTGCTAGATGGAGCTGGTTCACTTTAGATGAACTTTCCTCCCCTTCTGCATGGCTATGTAAATCACAATGAGCTATTGCATTTCCTAAGTTTAAACTCCTCTGCTATCAGGAACTGACTTCCATGAGTGCTTCTGAGGTTTGGGATTTAAATATTGGCTGCTTTTCACAATGAAGTCTTCCCACTTTTCATCCCCTGTGTCTTTTGTGGGACAGAGCATTTTTCTATGGTGTTAAAACAGAAGCTGAGCATTTGTTCCTTCTGCATATGAATTTGGTCTACAAACTTTTTCTGAGAGACTCTTCGCTCTCTGCTGGGCCCTTGAACTGAGCTTAGCAGTAGGCTCTGTGGAGAGAATGGAAGTTCCTCTGACCTTGGGAAGCATACAGGCAGGGCTAGACAGTTTTAGGTCTTGGCCAAGAGGCCCACCATGTCCCCAGCTGCCCAGTTAGAAACTCCTCACTGTTCCTCAGCTGCTACTCATCATTTGACTTCTGGGGTTCAGACTACTTATGTCTCACAGGGGTGTTGGTAGAAGCCCCTCACTTGTCTCTATTGCTCCAGACTGTCCCCGAGACTGCCTCCAGTGTGAAGGACCTCTTTACCATTGCAAATTCATGCCACCCACTCAGAAGGCCTGGATCTCCACAGGGCCCTCCCTGCTCCAACATTTTACTTCCCACTCAACTCTCCAAGATCTTGGCCACCCTCTTTCCACAATCTTCATGTTTGAGCCATCCCAAACTTGCTTCTGTTCCCTGAGCATCCCATATACCTGCACATTGCTTTATCTTGTTTGTGCAGTCCCTATTATCTGGAATTCTCTTCCTCTTCCCCACAGTTCTTTCCTAGGAATTCTTCAAGCTGCAGCTCTGATATCATCAACTTTGTGAAGTTTTCTCCAATCCCCAGAGAGTTTGTTTCTTCTCAGGTCAGGGAAGAGTGAGACCAGAACCTGATCCTCAATGCCCTCATTCCATGCTGTTTGGTGAAGAGAACTGGAACCGAGTATTTTCCAGAATGGCCTGGAGTCTGGCCTGGAGTCTTCAGGAACATGCGCTCCTAGGCTCTGCTGGCTGCTTGTTCAGAAGGGGACTGCTCACACCCTCTTCCATGAGGAAGGATGCCTTCTTTGCCTAGCAGAAGATCTAGGGAGGGGGCCAGCAGGCAGGCCCCCCAGACCTGTCCTGAGAGGAATGGAGCAGTCAGCCTCCCAGGCTAATGTTCTCTCTTCTCACCCCAGGCAAGGTCACCTTCAGCAACTCTTGACTGACCATTCACTGGGCACCAGGCACTGGACTGTTGCTGGGTTTCTGCCCTCAAGGAGCTCACAGTCAATCAAAGAAGATAGATGGTATATTTATTTGCTAGGATTGCTGTAATAAAGTACCATAGACTGGGTGGCTTGAAAAACAGAAATTTATTGCCTTCCAGTTCTGGAGGCTGGAAGTCCAAAATCAAGGTGTTGGTAAAGTTGGTTCCTTCTGAAGGCTGGGAGGGAAGGATCTGTTCCAGCTCTCCCTCTGGGCTCCCCACATCTTCACATGGCCTTCTGCCTGTGCATGTCTGTGTCTTAATCTTTTCTTCTTAAAAGGACACCAGTCATATTGGATTAGAGCCCATTCTGATGACTTCACTTTAACTTAGTTACCTTTTGAAAGATCCTATCTCCAAATACAGTCACAGTGAGGCATGATGAGGCCTGTCCTATCTCCAAATACAGTCACAATGAGGCAATGAACTTCAACATATGAATTTTGGGGGTACACAATTCAGCCCATAACAATGGGTAATGGCAGTTTAGGGTAAGGGCCCTAAAGGGATGGAAATTCTACACAGAATACTATTGGGACACAGAACAGGGGTACCCATTCTGGCCCACACTCTCTTGACGACACTGTACATTGTCAGTCAGGACTACCATGACCAAAGCCTGCCTTTAATTGAGCAGGCCACTAGTAAGAGGCAGACATGGATTTAAACCCACAGCCATGTAGTCCCATGTGGTTCTTTGTCAGCTCGGCCATGGCATCTTCTAGTTGAGAAGCCCATACCCCTTGTTTCCTCTGATCTGGCCCAGATCCCCTTTGGGAGAGGGAGAGATCCCCATAAACCTTTTCCTGTCTCTCTCCTTTCCTGTCCAGTCTGATGAGTCAAAGGAACATAGGCTTAGGGCACAGAGAGACCTGACTTCAAATACCAGCTGAGCTACTTACTGGTTTTGTGATTATGGACAGACAAGACTCACCCTCCATGAGCCTCTGTTCCTTATTTCATAATATGGGATGGTAACTCTTGCAGGCATGATTATGGAGCCAAAATGAGAATATCCAGGGAAAGGCTTGGAGCCAGCCAAGCCTGCAGTGTCTTGATCTCTGTCTTGGAAGAGCCTGCATGGGGGGCTGATCTGGAACTGCACTCCCTCAGTTAGGGATTGATTCACAAGTGACTGGATCAATGACAAGGGAAGCAGTGTTCTTTTATGGCAAGTCTTTCTGTCAGCTGTGCCTGTGAGTTCAGAGGGAGGGTCTGGGAAGTCCTTCCACATCCCAGGCTGAGGGGAAAAGGATTTCCTTCCCTTATGAAGGGACAGAAAAGAAAAGCGAAAGGTCAGGTGTGGAAGGTGAGTAGAGGCTCAGGAAACATCACTGACCTGTTTCTCATCAGTGTCCATGTGGAGTGGCTCAAGCAGGATCAGGCTGCAGAGCTGAGTGCTGGGCCAGGGCTGGCAGGTGTGGAAACAGAGGAATGGGGCCAGGAGCTTGAAGTCCAGAGTGCTGTGTGGCGGATAGGCAAGCAGCAGAGATGGATGTATAGGGAAAAAGAGACAAGAGCTGTATCTCCTATCCACATCACCCCACCTTGAGTGGAATGGCCAGAGTGCCGATGCTGGGAGGCTGAAGGTAGTGCTGGCAATCATGCTTCCCTCTGACTTATCTTCTGAAGAGCAGGAAGGGTCTTTGGGCCTTCTGTTAAGTATATACTGTCATCCTACAATGTTTCATTTAATGGTCACAGACATCATATCAGGTAAGTATTCTAGGAATTAGTGGAACTGGGATTTGAACCCAAGTCTCTTTCTCTCTCTGATTCTAGAGCCTGCCTCCTATCCCCTATGCTTACTGTCTAATGAAAAGAGAATGGGATAAGGGATGCTGAAGACCTTGGTTTGAGTCCTGGCTCTGCCACATGCTGCTGGTGTGACCATGGGGGGTTACTTAAACTCTCTGAGCCTTGGTTTCATCATGAGTTAAATGGGGGTGATATGCAACCCCCACCCCAACACATACACATCCATTCAGTGTCACTGAAAAAGTTAAACAAGGAGGCATGTCAGGAAGTGCTTTGTAAAGTGTACATTCCCTAAGTTAACCCACAGCCCTGGTGTCCTACATGGTACCTGAGCCAACCTTTAGATGTCCCCTCACTTCCTTCATGAGAGTCCTGCCCTCATTTTCAGTTACTTCACACTACAGATCCTGAGAATCCCTGCCTTCTCAGAACTTCTGTCAGGTTCTCCCTTCAAAACTCCCTTTGGGTTATCAGTAGCTACTTCCACCTCATTCATATTCTCCCTCCCTCCTTCTCTGTCTCTCTCTCTGTCTCTATGTGTCTGTCTGTCTGTTCTCTCTCTCTCACGAACACACACACACACACCAGGAGAATAGACCCATTCTGTCAGCCACCTACTCAACCACATTCCAAGTGCCACCTGTTCACTCCATCCACTAGAAGGCTGCTGCCTGGAGTTAAATGTGGACCCATTGGATCCACAGTAAGGCCTGGTTGAGCCGGACCCCAGGAGTGAAATGTAGAGTTGGTGAACGTTGAGCATAGTATATCCGAGAGGGAAGGACCAGTCCAATGGGAAAGGGCTTCCCCTGAAGTGGTCCTTCTTTTATTTTTATTGCAAAAAGGTCCTAGATCCTCTCCTTGTGCCTCTTTGCTGGGGCCATTGTCATCAGTGCCATCAGTTTTTTCTTCTAAGGCCTGGGAAGGGGCTCCCCTCAGGGCAAGCCACAAGAGATAAGGGAGGTAGCTCATCCACCCCAGGCTCTGTGGCTAAGTTGTAGGAGGCAGCCTGAAGCAGGGAGAAGCACCATGGCCCCAGGGTCTGACAGTTTGAGCCCTCGCCCCAGCTTTGCCTTCCCTGGCTCTTGACTTGGCAGAAGTCCTTGTCCATCTCTGGGTCTTGGCTCCTCTAGCTTCAGACTGAGGGAGCTGACCCATCCCATCTCTGCGCTCCCTTCTCGTTCCAGCCTCCCTGCATCCAGGCCTATTATTTGAGCTCTGTGACCAGGGAGCTGGAAGGCCTCCTGGTCAGGGTAAAAATTATTCTCCTGTCAGCCCAACTGAGGGTTTCATGTGGGTTCTGTCCGTGCCTGCTTCATGGCTACTACCGATCAACCACTGTATGTACCCAGAGCACACACCCATTCATTGTCCTTAGAGACAAATGCCAGGTGGGAAAATTATCATGCTTTTAGACAGCCAAGCAATGGTCAGGCTCAAACCTGTTTCTTCACAAAGAGTTTCCACCTCTTGGCTCGTCTGCTTCTGAGTAACCTGAGGCACAGCAAAGATAGTATATGTCCTGGCCTTAGATTTTGGATTAAGACTGCCTTGAAAATCTATATCATGCCTAGATTTCTCCCCAGTGATAGCTCGGTCCTGAATGACCCTAACTCCTTCCCACAGATATTTCAACAGTTAATTCTCTCTCTCTGATCCTTCTCTATTCATACTAAATCCCAGTTTAGGAAGGAAAAGCTATTTATCACATTCTTGCATGGCCATTCTGCACCAGATTGAGTGGGTGACAGGCAGGAAAACTGGAAAGGAAATGCCTATAATATTTAGTTGATGTGGTCATTATATTTGATTTGGCTGCATTGCCCCAAATGCAAATACAAATGTCCCACTTATTTGCATGTGAGTCTTTTCTTTCACAGAGGGTGTGGCAGAAGAGCCAGTTCAAGTCCCAAAGTGATCTTGGAGCAGAGTGTGGCATTAGTTGGGGCTTAGAACAGTTGTACGGGGCCCCAGGTGGCTGGGGGTGTGATCTGTAGGAAGCTTCTGGGGGGGACAAAGTCACATGCAAATACTTTATCTCAACTGAGAGCAACTTGGAAAATACTGCAATTCAGTTTTGCAGAAAACCATTTCACTTGTATCTCTCACAGAGAAGGCTGTGGGGAATAGAAAGAACACTGGGCTTGGAATAGAATTACTCAGTTCAAGTTTGAGTTCTACCACTTGACCTTGGGTGAGTTTCTTAGCTCCTTGGAGCCTCAGTTTTCTCCTTGGTAAAAATGGGCTTAAAACTTCCTGCTCTTCTGACCCCGTAGGGATGTTGTGAAAAGTCCAGGGAAACCTGCATATGTGTGCTGTTGGCCGCTGTTTTTAGGAGTATGGTGTATTACTATTTCTATTATTATTGTTGTTGTTGTGTGAGGAAGCTAGAAAATGTCTATAGACCAAAACCAGGCAAGAGTTCTGTTTTTAGGTGATTTGGACTAAAAACAAACAAACAAACAAAAGCTGCAACAACAAAAAAACTCATCCAAAGGAAGTCATTTAGAACATGTAGAATTGTTCTTAAGAACTTGAGTCCTGGGCTTTAAGCCAGAGAGCAGCTTCCCACACTCTGTGACCTGGGGAGATCCTTCTGCCCTCCCTGGATCCTCTCCTTTTCCCTTCTGTACTGTGTGGGGTTGGCCTAGACCCTCTCTCCAGCCCTTTCTAGTCTAAGGCAGCCTGCTGTATGGTGCACATTGACCACACTTTCTAGAGATTTCACATTTTACTAGGCCTTTGCAGGCAGGAACTTCCAGGTTTAGATAGGCCCAATCTTTTGACCAGCAGGTTTATTTGTAGTTCTGATTGTTCAGGCCTGACATTTGCCACAGAGCAGGCCAAAGTTGTGGACAAATAGCATGAGATCAGCCATCCTGACCCCGAGAGGAACAAACAAGTGCTATCACATGGGGCCTCTGCCTGGGACAATTCTAGAGGCCATCTCCTAGGCCCAACTCACCCTGAGATAAAATAGACACAAGGCCACAGACTCAGGACAGTTTCCCAAAGAGCCTTCCAATCAGAAGGACCAAGGTGTTTCTCTGAAAATTGACATATTTCTGACAGGCCTGGTTTAAATACACAGGAAACTTATTGTTGATCATTGTGAATCATATCTGAAGGACTTATGTTTTTCCTCCATTTGGCAGCTCCTAGACCATGCTAGAAACAGTTTTGCAGAAACTTTACCCTGGGACTCCTCTTAGCCTTGCTTTGGGATTTGGCTTTCTAGAAGGCTTCTGCTCCTCACCCCCGGGTCCTGATAGAGCCCATGTCGCAGCCATTTTGACAGTGCCTTCCCACTCTCAGGTTTTGTATCTGTGCCCTCCTGCCTCTTAAGAGCAGAGCCTCCTTCACCAGACATTCAACACCTTCCCTACTTCATCCATTCAGCTTAGAACAGTGGGGAAAATGGTTGGGTTTAGATCCAAGCAGATCTGAGTTCGGATGCCAACTCTATCTCTTATGTGACCTTAGACAATTATTCTACTTTTCTTTCTGAGCCTCTGTTTTTTCATCTGTCAAAGGGAGATAATAATGCCTCATGGAGCTATTGTGAGGATTGAAGAGAGGATAATAAATGCAGAACATCTGGCCAGGTGCTTGACCCATCATGGCTGCTTAGCTGTCAGTGGCTATGAGCACTGCAATTCTATCTGCACAGTCTGGCCCCAACTTCCCTCCAGCCTTTCATCTCCTCCTCTGCACACCTTGTGCTCCAGCCAGATTGAGTCTTGCTATTACTCTATGACTCTCTGAGCCTTTGCTCATGCTCATCCCTTTTCCTAGAACATCTTTCTTCATTATGTTCACCTGTCTAAAATCAGACCTATACTTGAAGACCCAGCATCTGAACCCCCAGCCTGATGTGATCATTTTTCCTCTGAGTCCCTGCAGCCCTTCAGCCTCCCTTGTGCTCATCATAGATCCTGCCAAAACCACTACTCCGTCTCAAGCCTTGTACTCAGTGCTACAGTGTATCTTGAAGTGAATCAGACCCAGTACAGATCTTCAAGAAATTTAGTCTATTGAGCAACCAGAGAAACTGGGCCACTGCTAGCAGCATATCTGTTTGGATCCTAACAAAGTAGCTGCCTCATGCTTGCTTACCCACAGACAGGTCCACAGGTTGCTCTGTTTCGGGGAGCCAGTAGCTGTCAGGGGTGCCCTCTCCACATGTTCCAACATCTTGAATCACCAAGGACTTCATCTCTCTGTGTTGCTTGGAAGATTCTGATTCAGACAGCTTGAGCTAGCCCAAGGACATGGAGATAATCTGTGTGGCAATGAGAGCTAAGACTTTGGGGTTGGACTCTTGATTCTTCCCCCCCCCCACCTGCCCTTACTAGTTGTGTGCCCTTGGGGAAGTTACTTCACCCTTCTGTAAAGTGTTTCTGAGGAAGAAATGGGAAGGGCCAGGCATAGGGGGGCACGTGGCAGTACTCAACAAAGGGTCAATATTGGGCTAGTGGTATTTATCCTACCAACATAGAGGGTACTCTAGCATACATGGGCTTTTCTCGGGCCCCATTCAAGGGAATTTATATGCCGAAGTGCCAAAGGAATTTTTCACAATGAAGCCTTGCCCATGAAGCTACTCTGAGACATGGGTCCTGAGGAGAGTAGTTCACAGAGGCTCCAGTTGCTGGAGACAGTAGCTATTACTGAGGATGTGTTGGTATGAGGTCAGTCTGCAATGATCTCATTTAGTACTCTGGTGAAAGCTGTCCACTTGGATCTCACTGGTGTGTAAGGAAGAGTGTGTATCTTCCAGAAAGAGCAGCTTTTAACCAGTGTGATTTGAGTGGTGGTGGAAGACAATGAGGAGAATGTGGTGACAGGTGTCCTATTAAATCTGACATAGGAATAAACTTGGCAGTGCTTCTGTTTAATACTTAGTGCTCTGTCCTCTGTGGGTGTGGGGTACCAGTTTCCAGTCCCTTGGCAGTATCCTAGATGGGCTCAGTTGTGGGTTGGGCTGCATCTTTAGCAAGTTGGACTGGTGAAGACAAGGAGGCAGCCAAAGCTGTAGAGATAGGTCCCTTAGAAAGCTGCTGAGAAGGTCCAAGCATTGTCAAAAGTGGTGAGGAAATGTGGGTGTGGCTTGTGCAGGTATTAGTATCTGAGGTGGGGCTCATCTTGTGGGTTACCATGGCAATGGGAGCTTGGGGACACTGGAAGTCTGGGGCTTGGTGGTACATTGCCAAACGCTGAACGTTTGCAGCAAAAGCCTGCCAAGCAGCTGCTAGGGAGAGGGGGACTGTCTGTCACCTCTGGTGGAGGGGCCAGACAAAAGCCGGGAAGGGAGACAGGACCCGATGCAAACACACTGAGGCGTAGGGGGGCTCCAGGTCCAGTAAGGAGCTGGAGTACTCAGCAGAGAAACCGAAGCAGAGCCCACCCATGTGGTCTTGGCCAATGTGGTTGGGGTGGGGGAAAGGCAGTGGCTCTACAGTCACTGCCTGCTATGGGGCAGCAAGATAGCTGCTGAGTGAACCCTGCTGGGGCTATGGTAGGATCAGGGCTGGGACCTGGGGGAAAGGCCTTGAGTCGGGCTGTGAGGGGCAGGTGCTGACAGGGACTGACAGACTGGCTGACCCAATTCTATCTTAGTTCCTTGTTAATTTTCACTTGGGCCCCATATTAAAGATTACTTGGTGACATTTTTCCTCATTCACTGAACCAGTATTTATTTACTAGGGACCTGCTCCAGTCAGGCCCTCTGCTCTATTCTGAGGAGACTAGTGACACTGAGACTGTGACTGTGTCCTCAAAGACCTCCCTCTGTCAACTGGGATGGGCAGATGAGTAGGCAAGTAGAGCACAGCACGGAAAGGGTGAAGATGGAGTCTGCCCAGGGCAGAGGGAGGTCTTTGAGGACACAGTCATTGTCTCAGTGTCACTAGTCTCCTCATGTCAAGGCAAAGCATAGGAAATTCTAGGCACCTCACCAGGACTGCTTTGATTTCATTCTCACAGCTGGGACCAAGGACTAAGCTCAAGCACAGGATGGGAAAGAGCCTTGAGCAGGGTGGGGGGCAACAGAAATAGACTACTTCACTTGGGGCCCAGCAATTTTCTCCAAGTTGGCAGCAAAGCCTCATGGGAAAATGAAACTCCCAGGTTAGGCCTGGACACATTGTCCCTCTGGGATGAGGGGGAGTTTTCCTGTGGAGAAGGATATGTGAAGGCCCTAGGTCCTCCTGGGAGAAAAGATTTCCCTTTAATGATCCAGGGACTAGGATTTTCTTCTGAAATGGGATGGAGAATGGCAAGCATGGCTTGCTGAGGACTGAGAACTGCAGGGTCCAGGAGATTCAAGAAAGGAGAGTAATGCCCTGTTGCTCAGGCCCCAGTGGAGGAATAGCATCCCTAGGCAGCTCAGCACCTGAGGAAAGGCACTGCCATGTCCTCCCAGGGAGGATGGTTACAGCGCAGGCAAATTCACCAAAGGCAATAATAGAAGCCGCTAGTGAGAATGGTTGTTTTTGCTTTTAAAAATGATTCAACAAGTATTAGGAGGGAAATTATGCTGTGCCAGAATTCGGGGCTTGGAAAAGAGGAGGCAGCTCTCTGTGGGCTTTCTGGCCTCTTTCCATCCTAAAATGTCCTATTTTTCTGCATAGAATGAGAAAATGCACTTGTGCCCCTCCCCCTCGCTTCCCTCCCTCTCTCACTTTGTTCCAGTTGCATAAAGCATCGTGAGGAGCAGCCTTGATTCCGCCGCCTCGGGAATTGCGTGCACGTCTCTGTGGCTGTCTGCTCTTTAGCGTCTCCTGCTGGTGCCCCATCCAAGCTGCCAGGACTCTGAGTGCCACCTCCTTCCTGGGCCAGTGCTGTTATTGGTAGGACAGCTCAAAGGTGCCCCTGTTAGCCCCACTGGAGAACACTTCCAATTGCTAATCTTTGGAAAGGCCAAGATTCACAAAATCCCTCTGAGGCCAACCCTCTCTCTTCTGTTATCACTATGTCCATTTTACAGATGGGACAGAGGGAAACCTAGGACCATAAAAACTAGGAAAACTTAAAGGCCATTGGTACCAGACTGTGCTGGTATCTCTTAGTATTTGCACACAGCTTGTTGGTTGCAAAGCAAAGCACCAGGCTCAGCCTGGAGCACATAGCAGACTGATCCCGATTTCCCCCAAGTTCAGACTGGGAATGAGGACAAAGTAGACAATCAGAAAATTATTTTAAACATGTAAGAGATGCCTCTAAAGTAATGGGACTCATTTGTGTTCATGCTGGGGTGGCAGAAAAATTGATGACTTTGGAGGCAAGAAGTCTAAGTTCAACTCTCCCCTTTGACAAGGACTAGTTGTGTGACCTTGAGAAAGCTGGTCAGCCTCTTTGGTTCTCAGTGACTTCATTAGTAAAGGGATGGTAGAGCATCTAGCCACAGGGTTATGGAGGACAAAATGAGGTAAGGGATGTGACAGTCAGTACTGGGAAATGGCAGCAGGCTCACTGTCATCGAACCCCCCCATGTGGGGTTTTAAGCGGGTGCTTCGTATCTATAGTGTTTGTGGGCCTTGCCTTAGGGGTCTGCCTTCAGAGCTGGCTAGCCATTCTTGGAGTGGCTCTTTCTCATTTGAGGGTGACTGTCAGTCACCCAAAAGGCTTTCCGAGAGAATGTGGAGATGGTAGATGGTTAAACCAGGAAAGGCTGGATCTGGCTACAAAGGCTGGTGTGATTCATAAACAGTCTCTGAGGGCCGCCTCCACAGCTCCCTGGGGTTTGAGCAACAGTGTGAGAAAACGTGTAAAGCCTCTCAAGGGGATGACTGAAGGGAGACATTTCCTTGATGGCATAAATTCTGGTTCCTTTGCCTGAAAACAGTCTCATTCTCATGACATCTATATCAAAGGCATCCATGTAAATGCCTAATGCACCCTGGCAGCCTCCCTTTTTCTGTTGACTGAGGCTGCTGGGGAGTCAATAGCTTCTAGGGTTGCTTCCAGCTCTGATGCATTCCAGTTATGATTCTGCTTCTGGACGATATGAGGTTGCCTCAGTAGCGATCACAACAGAGTACTGGGAACAATAGCAAACACTTATAGAGCCTTACTCCTACGAGGTAGGCACTGCTGTATTCCCTATTTTACAGATGAGGAAACTGAGGCTCAGAGAGGTGAAGCGATTTGCCTAGGGTCACACGGCAGGTAGGAAGCGACAAAGCCAGGATGCAAACCCAGGGAGCCTGGCTCCAGAGTTCATGCTTTATTAGAAGGGGTCTTGTGAGCTAAGTCTTTCCGAATGCTCTTGTCCAACAGAAGCGATGAGAACACTGACTGCCTAGACCAGAATCTCTCTTTGCCTGAATGCTGCCAGCTGGCTAAGAAAAACACAGTGGCTTTGAAGGAGGTATAGTGCACCGACTGGTGCCCCCCCCCCAAAGATATGTCTACCCAGAACCTGTGAATGTGATCTTATTTGGGAAAAGGGTCTTTGCAGATGTAATCAAGTTAAGGATCTCGAGGTGAGATCATCCTGGATTTAGGATGGGCCCTACATCCAACGACAAGTGTCATGAGAGCCAGAAGAGGAGAAGACACACACAGGAGAAAGCCATGTGAAAACTGAGGCAAAAATTGGAGCAATGTGCCTACAAGCCAGGGAACACTGAAGATTGTTGACAGTCACCAGAAGCTAGGAGGGAGCCATGGAGCAGATTCTACCGCAGAGCCTTTGGAAGGAGGGTGGCCCTGCTGACACCTTAATTTTGTACTTTTGGCCTCCACAACGTGAGAGAATACATTTCTTTGGCTGTAAGCCACCCAGTTTGTGGCAATTTGTATGGCAGCCCTAGGAAACAAATACAGGGAGTGAGCCCCCAGGAATCTTGATGTACCATAGCTCCTCAGAAGCATTTGAGGGTCAAGGCCAGTATGGGGGTGGATAACAATACCACCAACCCTTTGGAAGTGTCCACGAGAGCGGTAGAGGGTGGAATCAGCTCCTTCTGGGCCCACAGCCCTCTCCACTCAGAGGCTTCTAGCCCAGTGCCCAGAGGCCATCATGAATGGCAGAACCACTGCCTGCTAAGCTGCTCAAGAAGGGCCTTGGTTCCAGTGGTATCCAGGAAACCCCAAGAGTGGCCAGTTATAATGGCCCTCTAGAGGGCTCCCGCATTCCAGTTAATTTACCTCGTAGTTCGCTTGAGCTGGGTTTTATCCCCTCTAGTGTACTTTGTTTTGTATCTCCCAGATAAAGGGGTTGGGGCAGTGGCAGGAGAGAGGGATATTTGTTTGATGGACATTTTGACATTATTGGCATTGGCGTCACTCTTGCGTGGGGACATATTGGGAACAAGGGTCTTCAACTGATGTTCTCAAGACTTGAGGGCAACAGAAAGTAGTTTGGCCACCTACTAAGTTCAGCCCTCCGTCCCAGGCCCCATTAGTTCCCACTCGAAGGTTAAGCTAATGGGGGCTGCTGCGTGGTTGGAAATAAAAAAAGGATGGCTGAGAGGCTGGGGATTTGAAGCGCAGACATCTGGGATCAGCTCAGGCTCCTCACCCTGGAAGTGCCTGTCGGGTTTGTGAGGTCCAAAGCTCTTAGCTCACACTTGAGAAAACAGGCCCAGAGGGAAGCAGGGACTTGCCCCAGGCTACACACTTTGCTTGCTGCCAAGCTGGGCCTGGCAAGCAGGACTCTTTCCAGCCCATGTTGCCAGGCAGGCTTAGATCCTTTTCCTGGTCATCGTGAGAAGCCAGGGCTTGGGCAGGCCTCCTAAATTCTTTTTCTAGCTGCAAGTCCTCTCTCCCTCCTCAGAACCTCCAGCTGAGTGCCCTGTGGTTCGTGGGGCACTGTGACCACATTCCACTTGATTATTTTGGTCCCTGCCTTGTCTCCTCCACTAGACCACAAGGCTTCAGGTCAGGTCCTAAGCGTGATGCAGGTCAATATTCTCCCGCCTCCTTCCAGGGCCCAGCCAGGGCCTGGCGTGGAATAGGAGCTCAGTGCATGTTTATTGGATGAATTATGAATAGGTGAATGAATGAAAGAAAGAAAATGTAAATGGTAACAGTAAAAAGTCTTTTGTGTTAAAGCACCCATGAAGAGTGAGTTAGAATGGGCGCATTTTTCGATTACATGATGTTAGCATTTCGGGTGTTAGCAGACAAGAAATTACAGATTCATGCCTTCTCATTTCTCAGTGGTAGCTAACCCCTAAAGATGTAAAGGAGAAACAGTAACCTAGTGTTGTCATTCTGTTTTGCTCTCCTTCTCTTTTGTTGCTGTGATATTGTGCGTGCTTTGAAAGGCATTTTCTATCATTTCAGGCCTCTTACAGGAATCCATAAAATTAACTCCCAACCTTCTTTTTCGTCTTTGCTCTGGTATTGTGTGGTTAATGCATCCTTTAACAATATTTTTTTTTAAAGATTTTATTTATTTTTTTGACAGAGACATAGCAAGAGCAGGAACACAAGCAGGGGGAGTGGGAGAGGGAGAAGCAGGCTTCCCGCAGAGCAGGGAGCCCGATGTGGGACTCGATCCCAGGACCCTGGGATCATGACCTGAGCTGAAGGCAGACGCTTAACGACTGAGCCACCCAGGCGCCCTCCTTTAGCAATATTTAAAAAGCAAAATTTATTAAATGGTACAAGCCATCCTAGTCAGGCTCGTGGATGCGCGTGCTTGGCCAGCTCTGCCGAGCGCAGGGTGAGCAGGGCCCAGAGTGGATCCGGGCTCCGGGGCCTGGCAGCCCTGGGACTCTTACCAAAGACGGTCTTTGGTAAAGCAGTTTCCACAGCCAAGTTAGCCGTTCAAGAGCAGCAGAAGCAGTTAGGAGGGTGGGCCCTGGACTCTCACATTTCCTAGCTGAAAGATCCCAGGCAAGCTACTCAACGTCTCTGAGCCTCAGTTCCCTCTTCTGTGAATTGGACGCAATAGCACCCTGCCATTGGTCATCCTGGGTCACCTCCCAGGGCCGTCTTAAGGGCTCAGCGACGTAGCAAAGGCCCCAAAAGCCAGATCTTCAACACCTTCTTACTTGCTCCTGCCTCTTTGGGGCCATTTAGAAGAACAGAACTGAAGACAGGCCTCGCCCTCAGCCTGCTATTCAGTTGATCTTGAATCTCACCCGGGCTTGAGGGAAGGTTTAAAAAAAAAGAAGAAGAAGAAGAAGGGATGCTCCACAAGCTGTCAATGGACTATGTGCATCGTCAGCCAGCAAGGTGTCATAGCTGGGACTGTAAATTGTGTTTCCTTGAGGAAGGGAAAAATTATACCTCACAGATCTTCAATGTCAGGCTGACTTAAACCCGCCAAGCAGCTGGCTTACCACGTTCTTCCCCACATTGACCTTCCTGGGGAATGGAGTTTGGAAGCAATTTCCAGGCCAGAAGAAACCAGGAAGGGGGGTCTAGAGAAGGGAGGGGAGGCATGCAGCCTTTGGGTAAGGGGAATCAGGTTTCCATGAGTTCCAAATCTCAATTAGGTTATGCACGCATCTTTCATAGGGTTTGTCTGGTATTTAAGGTGGGGTTCTTTTGAGGAGATAAATCAGGGCAGGTTGCAAGTTGGGGAGGAAGACCTAGCAGGAGAGAGGCCATGCTGTGAGCCCAGTGAAAGACTTAGCCTTCTCCTATGCAAACAGAGGGGAAGGGATGGCTCCTCCCAGGCCCCTTTTACTCTCATGTAGCATGATTTTGTGGGCTGTTTAGCAAGCTGGGGTAGGTCACAATCTGAGCAACCTCATGTCCTCCTCCTGACTGTGGTATGTTCTCTAACCTCCCAGCCTCAGTTTCCTCATTTGCAAAGTAGTCTAAGTCAGGTGCCTATGGCTCTTATTTAGGCTGTGTTTGGCAACTCCATAGAAGTGGAGGAACATAAGGAAGGCCCTGGCCTCAGGAAGACCCCACTTGGCCATGAAGTTAATTTGTGGGGCAGGAGGTAACACTGGTAGGTCATCCAAACATGTTGAAATGAGGGGGAAGCTGGGTCGGGGCAGGTGTCTGGCTTGTCCCACCATAGTGCCAACCTTGAAGTTCCCTTGTCCTCCATCTTAGCCACAGTAAAGGCCCTCTGCTCTTGGCACTTGCCTGTACTCCCAGAATGAAGTGCAGCAGAGACTCATCCATGTGTCATGATGCCACAGCCCATCCAGGCAAATCTGTTCACCTTTACTTTTAATTCCCAGGAGCGCTGAGGAGTTGTTTGAGGGGTGATATCCATGGACTCATTTCAGGCTTCATGGCTTCTGGGTGTTCTCTGGTGGTGCCTGCACTGGGAAGCTGAGAGGAATTGGTCCCCAGACTAGGAATCGGTCCTAGTTTCTTTATTTCAAGTCCAGAGATGAGCACTGATTGACTCAATCCTCACAAAGCTCAAAAGGTGTCTGACACAACCTAGAATCTGGAAGGGGCCTATCAGTTCCAAACCTCTCTGCCAGGTGCAGGAACCCCCTCTCCAGAATTAGGTCACCACTGGAATACCTCTAAGGACATGCTTTCCCCTGCTTCCTAAGGCAGCCTGTTCCAAGTTCAGACAATGCCAATTGTTTGTAATGTTTTCCTTACTCTGAGCTGGAATTTATCTCTCTGAAATGCCTACTTACCAGTCCTGGTCCTGTCTTCCGTGCTCTCTTCCCATGACAGCTCTGGATATAGGTGGAGGCAGCAAACCATGGACTTCCCCGCATACAGTCTTCTTTTTTCCAGGCTTATCATTCATTATTTTTATGTCATGATTTTAAGACTCTTTACCATCCTGTTCTCCCTTCTAGTCTCTCCCCAAATATCTCATTCTGTAACCCATCTGGAATAAATTGGATTATTCAAGGAGAGGTAAAGAGTTAGGTGGATTTCCCTTTGTGTTCATATCCAGGTTCCTCCAGAGCACTTGCTAAATAAGGTTTAATTTCCCCGAGGTTTTCTTTCACCCAGTTTGGTGCTGTTTCTAAAATACATTTTTATACATGGCTTTACTTTTCCTTTTTTACCTCAGACTCTGTATTAGTTCCCTACTGCTGCCATTACAAAGTACCACAAACTTCGTGGCTTAAAATAACACACATTTATTATCTGACAGTTTCAGAGGCCACAAGTCCAAAAGGGGTCTCACTGGGCTAAAATCAAGGTGTGTCAGGGCTGCATTCATTCAGAAGGTTCTAGGGGAGGGTCTGCTTCCTAACCTTTTCCCCCATTCCTTGGCTCATGGCCCCTTCCTCCATCTCCAAGGCCAGTGATGCAGACTGTTGAATTTCAATGCCCCCACCCCTCTCTCTCTGACTCTGCTTCCATCATGAACTGACCCACTCTTCTGCTTCCCTCTTTCACTTACTAAGACCCTTGTGATTATATTGAATTCACCCGGATCATCCAGAATAATCTCTCCATCCCCAAATCTTTAATTTAATCACATCCCCAAAGTACCTTTTTCCATATAAGGTAACCTATTCACAGGTTCTGGGGATTTCGATGTGGACATCTTTGGTGGCTATTATCTGCCTCTCATAGACTCCTTTTGTTTTTTTAAAGATTTTATTTACTCATTTGACAGGGAGATAGCGAGAGCAGGAACACAAGCAGGGGGAGTGGGAGAGAGAGAAGCAGGCTTCCCGCGGAGCAGGAAGCCCAATGAGGGACTCGATCCCAGGACCCTGGGATCATGACCTGAGCCAAAGCCAGACACTTAACTGACTGAGCCACCCAGGCGCCCCCAGACTCCTTCTGCATACAAGACCATGGTGTTAACAGGATGAACTTTGTTGACCATGGGTAGATTCATCTGGGGTTCCACCCCATTGTGCCTACCCAGGCTCCAGCCTCCCATTGCAGAGGGGTGCTGCAGTACTATGGGGAGGGGTTAAAGTGCAAGCTCCAGGGCACAGAATCAGCCCCACATGTGGTATTTGAAGCATCTAGTTCCCTGAAACTCTTCTTTTCGGTTTATTATGGGCCCTGGCACGAGTAAGAATTTAGTTAATGAATGACGGGCTCACTGGCTGACTGACTGGCCTGCTGCATCCATCTTATTCATATGACCTTCGTACAATACCCATCAGCTCATGTCAGTTCTCTCTTCAGAGACAGTCAATGGCACCCCCAAATGAACAGATTTGATCCCAGACTCAGCCCAGCCTACCTGACCCAGCTTGCTGGTGCAGCTTCATCCCTCACTGCACTCATCCATGAGCCCCACCCTCTAGCCTCACTGGACTGGGTAGGAATACTAGCAGCAAGCACATACAGAGTGCTCGCCAGGTTCCAGGTCCTATTCTGAGGGCTTTACCTGTATTCACTCATTTAATCCTCACAACAAACCTATAGATAGGCACTATAATTACCTCCATTTTATAAGTAAGGAAGCAGGCTTGGAGCAGTGCAGTACCTTTCCCAGGCCACTGTCGAGTTAGTGGTGAGCAGAGCCAGGATTCAAATGTAGGAGGTTAGCTTCAGAGCCCATGGCTTTAACCATTGTATTAGACTAACTCTCAAAATATCTTATGCTGTTCTGTCCTACGTTCTCTGCACCTTTGTCCTTGCTGCTCTGACCTATGGGGAGCCAGTTTCTCTTTCAAGGTACAGTCTGCTATGCCTTAACTATCTCTTGCCCTTGCCACCCCCCCTCCCCCACCCCCACTGTTCTTTCCTCTAGTCTCCACAGTCAGTGCACCTGTGGGTCATTCTGCACTGCAGTGTCTGTTGTTGCCACGTCTGGGTCTCTGGGGCCCAGCCCAGGAGCCCCATGAATGGCTGGATTCTTGTTTCAGAGCCTCATGCCCTGTTGGAATGGCCCAATGCAGGTCCCCCATGAAAGGAGAAGCTGATTCTTGACTAGGTTCTACACACTTCCCTATTGGGAGGGAACCCTCTAGATTCTTAACCTTTGGTGGGTCATGGAACCTCTTTGAAAGCCATGGAGCTTCTATCCAGAACAACACTCATGTGCACACAATGTAGACAATATAGGGGGCTTCCTGCCCCTCAGAAGCCCACCTGGGACCCCTCATTAAGAGGCCTTCCCCATGGAAGGAAAACTGGCATTTATAGAGGCCATTCTAGGTACCAGTCATATTGCCAGGGCCTTTTAAATGCATTGTCTCATTGAGTTCTTTCAGCCCCATGGAAAGCAGACCTTCTGCAGCCTGCCCTGGGTCACACAGTGGGTAAGGGGATGGTGGGCACTGGCATCCTGGCCCTCTAGTCTCTAAAATTCTTTCTTTCCCCAGTGCTCATCTCACAAGCTGAGAAGCTGTAGGCATGGGCCCTACAGAGGAGGAATTGGCTACAAACAGGATGGCAGTGACCTAGCCATCTCCTCAGAACCCCGGGGAGGAATTTGGGAAGCAACTCTGGTTGCTGGCCAGGGCACTGGGGACCCTTAACCAGCTTTGGCCCAAGGGTACAGCAACTGGGGGTTGGGCTAGTGGAAAGCCTGTCAGAGCAGAGGGGCCCGGATGCTGGGAGGAAGCAGATAGTGGCCAGAATGGGATTTCCTGAGGTGCCTGCAGGTCAGGGGGGAGGGCCTGAAGCCAGGGCAGAACCTGATGCCTCATTGGGAAACAGCTCTGCTTGTCTTCCAGCCCTACACCCAACACACAACTAATAAGGGAGGGTGTCAGTGCTGTCTGCTGGGGCTCTTGTTGGCTCTGGCATTGCTGGAGTCAGCTGGGCCAGATTGAAGGAGGTCAGAATATTGGACCGGGTTCGGGGTCACCCAAGGTCAAGAGACATGAGGTCTGGGTCAGGCTCTATCCCTAGCTTGTTGGGTGGCTTTTGACTATCTCCTTCTGTGACTAAGCTGCAGGCCTCTATCTAACAAAATACTAGGCCATCTCCAGGGGCTTCTCCCTAGTTGTGACATCTTTAATTCTAGGATCTTTCTCCCTGCCTCAGTCGGGGATCTGGGACAATCCTAACTTTCTTGAGCCACCATGGAAGTTAGCTATCCAGTTCCCCATGAGAAGCTTGTCATTGCCAGCTCTTGCTTCCAAAAACCATTGGCCTATGCCCACCTTGAAGCTGGTGCCAGGCTTCTGGGTGGTATGGACTTCCCCTGCATGTGCCAATCCCTAGTCTGGACTGTTGCCTGGTCCCTCAGGAGAAGATTCCACTGGCTGGGAGAGCAACAGGTAGAGGTAGGAATCAGGAAGGCAGAGGAAGAAGGTAAAAGGGTTAAACTTTGCCCATTCACTCTCCTGCCTTTACTTAGCTGGGAGAGTCTTCCATTGGAGTTTTCATCTGTGCTGTGCATTAGCCATTCTCAAAAGCTCTGATCAATTTGAGGGTCCTTGTGGCTTCAGCTTATGTGGAGTGGGAATGGGGTTTGTAACAACTAAAGAGTCATCTGATATACTGCTTCACACCCAGCATGTCTGGGCACTAGCTCCCAGGCCATTGTCCCCAGGCAGATGGCCTTCCTGGCTTCAGAATAGCTTTCCTTGGACTGGCTGGCTGGCATTAGGTGAACACTCCTGAGTGGAGATCCTGTTAATAAATGAATGCTATGAGGGCTTATGACTTACTGCTGTTTTCCATTCAGACTAGCACAGCCTCCACACGTAACTAATCAAACTGCTAGATTTGTGCACGGTCCCAAGGAAGACTTCAACAAGCATCTTTTCCATGCTTCCTGCTGGCAGCCCTGGAAAGGGCAGGAGAACACTGTGTATCTAGTTTACCTAAAGATGGGGTCAGTGAGTGAGTGGGTAGCATTTGGGCCCTTTTGGTCACAAGCTGTGAGACCAAGTTCATCCTGTTTGGCCTTCCCTAGAAAGTATTCATGTACGCTGCACAGTGCAGAAGGAGCACTGGCTCATACTCTCGAGAAAGAAACCATGATGGGCAAATTCAAGTCCTAGCTCCAACACTGGCTGGCTCTGTGACCTTGAGCAACTCCCTTCACCTTCCCCAAGCCTCCATTTCCTCATTTGATGAGTGAGAATTTTAAGACCTCCTCTCAGGATTATTTTTGAGGATTGATTCCTACATAGTAGATGTACATAACCCAGCACAGTCCTGGACTAGGCCAGAGATGAAGTGTTGGGTCAGTCTGATTATGGCAACGTGTCCCACACTCAGAGATGGCACCAATGTGGCTGTACTGACTGTTGTTACTATCAGGGTTAATGAGTGTCATAAGCACAGTGGGCCCTTCCTGGAGTGGACTCTCCCAACTGTGGTCAGAACAGAATTGCACAATTTGGGGGAGCTCACCCCCTAATTGGTAGGGTAATAGAGGTGCCTTCATATGCTCAGGAGCTTTGTGTATATCAAGCCACTTGTATATGTGTGTATCGAGCCATTCTAGAATCACCCATCCATAAAACCATCTGAGGAGTTACAGCTCATTGTTCCCTCATTAGCTACAGCTTTTCACTCTTTGTCCATCACAGTGCATCATCACCTAAGGGTTCGAGAAGCTGGTGACAGTTTTTGTTGATGGTGTAACTTCCATTGTTAAGAAAGCAGACTGAGGTGACGCCCGTGTGGCTCTAGTCAGTTAAGCATCTGCTTTTGGCTCAGGTCATGATCTCAGGGTCCTGGGATCGAATCCTGCATCCGGCTTCTTGCTCAGCAGGGAGCCTGCTTCTCCCTCTGCTCCCCCTGCTTGTGCTTGTACTCTCTCTCTGTCTCTGACAAATAAATAAATAAAATCTTAAAAAAAAAAAAAAGAAAGCAGAGTGAGTTACTTTAGGTTTGATCGTCCCAACAGCTTCTCTAAGTAGGTGGCATTCCATCAGAACAGCCACTGGGAGATAAGGCAGAAAGATATGCTCTGAATACAACAGTGCTGGGGAGGATGGCAGCGTCCTGGGTTGGAGTCCCCCTTCTGCCATTTGCTGTTCTTGACTGAGCATGACTTATGTGTAGATAGCACTCTCCAGGTCAAATAGAGCTATCAACGTGGTGTTTACCCTCACAACAGTTTGGGAAGACAGGAAGGACACTCATTGTTCTCCAGATGAGGAGGCAGAGCTGTAGGGAGTTTAAGTGACTTGCCCAAGGACCTGCACTTGGTTGGTGGTGAGGTGAGGGAGTGGTTTTTGAAGCACTGCTCTTGAGCCCTCAGAAGCATTTGAATTGGGCTGAGGACCTCACACTGGACTTAAAACACAGGGCTGTCTGCTAGCAGCCCCCATAGAGCCGCAGGAATCATTCATGAACTCTGTCAGGACATCACAGCATCCACCATAGCATCTTTCATGTGTTTATTGGTCATTTGAATATCCTCTATTATAATATGCCTGTTAAACTGTTTTGCTGCTTTTTATAGTGAGTCATTTGCCTTTTTTCTCATTGATCTGTAGAGGCCTTCATATATTCTGGGATACTACTCCTTCATTCCTTTTATATGTTCTCCCAAACTATGGATTGGCATTTATTTTTGAGAAATGTGTCATGAAAATTTACAAACATACAGAAAAGCTGGAAGACTTTTAGTCAGCACTCATATATACCTCCTAGACTCTACAAACATCTTACTCTATTAGTCTATCAGTCCATCTTATTGTTGATGCATTTCAAAGTCACAATCAGTATGAATACCATTAATATGTGTTTAGAATTCTTTTTTTCTATTCTGAGATGAAATTTGCATAAAATGAAATGCATAAATCAGAAGTGTTTCATTTGACAAGTTTGGAAAAATACATACAACTTTGTGACCAAACCTCTGTCAAGAATTAGGACATCACCATCATCCTGGCAAGTTCCCTCATGCTCTTTCCCAGTTGATCCTTGCTCCCACATTCCGTAGACAACCAATGTTCTGATTCTTTCCCATCAAAGACTAGATTAGCCTGTCCTAGAATTTCATCTAAATAGATTCATACAGTATGTACTTCTTAAAATGTCTTCTTTCCTTTAACATGATTTTGAAATTCAACCATGTTGCTGCATGTGTCAGTTATTTGTTTCTTTTTTATTGCAGAGTTTTTTCCATTGTATGAATTTACCACAATTTGTTTATCCATTCTCCTATTGATGGACACCTGGGCTGCTAACAGTATTTGGCTTTTGTGAACAAAGCTGCTGTGAATATTCTCTCATAAAACTTTTTGTGGACATTTGTTTTCATTTCTCTTTGGTAAATACCTAGGAATGTAATTGCTTGATCATAGGGTAAATGTATGTGTAGGTTTATAAGAAACTGTGGGCTAGACCATTTTCCAAAGTGGTTGTACTATTTAATGTTCACATCAACAATGTGTAAGAGTTCTACTTGCTCCATATCCTTGCCAACATTTGGTGTTTTTATTCTTTTTAATTTTAGTCATTCAGGTGGGTGTAATGATATCTTATTGTGGTTTTGATTTGCATTTCCCTAGTGATTAATGATGTTGAGCATCTTTTCACATGCTTATTGGTCACTTCTTTAAATGAAATGTCTGTATAAATATTGTGTCCATTTTTATTGAGTTGTCTTTTTATTATTGACTTTTAGGAGTTGTTCTTTTAAATATCCTGGATACCAGTCCTTTGTCCGTTATTTTGCAAGTACGTTCTCCTAATCAGTGACTCATCTCTACATTAACAATGTCTTTTTAAAAAAAGACTTTATTATTTAGAACAGTTTTAGATTTATAGAAAAATTGAAAAGATAGTACAGAGAATTCTATATACCTCTTACCCAGTTTCCTCTATTGTTAATATCTTACATTAGTATGGTACATTTGTGACAATTAATAGACCTAGACTGATACATTATTATTAACTAAAATCTATACTTCATTCATATTTCCTTTTGTCCTTTTCCTAATGTCCTTTTTCTATTATGAATCATATTACATTTAATTATCCTGTCTCTTTAGACTCCTCTTGGATATGACAGTGTCTCACGTTTCTTATTCTTGATAGTTTTAAGAAGTACTGGACAGGTATTTTGTAGGATGCCCCCTATTGGGATTTGTCTCATGCTTTCTCATGATTAGACTGGTTTTATGGGTTTATGTAAGACCACAGAGGTAGAGTGCCATTTTCATCACATCATATCAACATGACTTATCACTATTGATGTTGACCTTGATCCCCGGCTGAGGTAGTGTTTGCCAGGTTTCTCCACTATAAAGTTATTCTTTCTTTCCCCATTTTCATACTGTCCTCTTTGGAAGGAAGTCACTATGATTAGCCCACACTTAAGGAGTGGGGAGTTATTTTCTCCCTCCTTTTGGTTAGAGTATCTACATACATTGTTTGGAATTCATCTGTACAGATCTTAATGATGTCTTTGGTGAGCAGAGCTATTTAATTTTGATGAAAAAAAGATAGTATGGTTATTACTTCCTGTGTGCTGTCTAAGAAATCTTTGCTTACCTATAAGTCATGAAGATATTCTCAACCCATACCTATATCATACACAAAAATTTAATTTGAGATGTTTCGCAGAACTAAACATACAAGCTAAAACCACAAAGCTTTTAGAAGAAAACATAGGTGTTAGGGTTATGCTGGCCTCATCAAATAAGTCAAGACAAGTCCTCTCCTCCTCTCTTTTCTGAAAATATTTGGGTTAGATTGTTATTTCTTCCTTAAATGTCTGCTAGAATACATCAGTGAAACCACTTGACCCTGGAGTTTTCTTTGTGGGAGTGTGTTTGATGACAAATTCATTTCTTTAATAGATATGAAATGCATATTTTCTGTTTGAACTTATTTCCATTTCAGTAGGTTATTTTCAGAATATTTGTCCATTTTATCCAAGCTGTCAAATTTGTTGGCATAAAGATGTCCATAGTATTTCATTATTGTCCTTTTAATGCTGTAGAGTCTGTAATGATATTCCCCTCTTTTATTCTTGATCTTGTTAATTTGTGCTCTGTCTTTATTTTGGGATTTGTCTCATGAGACATGAGACATGTCTCATGTCTCAAATCCCACTACAAAGTGGTCACCATGACAAGTCTAGTTACCATGATTAATCTAGCCAGGGTGTTTCAATTTTTGTTGATCTTTTTGCTTTATTAATTTTCTCCATTTGTTTTATTCTATTGCATTGACCTCTGATCTCTTTATTTTTAACTTATACTTATTTGGGGTTTACTTTGCCCACCTTTTTCTACCTTCTTAATATGGAAACTTGGTCATTAATTTTAAACCATTTTTCTTTTCTTTTTAAGATTTTATTTATTTATTTTTAGAGAGAGAAAGAGTGCACACGCACACGTGAGTGAGCGGGAGAGGGGCAGAGGGGGAGGGAGAGGGAGAGAGAATCTGAAGCAGACTCTGTGCTGAGCATGGAACCTGATGCGGGGCTGGATCTCAGGACCTCCAGATCATGACCTGAGCTGAAACCAAGAGTCGGAGGCTTGCTTAACTGATTAAATCACCCAGGTGCCCTAACCATTTTTATTCTCTAATATAAACATTTGCTGTTATAACCTATTCTTTAAGCACTGCTTCACCTGCTTCCCACAAATTTTAATATATTGTGTTTTTATTGTCATGCACTTCAAAATATCTTTTAATTTCCTTTATGATTTCTTCTTTGACCCTTATGTTTATAAGCTATGTGTTGTTTAATTTCCAAATATTGTGGGGTTGTTTGGCTATCTTATTGTTATTGACTTCTTATTTAATTCCGTGGTCTGAGAAAATCCACTATATGATTTCATTTCTGTGAGATTTATTTAGACATGGCTTATGGCCCAGCATACAATCTATCTTGATGAATGTACCATGTATACTTGGAAAAAAATGTGTATTCTTCTTTTGAGAGGGGATAGTGATTTACAAATATTACTTATGTCAAAGTGGTTGATAACATTATTTGGATCATCTATGTCTTTACTAATTTTTGTTTAATTATTTTATCTTTTGCTGAGAACAGTTTGTTAAAATCTCCAGCTCTGGTTTGTCTCTTTAATTCTGCCAATTTTCACCTTGCTTATTTTGAAATTCTGTTATCAGGCACATATACATTTATGAATGTCATGTCTTCCTGATAAATTAATCCTCTCTTTATTATGAAATGTCTCTCTTCATCTCTGATAATACCCTTTGACTCAAAGGCTATTTGATATGAATACATCCATTGCAACCTTCTTATACTTACTGTTTTCATAGGATATGTCCTTTTCCATCCATTTACTTTCAGTCTGTCTCTATCTTTACAGTTAAAATGCATCTTTCCCAGCAAGCATATAGTAGTGTTTTGCTCTTTTAATCCATTCTGACAGTCTGCCTTTTAATTCAAGTGTTTAGACCGTTAACATTTGTTATTACTGTACCTGGACTGCCATAACAAAATACCACACACTGGGTGGCTTAAACAACAGAAATTTATTTTTTCGCTGTTCTGAAGGCTGGAAGTCCAAGATCAAGGTGTTTGGCCAGTTTGGTTTCTCCTGAGGACTCTCTCCTTGGCTTATAAATGGTCACCGTATTGCTGTGTCCTCACATGGTCTTTCCTCTTTGTGAGCACATCCCTGAGTGTCCAAATTTCCTCTCCTCACAAGGATAACAGTCAGATTGGGTTAGGGCTCACCCTCCCAGCCTCATTTTAACTTAAAGGACTCTTCAAAGGCCCTACCTCCAAATACAGTCACATTTTTGAGGTACAGGGGTTAGGACTTCATCATATGAGTTTGGAGGTGGCTGGGACCTGATTGAGCTCATAACAACATTAAACAGAATTATTAACAAGTTTAGATTAAGGTCTTTTTTTTTCTTTAACTATTTGTTTCCTATTTCCCCTTTCTGTTTGCTGCTGTGTTCTTCCTTTTCTGACTTTTCTTGGATTATTTGGATATATTACAGATTTTCATTTTATTTTTTCATTTTAGCTATACCTCTTTACCTTCATAACTTTTCACAGTGTACTTAGATAATATTGTACCACTTGATGTCAAACATGGAGAACTTGCAACTGTATATGTCTACTCTCTCCCAATTTTTATGCTATAATTGTCATATGTATTACATCTTACTGACATTATACACTCCATAATATAATGTTACAATTTTTGCTTTAAACAATCATATGTATTTTAAAGAAATTAAGAGGAAAAATCATTTTTTATATTTACCATTTCCAATGCTCTTCATTTCTTCTATTGATCCAGTTTTCATCTGGTATAACTTCCCTTCGGCCTGAAGAATTTCTTTCAGCATTTCTTGTAATGCAGATCTGCAGGTGATTAGTTCTGTTTATTATCTTTTATCTAAAAAAAAGCCTTAGCCTTTATTTTATCTTCATTCTTGAGTTTTGCTGCATATAGAATTCTTGGTTGTGTTCTTTCATTGCTGTGAAGATGCTGTTCCCTGTCTTCGAGCCTTTATTATATTTTTTGTGTATCGAGTTGTGGTACCTCTGTATGTCATTTCCCTCTAGCTGCTTTCAGAATTTATCTTGACCTTTGATTTTGAGCAGTTTGGCTGTGATGTGGTAGGTATGATATCTTTGTGTTCATCTTTCTTGGGATTCACTGGGCTTCTTGGATCTGTGATTTTATGTCCTTCATAAAATTTGGGACATTTACTTCCATTCAAAAACATTCAAATAAATGTTTTTTTTCTGGTTCATCCCTCTCCTTTCCTTCCAGGACTCTAGCTATATATATCTTAGATGTTTTCACAATGTCCGATAGGCTCTGGGTTTTTTTCTTTAATTTTTTTCTCTCTCTGTTCTTCAAAATGCATAATTTCTAATCATCTATCTTCATTTTTTTCTGACTCTTCTGTCATCTCCATTCTGTTGTTAAGCTTATTCAGTAAATTTTTATTTCAGATATTGTACGCTGCGGTTCTAAAATTAAAATTTCCATTTTGTTCTTTATTATAGTTTTTATTTCTCTTCTGACATTTTCTGTCTTTTCATTTATTACAAGCATATTTCTCTTTATGTTCTTCAGCATAGCTGTAATAGCTGCTTTTAAAACCTTTGCTAATCTCAACATCTGGGTCAGCTCAGTTGCCTTTTCTCTTGAGTTTTTCTCACACTTTTCTGGTTCTTTTTTTATATGTAGATTTTTTTATTGAGGTAAAATTGGTATATAACATTATGTAAGTTTCAGGTATACAGCATTATAATTCAACATCTGTATACACTACAAAGTGGTCACCATGACAAGTCTAGTTACCATCCATCACCATGCAGTTGACCCCTCTCACCCATTTGACCACCTCCCAACCCCCTTCCCCTCTGGTAACCATCAATCTGTTCTCCATATCTATGCATTTGTTTTTGTATTCTTTGGTTTATTCATTTGTTTTGTTTTATTTTAGATTCCACATATGAGTGAAATCATATGGTATTTGTCTTTCTCCATCTGACTTATTTCACTTCGCATGATACCCTCAAGGTCCATCATGTTGGCACAAATGGCAAGATTTCATTCTTCTTTCACTGAATAGTATATATACACACACACACTATTGTACTAATGGAATATAAGTATTCCATTATATATGTTTATATAATATTATATAAACAGTGCATATTATATATATATTAAATATATACATAATGGAATACTATTCCATCATAAAGAAGAATACACACACACACACACACACACACACACACACACACACCCCACATCCTCTTTATCCATTCATCCATTGACAGACACTTAAGTTGTTTATTTTAGCCACTGTAAATAATGCTGCAGTGAACATAGGGGTGCATATATCTCTTCAAATTAGTGTTTTCATATTTTTTGGATAAATATCCAGAAGTGGAATAGCTGGATCATATGGTAGATCTATTCTTAGTTTTTTGAGGACTCTCCATACTGTTTTTCCATAGTGGCTGCACCAATTTACATTCCCATTGACAGTGTACAGGGATTTCCTTTTCTCCACATTCTCTCCAACACTATTTCTTTTTTTAAAGTTTTTATTTTAATTCCAGTTAGTTAACATAGTGTTATATTAGTTTCAGGTGTACAATATTGTGATTCAACAGTTCCATATATCACTGGTGCTTATCAGGACAAGTGTTCTCCTTAATCCCTCCTTAATCCCTATCACCTGTTTAACCCATCCTGCCACCCCCCTCCCCTTTGGTAACCATCAGATTGTTCTGTATAATTAAGATCTGTTTCTTGGGGTCTCTCTCTCTCTCTTTTTACTCCTGCTCATTTGTTTTGTTTCTTAAATTCCACATATGAGTGAAATCGTGTGGTATTTGTCTTTCTCTGACTCATTTTGCTTAGCATTATACTCTCTAGCTCCATCCATGCCATTGCAAATGGCAAGATTTCATTCTTTTTCGTGGCTAAATAATATTTCATCACATCTTCTGTATCCATTCATCAGTTGATGGACACTTGGACTGCTTCCATATCTTGGCTACTGTAGATAATGCTGCTATAAACATAAGGGCGCATGTATCCCTTTGAATTAGTGTTTTCTATTCTTTGGGTAAATACCCAGTAGTGTGATTGCTGGATTGTATGACAGTTCTATTTTTAACTTTCTGGGGAAACTCCATACTGTTTTCCAGAGTGGGTGCACCAGTTTGCATTCTCACCAGCAGTGCACCAGGGTTCCTTTTCCTCCACATCCTTGCCAACACATGTTCTTTCTTGTATTATTGATTTTAGCCATTTCGACTGATGTGAGGTGATATCTCATTGTAGTTTTGATTTGCATTTCCCTGATGGTAAATGATGTTGAACATCTTTTCATGTGTGTGTTGGCCATCTGTATGTCTTTTTTGGAAAAATGTCTATTCAGATCCTCTACCCATTTTTTTATTATGTTGTTAATCACCATACATTAAATCATTAGTTTTTGATGTAGTGTTCCATGATTCATTGTTTTCATATAACACCCAGTGCTCCATTCAGTACCTGCCCTCTTTAATACCCATCACCAGGCTAACCCATCCCCCCACCCCCCCTCCCCTCTAAAACCCTCAGTTTGTTTCTCAGAGTCCATAGTCTCTCATGATTCATCTCCCCCTCCGATTTCCCCCCCTTCATTTTTCCCTTCCTACTCTGTTCTTCTTTTTTTTTTTAACATATAATGTATTATTTGTTTCAGAGGTACAGGTCTGTGATTCAACAGTTTTACACAATTCACAGCACTCACCATAGCACATACCCTCCGCAGTGTCTATCACCCAGCCACCCCATCCCTCCCACCCCCCACAACTCCAGCAACACGCAGTTTGTTTCCTGAGATTAAGAATTCCTCATATCAGTGAGATCATATGATACATGTCTTTCTCTGATTGACTTATTTCACTCAGCATAACACCCCCCAGGTCCATCCACGTCATTGCAAATGGCAAGATTTCATTCCTTTTGATGGCTGCATAATATTCCATTATATATATATACCACTTCTTTTTTATCCATTCATCTGTCGATGGACATCTTGGCTCTTTCCACAGTTTGGCTATTGTGAACATTGTTGCTATGCACATTGGGGTGCACGTACCCCTTCGGATCACTACATTTGTATCTTTGGGGTAAATACCCACTAGTGCAATTGCTGGGTCATAGGGTAGCTCTATTTTCAACTTTTTGAGGAACCTCCATACTGTTTTCCAGAGTGGCTGCACCAGCTTGCATTCCCACCAACAGTGTAGGAGGGTTCCCCTTTCTCTGCATCCCCGCCAACATCTGTCCTTTCCTGACTTGTTAATTTTAGCCATTCTGACTGGTGTGAGGTGGTATCTCATTGAGGTTTTGATTTGGATTTCCCTGATGCCGAGTGATGTTGAGCACTTTTTCATGTGTCTGTTGGCCATTTGGATGTCTTCTTTGGAAAAATGTCTGTTCATGTCTTCTGCCCATTTCTTGATTGGATCATTTGTTCTTTGGGTGTTGAATTTAACAAGTTCTTTATAGATTTTGGATACTAGCCCTTTATCTGATATTTTTTGCAAATATCTTCTCCCATTCTGTCGGTTGTCTTTTGGTTTTGTTGACTGTTTCTTTTGCTGTGCAAAAGCTTTTTATCTTGATGAGGTCCCAATAGTTCATTTTTGCCCTTGCATCCCTTGCCCTTGGCGATGTGTCTAGGAAGAAGTTACTGTGGCTGAGGTCGAAGAGGTTGCTGCCTGTGTTCTCCTCAAGGATTTTGATGGACTCCTGTCTCACATTTAGGTCTTTCAACCATTTTGAGTCTATTTTTGTGTGTGGTGTAAGGAAATGGTCTAGTTTCATTCTTCTGCATGTGGCTGTCCAATTTTCCCAACACCATTTGTTGAAGAGACTTTCTTTGTTCCATTGGACATTCTTTCCTGCTTTGTCAAAGATTAGGTGACCATAGAGTTGAGGGTCCATTTCTGGGCTCTCTATTCTGTTCCATTGATCTATGTGTCTGTTTTTGTGCCAGTACCATACTGTCTTGATGATGACAGCTTTGTAATAGAGCTTGAAGTCCGGAATTGTGATGCCGCCAGCTTTGCTTTTCTTTTTCAACATTCCTCTGGCTATTCGGGGTCTTTTCTGGTTCCATACAAATTTTAGGATTATTTGTTCCATTTCTTTGAAAAAAGTGGACAGTATTTTGATGGGGATTGCATTGAATGTGTAGATTGCTCTCGGAAGTATTGACATCTTCACAATATTTGTTCTTCCAATCCATGAGCATGGAACATTTTTCCATTTCTTTGTGTCTTCCTCAATTTCTTTCATGAGTATCTTATAGTTTTCTGAGTACAGATTCTTTGCCCCTTTGGCTAGATTTATTCCTAGGTATCTTATGGTTTTGGGTGCAATTGTAAATGGGATCGACTCCTTAATTTCTCTTTCTTCAGTCATGTTGTTGGTGTATAGGAATGCCACTGATTTCTGTGCATTGATTTTATATCCCGCCACTTGACTGAATTCCTGTATGAGTTCTAGCAGTTTTGGGGTGGAGTCTTTTGGGTTTTCCACATAAAGTATCATATTATCTGCAAAGAGTGAGAGTTTGACTTCTTCTTTACTGATTCGGATGACTTTTATTTCTTTTTGTTGTCTGATTGCTGTGGCTAGAACTTCTAATACTATGTTGAATAGCAGTGGTGATAGTGGATATCCCTGCCGTGTTCCTGACCTTAGGGGAAAAGCTCTCAGTTTTTCCCCATTGAGAATGATATTCACTGTGGGTTTTTCATAGATGGCTTTTATGATATTGAGGTATGGACCCTCTATCCCTATACTCTGAAGAGTTTTGATCAAGAAAGGATGCTGTACTTTGTCAAATGCTTTTTCTGCATCTATTGAGAGGATCATATGGTTCTTGTTCTTTCTTTGATTAATGTACTGTATCACATTGATTGATTTGCGGATGTTGAACCAACCTTGCAGCCCAGGGATAAATCCCACTTTGTTGTGGTGAATAATCCTTTTAATGTACTGTTGGATCCTTTTGGCTAGTATCTTGGTGAGAATTTTTGCATCCATGTTCATCAAGGAGCCCCCAGAGAAAAGCAGTCAATCACTCCCGTCTCCCTGCTCTCCGGCCGCAATCCATGCTCACCCGGCCTGTGACCGAGCGTTTCTATCTCTGGCCCCCAAATTGGTGTGGAGTCTCCAAACCCAGCAGATCCCTGTGGTGCGCTCCCACGCTGCTCCTCCTGGGGGAGGAAGGGGGGTCTCCCCGGATCTGCCGCTTGTTGGGTCCCTGCTGGAAGAGCAGGGGCCCGACTGTGCCGCGGATCACGGTTTATGGCAACCCCAAGCTGAGAGCCCGCTCCTCGGCTCCGTCTCTGCAGCCGGCTTCCCTGCTCCGATACCTGGGAGCTCTGCCGCACTGAGGCACCCCTGGTTTTTCTGTGACCCCGAGGGTCCTGAGACTACACTGTCCCACGAGGGTTCCACCCCCCGCTTAGCCACTGGAGCAATGTCCCTCAGTGGAGCAGACTTCTCGAAGTTCCGATTTTGTGCTCCGTGGCTCTATCACTTGCCAGTAGCAGCTGACAGAGGCCCCCTCCCCCGCCGTCTATCCTTCCAAATATCACCTTGGATTCACTTCTCCACACGTCCTACCTTCCAGAAAGTGGTCGCTTTTCTGTTCAGAGAGTTGCTGCCATTCTTTTCTTCAATCTCCTGTTGAGATCCTAGGTGTCAGAATGGTTTGATCCCTATCCAGCTGAATTCCTGGGACCAGATGAAATTTAGGTCTCCTACTCCTCCGCCATCTTGCTCCTCCCATATTCTACCCATTTTTTAATCGGGTTCTTTGTTGTGTTTTTTATTGTGGAGTTCTATGAGTTCTTTATATATATTTTGGATATTAGCCCCTTCTCAGATATATGATTTGCAAATATCTGCTTTCATTCTGTAGGATGCCTTTTCATTTTGATGATGGTTTCCTTTGCTGTGTAGAAGCTTCCTAGATTGATGTAGTCTCATTTGTTTATTTTTGCTTTTTCCTCCCTTGCCTTTGGAGTTAGATTCACAAAGACATTGCTAAGACAAGTGTCATGGAACTTACTGCCTATGTTTTCTAATAGAAATTTTATTGTTTCAGGTCTTACATTCAAGTCTAATCCATTTTGAGTTAATTTTTATGTATGGTGTAAGATAGTGTTCTAGTTTCATTTTTTTTTTTTTTTGCATGTAGCTGTCCAGTTTTCCCAGCATCATTTATTGAAGAGACAGTCCTTTTACTATTATATGTTCTTGGCTCCTTTGTCCTATGTCATGTTTATTGATTTGCCAATGTTGAGCCATCCTTGTGTCTCTGGAATAAATCCCACTTAATCATGGTGTATGAATTCAGTTTTCTAATATTTTGTTGAGGATTTTTGCATCTATGTTCATCAAGGATATTTGCCTATGATTTTCTTTTTTGTAGTGTCCTTGTCTGGTTTTGGTATCAGGGTAATGCTGGCCTCATAAAATTAGTTTGGAAGCATTCCCTCCTCTTCAATTTTTTGGAAGAATTTGAAAAGGTTAGGTATTAAATCTTCTTTAAATATTTAGTAGAATTCATCAGTGAAACTGTCTGGTCCTGGGCTTTTGTTTGTTGGAAAGTTTTTGACCACTGATTCAACCTTCTTATTAGAAAATGGTCTATTCAGATTTTCTTTCCTTTTTAAAAATGATTTATTTATTTATTTGAGAGAGAGAGAGAGAGAGACAGTGTGGTGTGGAGGGGCAGAGGGAGAGGGGGAGAAAGAATCTCGAGCAGACTCCCTGCTGTGTATGGAGCCCAGATGCAGGGCTCCATCCCACAACCCTGAGACCATGACCTGAGCTGAAATCAAGAGTTGGACACTTAACCTACTGAGCCTCACAAGCGCCCCCTATTCAGATTTTCTATTTATTCATGATTTAGTCTTGGAAGATTGTGTGTTTCTAGAAATTTGTGCATTTTTCCTAGTTTGTCCAGTTTGTTGGCAAATATTTGTAGTTGTTTCTTATGATCCTTTGTATTTCTATGGTATCAGTTATATGTTCTCTTTCATTTCTGATTTTATTTATTTGAGCCCTCTCTTTTTTTTTCTTGGTGAGTCTAGCTGAAGTAAGTGCTAATTGAGGGGAGCCTCAAAGGAAGGGTAAGGTTTAGGTGGTTAGTTCTTTGGAGACCAGAATTGAATTTCCTGGCCCATCACTTTTACTCCCTCTACAGATTCTCTCTGGGCTATTTTTTCCATTCTTGTGCTTTAATTTCCATCTATATGCAGTTATCTTCCTGATTTTGGTCTCTAGCTTGAACCTCTCCCCATGAAGCCAAATGCTTGTTGGATATCTACACTGAACATCCCACAGCCACTGGAATGGAAGTCTTCTTCAACACCCTCTAGCCCCATCTAACTAGCTCTTTCTGCAACACATGGCACCAACATCTACTTAGTCACCCAGGCCATATTTCTTAGCACCACCCTTAATCTCTCCCTCTCCCCCACCTAATCAGCCACCAAGTTCTGACAGTTTATCTCTTAATTATTTCTAGAACCTATCTCCTCCTCAAAAACACTCCCATCATTGCTCTAATTCAGGTCTTTCACCTATATTACTCTAATTGTCCCTTTACTGGCTCACCTAGATCCTCCTCTACACATCAGCCAGAGTGATTTACCTAAAATGCTAATTCAGCCACATCACCTTCATGCTTAAAATCTTCTAAGGGCTCCCCAACCTGAAAAACTGAAGGTTTTAGAGATGGCCTTTCTGAAGGTGTTACAATTTGAATTAGTGTGGCCCTGCCACAGACTCCCTGGGTAAGCTCAGGAAAGTGCCTTTCCTTCTCTGGGCCTCAGTTTCTTCATCTAAGAAATAGGGGGGTTGGAATAGTTCTGTGTTTCCCAACAGGTGTCTAGACTGCTAGTCTCATGAAGTGCTTTTTCCACATGGGTCTGGAGTTCACTGTGTTTGGGGAATGTTGCATTCACTAGCCCATATTGGAGAGTCATGATACACGTTGGCATGTCACAGGCTCTGGGAAGCCTGGCAATCAAGAAAACCTACTAACTTTCCTTCACTCAGCTTTACTCAAACTTTTGTCACCCCACAGCCCTTTTAGAGCTGAGCATTATTAGAATCTTGTGGAACCAACGTTTGTGGAATACGCTTCAGGTAATGCTGAAGTAGATGATTATCCGAGGACTGCATTGCTCTAATAAGTGGTGATTTTGCTGAAGTTACTTTTTAAGGAAGAGGATGACATTCGTCTCCAGTCTGCATCTGCCACAGTAGGTGTCCAGACAAGAGCATTAAACAGGGGGTTCATTAAGAAATGGGTAAATTGGGTAGAAAGTATAGCTAGTTTGGATGCAGATAATAATTACCAGCCATGAGAGGAGACCAGATTGTTCCCAAAAGGAAATGAGTACAAGGCTTTGATGGGGAGAGCATGTTAACCACAACAGTGATAGGTACTTTCATGACCTATATGCCTGTGCTGCTGGTCATGATAGTTCAAGGCCATTCTCAATTGATTTTCCTTTGGGAAAGTTTACCTCAGGGACTCAGGGGTGGCAAGAGGAGAAGCTGCCCCACTCATGTTCCTTTCATTGCACATAAGGCATCACTGGCACTTGTAAATGTTGACTGTAAGTAGTTCTGCTATTAAATCAGTTCTTTTATATCTCTGGACCATGTCCTGGACAAGGCAGAAGGCTTCGTGGCACTGGGCGTGGGGCCTGGCCTGCTGTATTCCTCAGCTGAGCCTTGCATTAGTACTGATTGCTGGCAAGGCTGTCGGCCCAGGGCTGTGTTTTTCTAATCAAGAAGGTCAATTTAGCACTTGGGAAAGACTAGTCAGCTGGACCACATTACTTTCCCCTCCTGGTAGGAATAACATAGGCAGAAACAGTGGAAGCTTCTGTGAATGGTTTTTTAGGCAGCCCCAACTCACTGAGGCAGTCTCCTCCCCAGGCCCTCAAGGCTGCTCACTGGAGTTTACCAACACATCTCCCTATCCTGGGTCTGATGGGAGAGACCGGATCCCCTTGCCTACTGGTGTCTCCCAGCACCTTTCACTATCAGGGGAAAATGGGAGCGAGCAAAAAAGCAATTCCTGATCCCCTAAGCAGGAAGACTGGGGTTTTTATGTACTTTATCAGAGTCCCTCTTAGTAAATACTTCACTTTCTACCTTGTAATGCCATTACTAGTAGTTGAGATCTATTGAACACTCACTCTACTATGTGCTGCATGCTTTCCATGCACTGGCCCATCAACTCCTTGGGGGAGTTGATCCCCTAAGGGGAGTTGGATGATGATCCAACAGGGGTCAGTATTAATATTATCCCTATTTTGTAGATGGTGAAACCAAGGCAAAAAATATATAAATTAACTTGCTCAAGGCCATGCAGCAAGGAGATGGCAAAGCTGGGATCTCAACCCAAGTCAGCCTGTTTGCAATGCGCCTGCTCTTGACCATGACACCATATTGCTTCTTTGTTAGCTGTTTACCTATTTGGCTCTACCAGAGGTAGTGGGCTCTTTGAAGGCAAGGACTGTGACTGGTTCATGGCAGGACCTGGCATATAGCATATAGTGAGGGCTGAGGGGAGCCTGATAGTCAGTGCAAGGCTGCCTGTGTCAGAGCATTATGGTCACTTGTCAAGGGTATGGGGGAAAGTTCTCTGCCATGTAGCCTCAGAGAAACAAGCGCATCTGCTCCTTACTTCCCAAGACTGGCATCCCCCAAAGATAATTACTGTGGACTCTCAGCTGTTGGAGCTCAGAGACTATTCCACATCGGCTTGGTCTGTTTCCCAAAACAAGTTTGCATTGTTTTGAAACCATGGTGCAGGACACCCAGAGAGCAAATAGAAGTTGATCCCCACACAACAGGCAGTAACTAAGGCACCAAGAGTGTGTGGGACAGCTTCGGGGGGCTGAAGGAGAAGTCTGGCTAGTGCTGAGGGCATGCATATTTCAGAAAGGGGCCCACCCCTGCAGAAGGCAGCCCAGTCAATTGAAGCAGGAGCCCTAGGGTTGTACCTACCCTTTAACCCAATAATTTCCTCTCCTGAGATTTTATTCCTCGGGAAGCATTTCAAAAGAATTGAGAAGATACATGCATGGAGATGTTCATTAGGAGATTGGCTGTAGTAATGTAACACTGGGAACAAATGAATTGCCCAGCAATAAGTGGTGGTTAATTAAATTATGGCATATCCATTCCATTGCATATTATGAGGCCATTTAATATGTTCTTTCTGAAACCTGCAGCAGCCTGAGGAATACATGGAACAGAAGGTTTTGTAAAGGAAGAAGTGTCACTGTATTTACATTGTGATCTTGCAACTTACAAACACTTACTGCACTTAAATGCCCAAATATAAAGAGCTGTGTTAGAGTGATGGGATTTGAGTGATTTCTTTTTTAAAAATGTCTTGATCATTGTTATATTGTTTTCACATTTCCAAGTGGAATAATGTGTGTGTGTGTGTGTGTTAGAGAAATCAGCACATAATTTCTCCCCAAAACTAATTCTATTTGCAGTGGATTCCTATACCTACTTGAGAGTAAAAGTGTATATATGAGGAACAGGGACAAGAAGAAGACAGGTGCTGGTGCCACTTGATGCATGATCAGGACCATGACGTGTTGTGAAAAAGAAGCCTGGATCCTTCCATGATACAGCTGGCTATTCAGGAACCTTTGAAATGGATAAGGCTGTAGCATCTGGTCCATTGTTGCCATTCCTATATTGCCAGCCAGCTCTTATCTTAAGTCTTTAATTTGCAAGTGGTTCCTGCCTATCAGTGAACAAGGACGAATCCAGAACCTTTCTCTCAGATGAGCAAAAGAAAGTGGGCACTCTTCCCCAGAAAGGAGAACAAAGCTTGTCCAAGTTCCAATCTTGAATGTCCATTGGTATTGTCAGGGTCCCTGGACAGAGAGCTCCCCAACCCCCACAATCAAACAGGGTCCCCTTTAGCCTAGAGGTAGCAGAATATGTAACAGAACAATTTTAGGGAGACAACAGTAGTGACCCCCATCTCATGAAGCACCTTTGGTATTGATGTTCTGCTTGGCCTGGCAAATATCAGCCTTGTGCCACTTCCTCCCACCTCCAAGCCTGACACATGGGTAATTATATTATATTTGGTTCAAAAAAATAAGCAAAGCCGAAGCACTGTGCTTAGGGATCCACGTGTAAGTGGTACACGTAAGTGGGACTGTGTGCAGTGAAGTTAGCAGAGGTTAAAGCATTTGGCTTTCATATCTCCCCACTCCCTCATTCCTGCTACCATCTTCATAACTGGCACCTTTTCAGATATTCAGCTAGGAATAGCTGACAGTAGCCCCTCACATCATCATGCTAATTCACACCCAGGGGGCAGTTAAACCCAGGGATGACTAGATTGGTAGAGGGGGACCAACTGGCTGCCTTAAGTTGAGGCCTTTGGTGTTCCCACTTCAAAATATTAGTGCACTGGCCCTTATTAAAAGCTGGGTTGGGATGCAGAAGGATATAGATATATAGATATGTTCATTCTGTCTCTCATTGCTCCTCACAGCCAAGGCTAGTATAAGGAAACTAATGCTGAGAGGTGAAATGATCTGTCCAAGGTCATGTAGCTAGAAGTGACATTGCTGGTGCCTTAACCCAGGACTCTTGCCTTCAAGTCTGATGCTCTTTAGTAGATGGCCTCTGGAGAATATGGTCAGATATAGGCATGTTGTAATGGCATACCCTAATACTACTAGTGTATCCACAAGTCTTGGGTAGGTATACTGTCTACCCATCCCTGTGCTAGGTATATGATGGGGCAGCACTTAAGAAGATGCATTGTCCAGGCTGGTGTGCACCTGCCCCCACCAAATTCAAAGGTTGCCCTAAAAATCCTTCACAGGCCCAGTCCCACAGCCCTTGCTGTTTGTTCTCTACAGCTCTCACCTCTTCTGGCCTCATTCCCTTGCACCAGTCTCTGTTTGCCTTTCAGTTACTATTTTTGCTCTTCTTTTTATTTGAATGTCTTTAGTTGTAAATATAACAAACAAACAAAAAGGTACATAGACAAAACATTACAGATGAACAAATTGCCTTAAGGCAAACACTCATGTAACAATCATTCAGATCAGATAGTGTTGCTGGCACCCCAGACACTTCGCAAGCACTATACCCCCACTTCCTACTGTAGGAGACCACTAGCATGGCTTTTCCAGCAATCACTTCCTTGCTTATCTTCTTAGTTTTACCACTTACACGTGGATCCCTAGGCATAGTGCTTTAGCTTTGCTTATTTTTTTGAACCAAATATAAATGAAATCATGCAATATGTATTCTTTTATGTATGGCTTCCTTCTATTGTTTGCAAGATTGATCCATGTTATTGATATAGAACATTTCCATTACCTCAAAAAGCTCCCTCATGCCCTTTTTCACTCAAACTGCTCCACCCCAGCCCCAGGCAAATACTGATCTCCTTTCTGTCACTATAAATAAGTCTTGCCTTTTGTAGAATTTCATATAAATGGAATAATACACTATGTACTCTTTTGTCCCAGGCTTTTTTTTTTTTGCTTGCTACTTTTTGAGCCCATTCATCTTGTTGCATGAATCAACAGGGTTTTGTTTTTTTTTTCCCCAGTGCTATGTAGTACTCCATATCGTGGAATATTTGTTTATCCACTCACCTATTGATGACATTTGGGTTATTTCCAGTTTTTGATTATTAGAAATGAAGCTGCTATGAACATTTGTGTACAAATACCTGTGTGAACATATATATTTATTTCTCTTGGTTAATATTTAGTAATGGAATTGCTGAGCTGCATGGTTAGTATATTTTAAACTTTATAAGGAACTGCCAGAGTATTCCATGTGATCATGCCATTTTGCATTCCCACAATGCAAAGTTTAAGAGATCCAGTTACTCCACATCCTTGCTAACATTTTTTACTGTCTAGCTTTTCTTTTTTTTTTTTTAAAAGATTTTATTTATTATTTGAGAGAGAGCAAGCACATGAGAGGGGGGAGGGTCAGAGGGAGAAGCAGACTCCCTGCTGAGCAGGGAGCCCGATGTGGGACTTGATCCCGGGACTCCAGGATCATGACCTGAGCCGAAGGCAGTCGCTTAACCAACTGAGCCACCCAGGCGCCCTACTGTCTAGCTTTTCAATTTTTGCCATATAAGTAGGTGTGAAGTGGCATCTCTTTGTGCTTTAATTTGCATTTCCCTGATGACAGACGATGGTGAGTATATTTTCATGGGCTTGTTTGGCATTCATATGTCTTCTTTTGTGAAGTGTCTATTTAAATTGTTTGCCCACTTTTAAATTGGGTTGCTTGTCTTGTTATTAAATTGTAAGTGTAATTCATATATTCTGGATATAAATCTTTTTTCAAATATACGGTTTGCAAATTTATCATTTAATTTTCTTGTTGGTTCTTTCACAGAGCAAAATTTGATGAAATCCAATGTATCATTTTTTCTTATATGGTTCATCCTTTTTGTGTCCTATACAGAAAATGTTTGCCTATCCCAAACTTGCAAATATTTTTCCCTTAAAATTTTTATAGTTCTAGCTTTTATATTTAGATTTATGGTCCACTTCAAGTAAATTTTTGTAGATGTTGTATGATAAAGGTTGAGGTTCATTTTTCCTTATATGAATATTCAGTTGTACTCACACCATTTTTTAAAAGTCTGTGCCATCACCTATTGAATTACCTTGGCTCCCCAAATCAATTGGCCAATGTGTGTGAGGCTATTTCTGGACTTTCTATTCTTTTCCATTGATCTGTTTGTCTATCCTTACAACAATACTGCACTTCCCTGATTATTCAATCTTTATAGCGAGTCTTTAAGTCTGTTGGCATAAGTCCTTCAATTTTGCTCTTCATTTTTAAACATTTTATTTGTAAATTGACATTTTTGTATATAGTTCTGTGAATTTTAACACAAATATAGATTAGTGTAGCTACCCCCACAATCAAAATACAGAATAATCCAATCTAGGGGCAGCCAGCAAGACAGAAAACTTTTAGACAATGACTGTTCTACTCTAGCCAAATACCACAGGAAAAAGCTGTGGTCCCACCCACACCCACACCATCATAGACTGAATGGGGGACCTAGGTTCCATCCTTTCCAAGCTCTAATGAGGCTCAGAGAAGGCTGAGTGGGGAGCTGGGACTTATATTTGCTTCAGCCAGTAGCAAGATACTTCCTCCCACTGTAGTGTCAATGGAGACCATCTGGAAAGCCTGAACTTCCAGCCCCATGAGGAAGTAATGAGGCCCCCCCAAAGGCTCCCTGCTGTGGCCTAGGAGGTCTAGTGGAGACTCAGGACATTCATCACCACCCAGTGGTAACAAGGTCACCACCCCACTCTGTGGTGTCTGTGGAAACCAGCCATGCAGGTACTGATGGAGGCCTGGTTGGGAGCTGGAACTCCCACCCCTGCCCAGCAATAACAAGGAGCCCCCTACCTTGGACATCAATAGAGATTGAATAGGGAACCTGTACTTTTAACTCTCTTCTGGCAGTAAAGAGGTGGCACTTCATTCCCTCTTCCCCTGCTGCATTGGTATCAGAATAAGCCAGATAAAACAGGAGGTTTAAATTAGATCTAAAGTCTCATAACATACTACCCAAAATATCCAGGTTTCAATTCAAAACCACTCATCATACCAAGAACAAGGAAGATCTCCAACTGAATGAAAAAGACAATCGATGCCAACACTAAAAGATATCAAAAAGAACCAAATGGATATTTTAAAGATTTATTTATTTATTTGAGAGAGAGAGGGAGCAAATGAGTGGGGGGAGGGGGAGAGGGAGCCAGAGAGAGAAAATCTCAGGCAGACTCCACTCTGAGCCCAGAGCCCCATGCAGGGCTTGATCTCATGACCCTGAGATCATGACCTGAGCCAAAACCAAGAGTCAGACGCTTAACCAACTGAGCCACCTAGGCACCCTGAACCAAATGGATATTTTAGAACTGAAAAATACAGTAACCAAAATAAAGAACTCAATGGATGGAGCCAACAGAATGGAGGGGACAGAGGAAAGAATCCGTGAACTTGAAGATACAATAGATATTATTCAATCTGAGCAACAGAAAAAATAGACTAAAAAAATTTAACAGAGCCTCGAGACCTGTGAGACTATGACAAAACTAGTTTCCTAAAAAACTAGTTTCCTACAAAACTAACCTTTGTGTCTTAGGAATGCTGGAAGGAAGGGGGGGTGGGCTAAAAAAGTACTCAATGAAATAAAGGCTGAAGTTACCAAGTAGACAAAAGGCATAAACCTACCAAGAAGCTACACAAACCCCAAACAGTATAAACCCAAAGAAATCCACGCCAAGACATATCATAATTAAACTTCTTTGTAGACCAAGAAAACATCTTGAAAGCAGCAAGAGAGAAATGACACTTTAATGGAGGAGTGGGGGGGAAACAGTTAGGATGACAGCAGATTTCTCACAAGAAGCCATAGAGGCCAGAAAAAAGTTGCTCAACTGCCAACCCCAAATCCTATATCTGCAAAATTATCTTTCAGGAATGAAGGGGGAAATCAAGACATTCTCAGATGAAGGAAAACTGAGAGATTTTTCCACCAACAGACCTATCCTAAATGAGTGGCTAAAGGAAGTTTTCCAAACAGAAAGGAAATGGTAAAAGAAGGAATCCTGGACATCACCAAAGAAGAAAGAGCAATGGAAAGAGCAGAAGTATGGATAAATATATTTTCCTTCTCTTGAGTTTTCTGAATTATGTGTAATAGTTAAAGCAATCATTATAACGGTCTGATGTGGTTCTACATGTATGTGGAGGAAATATTTAAGACATTATAAGGAGGGGAGAGTAAAGAATTGTAGAAGGAAGTAAGGTTTCTACACTTAAACAGGTAAATATTGACACCTGCAGACTCTGATAAATTTTATACATACATATGCATATATAATTTACATATTTAAATTATATAGCTAGCTAGCAAGATATAATAATACCTAGAGCAACCACTAAAAAAGCTATACAAAAAGATATACTCAGCCATTACAGGTGAATAAAAATGGATGTTCAGTATCATTAGCCATCAAGGAAACACAAATTAAAACCACAATGAGATATTGCTACAAACCTGTTCAAATAGCTAAAATAAAAAATGAGGACAACACCAATGCCAGGGAGGATGCAGAGAAACTGGATCACTCATACATTGTTGGTGGGAGCATAAAATGATACGGACAGGCATTCTGGAAAATAGTTTGGCGGTTTCCAAAAAAACTAAACATGCAAGTACCATACAACCTAGCAATTGCACTCTTGGCATTTATCCCAGAGAAATAAAAACTTATGTCCATATAAAACCTGTACATGAATGTTATAGCAGCTTTATTCATAATAGCTCCAAATTAGAAATGATCCAGATGTCCTTCAACAAGTGAATGGTTAAACAAACTGTGATACATCCATACCATGAAATACTATTTAGCAATAAAAGGAAAGAATTATCAGGGCACCTGAGTGGCTCAGTTGGTTGAGTGTCTGACTCTTGATTTTGGCTCAGGTCATGATCTCAAGGTCATGGGATCAAGCCCCATGTTGGGCTCTGCACCCAGTGGGGAGTCTGCTCCAGATTCTTTCTCTCCCTCTCCCTCTGCCCCTCCCTCCGCTCTCTCTCTCTAAAATAATCTTTAAAAAAAAGGGAAAGAATTATCAATGCATGCAACAACCTGAATAAATTATGCTAAGTGAAACTGCCAAACTCATTTATGATTGGCCTTTTTTAATATGTATGATTCAATGTATATAACATTCTTGAAATGACAGAATTATAGAAATGGAAAACCCTGGTCATTACCAGGGTTAAGGAGGAGTGGGGGAAGGAGGGAAATGGATGTAACAATAAAAGGGCAATGTGAGGGATCCATGTGGTAATTTGGGGTGGGGGGGCAGGGATGGATATCCAATTGCCCCAACACTATTTGTATCATGGTTCCTTTGTATGTAATGTATATTTTTCCTTCTGACTTCTTTTGAGATTTTCTCTTATCTTTGGTTTTCAATGGTTTGACTATGATGTGGTTAGGCATGGTTTTCTTTGTATTTATTCTGCTTGAGGTTCACTGAGCCCCTTGGTTTTGTAAGTCATAATTTTCATCAAACTTTAGGAAAATTGTGGCCATTATTTCTTAACATATTATTTCTTCCTCATTCTTACTCTCTTCTCTGTCTGAGGCTATAATTGCATGCATATTATACTGTTTGATGTCCCACAGGTCCCTGAGGTTCTGTTCATTTTTTTTTTCTCTCTGTTCTTCACGTAGGATAAATTCTGTTAATCTGTCTTCAAAGTTACTGAGTCTGTCTTCTGCCTTTTTCAAACTACTATTAAGCCCATCCAGTGAATTATTCATTTCAATTTTTGTCCTTTTAGTCCTAGAGTTTCACTTGATTCTTTGGGTAGTTTCCACTTTTCTGCTTAGATTTCCTGTCTGTTTACTCATCAATGCCACATTTGCCTTTTATTCTTAGAATATATTTTTTTCATAGTTGCTTTAAAGTCTTTGCTAAATCCAACATCTTGACTATATCAGGGTTGATTTCAGTTGACTGCTTACTTCACACTTTCATGGTTCCTTGTATGTTTAGTAACTTTTTATTATATACTTGATATTATAGATGGTATCTTGCCCTGTCTATTTATAGCCCATACTTAGCCAAAGACTTTCAGGATACCCCACATGGACTCTTACCTGTTGAGTTATTTCCTCCAAATTTGTAAGTTGAAGTCCTAACCCCCAGTATGTCAGAATGTGACCTTATTTGGAGGTAAGATCTTTACAAAAGTAATCAAATTAAAGTGAGGTCATTAAGGTGGGCCCTAATCCAATATGACTGGTATCCTTTCATGAAGAGGAAATTTGGACACAAGAGATACCTGTAGATGGAAGGCAACTGGAAGAGATATAAGAAGAGAGCCATCCACAAACCAAGGAGAAAGGTCTAGAACAGATCCTTCCCTTGCAGCCATCAGAAGAAACCTGCCAACACCTCAGCTTTGGACTTCTAGCCTCCAGAACTAGGAAACAATACATTTTTTAAGCCACCCAGTTTGTGGTAGTTTATTATGACAGCTCTAGCAAACTAATACATGGACTTTTTGTGCTTCCTCCAACTTGTAGCTCTCTCCTCACGAGTACCCTATCCGAAAGAGCACAACCATTTTATCCTTCCCCCAACTCTGATCTCTGCCTCCTAACCTCAGCAGGACCACCATTCTCTGTTTGGATTCCAGCTTGCTTGCGGGCAGTTGGGAAATTTTCCCCACATAGAGAACCAGAGCAATTGTGGATCTCATCCCTTGCTCTCAGGGATTGAAGTCTTGTGCTATCTGTTGCCTAAAGTCTAATGTCTAATTTCCAATGCCTGAAAGCAGTTGCCTCATATCTTTTGTCCAGTTTTATGGTTATTTACTATGGGAAGGTTACTCTGGTACCACTTATTCCATTATATCTGGAAGTGGAAGTTCCCCATATTTTTTCATCTTCTTCCAGTACTATTGCATCATTCCAAAGTAAACCTCAAATATCATATAATTTAATTCTGGCTGTGTTGATATTTTCTCTTTGTCTTTTATTTCAGCAGTCTTACTGTGATGTGCCTCAGTGTGGTTTTCTCTGAATTCATCTTTGTTGAGGTTTGTAGGCCTCTTGAATCTGCAGTTTGATGCCTTTTATCAGTTTTGGAATGTCCTTAGCCACTAGCTCTTCAAATATTTCTTCTGCTCCCATTTTTCTTTCAAATTTCCTCCTTGGATGCAAATTACACATACGTTAGATCTTTGCATTCTATCCTCTGTGTCCCTTTCTGTTCAGTTGTTTCCCTGTGTGCATTTTATTTTCTCCTAGCTTATTTTCCAGTTACCTAATTCTTTCTTCAGAAAATCATCTAGAGCTAGTTTCTATTGCTTACAACTAAGAACTCTGAATAATAAAGGACCAATAAGTCTTTGTTGAGAACCTGGAATATATCCTTCCTTATTCTCTCTACAACCCAACCATCCTCTGGGGTCCAACACAAATCTCCTCTCTCCTAAGTACCACAGCCTAAATACTCCACTCATTCTGACAGTATTTCCTAAGTATTTGTTGTGAGCCAGGCACTGTGCTAAGTGCTGAAGATATAGAGATAAATTTGGATCCTGATCATTTACTCAAAAAGTTCCTATTACAATGATAAATGGACAGTGAAAAAGAAATTGGTAAGATCTGTACTAGAGGCTAGGTAAATCCCTGGCTCATGGCTACCTGTCCATGATGGGGAAATCAGAGTTGAAAAGTTGAGCCTTCCATTTTTAAGATTTTTTTTTAAAGATTTTATTTATTTATTTGACAGAGAGAGAGATAGCTAGAGCAGGAACACAAGCAGGGGGAGTGGGAGAGGGAGAGGCAGGCTTCCTGCTGAGCAGGGAGCCCGATGTGGGACTCGATCCCAGGACCCCGGGATCATGACCTGAGCCGAAGGCAGACGCTTAACGACTGAGCCACCCAGGCACCCCGAGGCTTCCATTTTTGATAATGGAGGATTAGCCTTCCCACTAAAGAAAAATAAAACTTCTAGTTAAAACATTAAAGAATAGTTCCTCTAAAATATTAAAGGTCTAATAAGATAGTAAGCATTATGGGGGCAAGATCTGAAAGGACACAGAATCAGAAAGATAATGCAACATTTGGGGCCTTTAGATAAAGGAATTTATAGGAAGGATATTGGGTAGTTCACAGAATTTCTGGGAGGATTAGAGAATCAGGCTTGTTCGCCATATGGTCAAATCCACAGACAAAATCATGGTACAGAACCAGCCTGGCACCTCTATTAGCACCACTGAGTGGTAGACCTTGTAGTTTGTCCACGTACATCATCATTGATGGCCTCTGGCACCACAGGTATAGTTGCTCCAGGAAATGGGATGCTGTGGCAGATTCTCTCCTGACCCTGCTTGTCTTCATTAACACGGACTCAAAATCTAATTGATATACTGTGCCCCAGCTTCAAAAGGAAGCTAGCAAAGTAACTGGTACTTTCAGCTTCCTCAAACTCCCCAGGAAGGGGAGTTAAGATGCTGGGCAGCCAGAAAGAGATAGATATCCACCACAGGCCCAAATCAGGATTGCATGGCATTGATGCAATTGGCCTATCTGTGCCAATCTGGCCACTCACACTCACACTGTCCCAGGTCATGCATAAGGATCCTTTCTCTTGTGTGTGTGGATCATGTGAGGAGGCTGGCCTTGCTAGGTTCCTTTTCTCTACCACATTTCCTACCACATCCAAAGGTATGCACTTCCCTTGGGATTAGGAAGTCAACTTGCCTCAAGACTTAAAACAGAGTTCCTTGCCCAGAACGTGAATCCCAGCCCACGTCCTTGCTGTTGTGCCTTTGGCCCATGCAATGCTTCCCTAGGGCTTCTCTACAGTTTCAAGGGTCAAAGCCAAGAGCTTCTCTTACTTATAGAGCATCAAGTTTTAATCCTACAAGCAGAGCAGTTGTCTTTTTTGAAACTTCAGGGGGGTGCAGAGCAGGGGCCAGTCGAAGTCCTCTGCCCCTTCCATAGTAAATGACTGCAGCCAACTCTGAGCTTTTGGTGTTTACTGTGATGTGTATGTCATTATTTGATTTCTTGGTGTTCAAAATCCTCATTAATATACATTTGTGCCTCCCGGTGGAAATAAAGGAGCGTGTTCTCTGTGTATGTACTCACATTTCTTTATTTAGCCTGGCACCTGCCTTCTTCCCCAGCATGTTATTTTGGCATCTGTGCTGTTCCATTGCAAATCTCCAGAGCTTACAGTTCTTAGAGAAAATGGTTTCTTTTCCTCTACGAAGATTTTTCTTTTACCCCTGGACCATTCTTTAAGGCTAAGCTCTTAAAGGCTAAGCTCACAGGTGGGTGAGCTGTGCCACCAACTTCAGCAGGTAGGGCTACTGAGTGCCACCCCCACTCACTCCCACCAACCCTAGTTACCAGCTCTATTAGCCCCTCTCAGCAGAGAGAGGTGTCCTAGGCTAGAATGACTGCTGGTTCTATGGACCCTTTCATGTCAAGCCCAGAAAAGTTCTAAGGATGACTCACTTGGAAGGGTTCCTGTCACCTGCACAGGGCAATGGCTTATGCCAGCTGGGCCCCAGGCCAGCTGTGGGCAAGAGGGAAGGTGTCACTGGAGCATTCCCAAGTATTTGCCATTCACCAGGCCCCAAGAGAGCTGGCCCTCGGGTTTCAGGAATTACAAGGAGGGACTGAGACTGTCTCTAAATAGCCCTCAGGACCTGGGCCCCGAGCCAGGGGACTTCCTGCATGGATTACTGACCTACCAGCTGGGTAGTGGGCATTTAGGGCCAGTCATTACAAGTATCTACTGTGGGGCTGGGAACAAGTTGTCAGCCTGGCCACTATTCAAGTCTTCATCCCTGGAGGTGACCCAGAGGAAATAGCACTGGGTGATGGTGTCTGGCCAGGCTACAGAGTAACCAGACCTACGGTTGCATCCTGGCTTCACCATGTACTCGCCTTCTGACTTTGGGCAGGTTGCCTCTCTTATCTCAGTCTTATCTCCTCATCTGGAAGATGGAAGGGTTCAATGAGAATGTCCACCAAGCATGTAGGGCAATGCCTGGCTCATGTAGAAGCTCAATAATCAAAACTCATTGCTATAAAAATAACACTGAACTTGAAAACTGGAATTTGAGCCTGAACTACTTCAGTAATGATGGGAAACCACTTTCCCCTTTCTTTGCCACAAGGGTAAGGAGAAGGAGCACATGCCCTGCCCGCCTTCTCAGAGCTCAGTGAGTCGAAAATGAGAAAAAGAACATGAAAGGGCTTTGATTCCTGTCAAGTATTTCCCACTTAGGAGAGAGGATTGTCCCAGGATAAAGTTAGGAAGACAATTGGAACCAGTGGAAAGGAAGATGTAGTTCCAAGGTGGCAAAGATAATCAGAACTGAAGTAGGCAGAATGCCGTCAAGCTAGCTGGGAAGACACTAAGGGAGAAGCGCTAAGAAGTTAAGTGGATTTTTCTTAAAATGATGAGGCCTGCCCTCTCCCGGCCCTGCCCCCACACCAGAGCATGGGAATACTCACACTCGGGGCTGGCAGAGAGGAGACTGGACTCTGCCCCTTGCTTCCTAGTCCTATAGCCTCCCACCTCTGTGGGTTGTCCTTTCTTCCCCTGCAAGCTCAAGACAGCAGTACCCACCACCCTGTGGTGACAGGGACTTAAGCGATACTGTGAATGTGAAGGCGCCTTTGAGTCTGTAGAGCATTTATAGAAAGGTAGATGTTTGTTTTTATTATGCATCTGCATCAATGTAAAATATGAATGGGAAGTTGATTTTTTTTAATAGGAAATTAATTTAAACCCAGCTAATATTTCGTACATGCTCAACCCCTGATGTGTCCTGCTTCTTTAGGGCATGTGTCTCCTCTGTGTTGCAGGACTGGAAAAGGGAATTTGTACCTATAAGAAGGGTGGGGGGGGGTGGGGGGGGTGTGTGCGTGCGCGCACACATGCGAACACGTATATTAGTTTCCTAGGCCTGCCATAACAAAGTACCACGAACTGGGGGGCTTCAACAACAGAGATGTACTGTCTCCCAGTTCTGGAAGCCAGAGTCTGAGATCAAGAGGTCAGCAGGGTTGGTTTCCTCTGAGGGCTATGAGAAGATTCTGTGTCATGCTTCTCTCCTAGCTTCTGGTGGTTTACTTGCAGTCTTTGGTGCTCCTTGACTTCACCCTCATCTCTACCTTCATTTTCACATGGCATTCTCACTGTGTGTAGTTCTCTCCTCTTCTTATAAGGACACATCATAATGGACTGGGGTCCACCCTACTCCAGTATGACCACATCTTAACTTAGCTAATTATATCTGCAACAACCCTATTTCCAAATACAGTCACTCTCTGAGGTACTAGGGTTCAGAACATCAGCATCTGAGTTTGGGGAGGGATACGATTCAACCCAGAACAGTATGTGTGTGTTTTGATGAAGCAGTGCTTTTAAAAGGCACCCAAGTCTCTGCTCTCCAGCTCTTCAGTGTCTTCTCGTCCCCAGTGATGACATAGGTGAAATGGTGCTTGGGCATCCAGGGGCCAGATGGCTGAGGGAAGATGCATGTGTTGGGGCAGAGAACTGCTGAGCCTTATAGCCCTGCACACCTGCCTGCTCAGACCAGGACAGAGCTCCTGCTACTCTTCGAACTAACTCCATTCTGTTCCTCACTGATGCCAACAGCCCCCTTCTCTGTGCTGCTCTGGCCTGACCGTCTCCTGAAAGAGCACTTTCCAGCTCCTTGACCTCTGCAGCCCTGCTGGGCCTGGCCTATCACATGCCTACCTTAAAAAGTATTTCTGCTGGGGACAGCTGATATGACCTAGCTGCCTCTGAGATCTCCAGCACAGATGTCCCCAGGGCAGGCCTGGGTCTGCATGACCATAGCATCCCAAGGGTGGAGACTTTGGGCAGGTATGGGCTTCCCTTTCCTCTTCCTGTGCAGCCCAGCCATGGGTCAGATTTAGGAATAGTGTAATACTGTCTTGCCACCCCCTGCCATCCCTGGTCACTTCAGATGCTTGATCCAGAAACTTTCCTACTGACAGTGCTGGTCAGAATCTGGCCCCATCGTTCCTGTGCTCTGACTGCCAGGAAGCTCAGAGCCAAGATTTGGGTGCCAGTGGTCTCACCCAGCAGCTCAGTGAAATGACCTCTCCCTTCTCTGCATGTTTCTGACCTGCCACTCAAAAGTTAGGTTCCACCACTCTCTTTAATCTGTGTTTGCGTTGGAAGCCACTTCAGATGTGTAGAGAAGTATGATTATTAATGGTGTTTTTCTTACTGCAACTGGGGTGAAAAAAGAGAGGTGTTTCCTTGATTTTATTTATAAATGAGGTGGTGAGCAAGTAGGAGGGGTCTTCACAGGATATGGTCAGTCTGACACTTGAAAGGGCTCTGGGCATAGTGTAAAGATCTGGGGTTGATTCCCGGCTCTACCACTGACAAGCTATAGAAAATCAAGCAAACCACTGTATCTCCCTAAGCCTCAACTTTCTGGAAAGAGGGGGCCTCCACCTATCCCTGTGCCTCTGAGAAATGGAGCCTTGCCATTATCTCCTCCCATGAGGGATTCTCTGTCAAATGGGCTCATGATCTTTTTCTTCTCACTTCAGAAGGCTCTTGTGACTACTGATAAGATCAAAAAAATAATAGCCAACACGTTTTTAGTCCAGATTGTGTGCCGGATACTCTCCTAAACACATTTTATGTGTTATTTCATTGAATGCTCACAACTGCCTGAAGAGATAGGTTCTATTATTGTCCCCATTTTGCAGAAGAGGGAACTGAGGCTCAGAGAGATTAAGAACTTGCCCCAGCTCACACAGTGAGTAAGTTTCTAACTCATGGGGTCTGACTCCTGATTACCTGCTCTAATCCACTGCATATCCTGCCTCCTATAGCAGAAACGAAAGTTCAAGAGATGGTGTGAAGGTTTTGTAAATGATAAGGTACAATCCAAATTCAAAGGAAGCGCCCATATTTTCATTTATTCTAGAACTCGGCTCCCCCATCCCAAAAGTGTAGAGGTTGGCCTTAAGATCCCTTAGGTCTCCTCCCTCTCTGACAGGCTCTCAGTCTGTGTGTGTCTTGTGGAATTTGCAAAAAGCAGGTACACAAATGTGTTATTTATTGTACTTCTTAAGTGATCATACTTGTTACCAGGGTAAAGTGATACTCATGTTAGAAGTTGGCACACTGCTTATATTTTTGGCTGCATGATTTGATTATGAGACAAAAATCACAAAATACCTTGGCACCAACCAGAACATTCTAGATGTGTGTGAGGCCCATTCCCCAGCGACCTATCAAAAGTCTTGGCTCTCGCAGCCCATAAATGCATGCCTTGCTACCAGAGTATAAGAGCTCATGCCATGTAGGCATCATGTCAAGCCTATTGAGGATCCAGGCCCCTGCAGGCTTGCCTGCAGACCTTCCACCCAGACAGGGTGTGCAGAGGAAGACAGTTCCCCAGGAGCACCTGTCTTTAAGCTGTCCAATGGGAGTGCCAGGGAGGAGTGCTAATTTCTAAAAAGTTGCCCTTTTTAGGGAAACGATGAGGCTAAAGTCCCTTCGGTTTCATCCTCAGTATCTTCTAGAGCCTCAAGCACTGCCAGGCTTCCTGGCCCCCAGCCCTTCGTGCCACATAAACTGAGGCCTTTTCAGTCTCTCCCACAGGCTGCTCCCTGCACACCTGCCCGGGCTCTCATAGCCTCCTACGTCATTTGCACACAGGACCTGGCATGTTGTCAGATGGGGTTCCCAGTCTTGAGGCCCTGAGGCAGAACGCAGACTATGCTTGGGCAGTTGGAACACAGGAGGCAGAAGTTTTGGTGCCTCTGATGGGAGATGGGGCAGGAAGGGAGGCAGAGTCCAAGCCTGGGACCCAATTCTTGAACTTACTTCTTGTTCCCCCTTCCGCCTGACATGGGGCTCCTGCCACCAGTCCATCCGTGTCTCTTTCCAGTGCCAGGGCCCAGTCTTCTGGGATCCCCACCTCTGCCTCCCCCTGTCCCTGTGCCTCTGAGAGATGGGGCCTTACCGTTCTCTCCTCCCATGAGGGATTCTCTAAAGAGAGCCCACAAGAGAGAACTGCAGAGGGCACTCAGTTTGCCTCCAGCAGCCCAAGTCCTGTGCAGAAGTCAGATGCCCATGGTCCCCTTTGGCTTGGGGTGCTTGCAAAGACTTTGCTAGGCCCCGAATTTCACAAGAGAAAGCCTGCAGTAGAAGCGGGAGCCACGGTGCACTTTCCTCTGGTGTTCAGGAGGTACAGGCCACGGGGGACCAGCAGCTCGCTAGTGCCACTTCTCTGCCAACGGCGGCTCGGCTGTGCCAGCATCCTCCCCAGCTGACCACACCGCCACAAAGGCGGGCTCCACTTGGCTCTTCTTCCCTGGGAGTTTTGCAGGGCTATGGATTCCCAGGGCTTCTCCCCAAGTGGCCTGGCAGAATGAGCCATTCAAGCCTCTTCCTGATTTCCCACTGTCCGTACTGTTCCAGCACAACTCAGACCATGTTGCTCCCTGATCAAAGCTTTCCACGACCCCTGTGTCCTGGAGGCTCAGTGCCAAGCCAGATGCGACCTCCGAAGGCCTCTGTGATCTGTGTAGCCTGTGTGCCCAGACTCTTCTCTCATGACTTAATCTACTCCCTCTGGCCTACCTGAGACTCCCCTCGTAGCAGCCTCTACTTCTCTCTGCCCTGCCCTGGCCTGGATTGCCCTTCCCTTCCCAGGTCTGAGGCAGCCTACCCTTCTTTTACAATTAAAAATCCACCTATTTCAAGTGCTCCTTAGCCACACATGGCTAGTACCCATCATATCAGATTAAGAACATTTCCACTGCCACAGGAAGTTCCACTGGACAGCACTGTCCTAGACTGTTCAGGCCAGGGGGAATGAATATGGCTGGTCTCCTTCTCTAAATACCTCTCTGCCTCCTCCCCCGCTGTCCCGCACAGGACGGGCCTCGACCTCCCACATCTGCGCGGGTTTCTCTTCTCTCTCAGGTGTGAGGGACAGCACTCCACAGCCACCCACTCCAGTGGTCTGGTCGTCTTGCTTCTCTTGTTTTACCCTGGAGTGTGCTTTCAGCTTTCCCTGCAACTGGGAAGGAAAAAGCTTGACCTGAGAAACACTTAACAAAATTAGGTGCGCTATATGGAGCCTCTTTTAGGAGCTGGCTTATGATAGTGATTCTACAAAAGCTGGGTGAAGCTAACTGCCCCTAGCTCCGAGAACCAGAAATACACATACTCAAGAGGCTATCAAAGGGACTGTGCCTATTCACCTCAAGGAAGAGAGGACCATACTGGTTTTTTGTTGTTGTTGTTTTTGCCAAAAATGTTTCTTAAGTGCTGTCATTTGTCAGGATGAACTCAAATCACTTGCTGGCACATAGGAATTTGAGAGAAAATAAAGATCAGGCTTAACTATCCAGGCCTGACAGTTAAGAGCTGGTCTTGTTGACGAACAACAGACAGTGGAAACCACTGGTGTCCCTAGGGAGAGGGGTACAGGAGAGGAGTGACGTTTTTGCAGAAAACCACTGATTCACAGCCAAGTGGGCCTCTCTGGTTCCGAGGGCGGAGGAACTGCCTGCAGCACGCATGCAGACCTGTCCAGCAGCTTCCATCTGGGGCGCCTCCCATTCTTCATATGGAGGGAAGTGGGGATAGGAGCAGAGAGGTGCATGGGAGATGGGACAAGGCCTGGGAGGAACCAACTGGGTAAATGGGCAAAACGGGCTACTCAGAACTCACTTTCTCAATAGTCTTGGAGGCTGCAAAAGAGAGGGAAGGTTCTTTTTGAAGTTTCAGCTTGAAATAAAGCATATCAGATCTGGCTTTCAATGAACAATAGCCTTTTCTAGTTTCCTAGCTCCCTCCTGCCCTATACTCGTATGCACACACACCCCTCCCCCATCTCAGACTCACTTGCAAAAATGGGATCTGTCTTACTGGGGGCAAAGAGTACATGTGGATCTGTATTTTTTCTTAAAACCGCATGTAACTCTACTTCAAATAAAATGCTTAATTTAAAAAAGAGAGAAATGAAAGGAAGTAGTTTCTTGGCTGGGGGCACCCCAGGCCAATCCCTTTCTTCTTTGGGCCTCAGTTGCCTTCTTTGTAAAATGGGACTATTGGAGTAGCTGATCTCTGAGGGCCCTTCCAGGCCTGCCATGCCAGAATACTGGCCAGTGAGGACCTAGCAGGGCCCTGGGCAATAGCTCTTTTGGGGGTGGCCACGAGGTGGTCTGACCAGGGGCTGCATCTCCGCAAGACCAGGAGGAAGAGGAGGCCAGAGAGGCAGAATGGCTGCCTGGGGTCACCCAACCTATTGGCAAGGGGCTGAGTCTGGAAGTCAGGTCCGTGGCTCCAAGTCCGAGCTCCCCACCCCCACGTGAAGTCCCATCCAAAGAGCAGCGGTAGTTATGAGTCGTGGATGGGGAGAGTCATGCCGCAAGTGTTTTCTCCTAGAGCTTATCCCCTACTTCATCCTTGGTGGATGCAGGGTGGAACAGGGTGGACACACAGAAAGGTGGGATGGTGTTATCTAGCGCCAGAGCCGTCCCATGGCCACACTGGGAGCCGGGGCTTCTCCTCAGGGACAAGCTCCCTCGTCCCACTGTGTGTGCATGCCGCCAACAACCCTGGGGCAGCAAGCTCACTTCCTGTCTTTCCTACAAACATTGTTTAGTCTGGTGCCCCCCTTTCATCTTGGGGGATGGCTGCCGGGGATTGATTTATCTGGGAAAATATGTTCAACCCGGCCATGTCTATTGGAAGTGGCAGAGCATGTGCATTTTAAGCCATTAGTTGAGGGAGGAAAATGAAGAGCAGCCGCACGGCCCCTATCATGACCAAGTTTCTTTTAAAGCAGGGACCCCACCGTGTGACTATCCATTCTTCAGCGGAGCTGGAACTGGTGTTTGCCAAGGCTTTCCGACATCGTCTTCACCTGCTTCACCTTTGCGGTGGTGGGAGATGCATTATGGGAAGGTCCCTGAGCACCAGTCTGCTCACAGGGCCCCCGAGGAGAGCATCTTCCTTTCTGCTCTGAGAGTAGATGGATGGGGAGCCCCATTGGTATCAGGAAGGCCATGGCATGACTCCTAGGAAGCAGAGGCCAACCTACTGCTCTCAGAGGCCCCAGGATTGGAGCAGATGGCAGGTAACTGGGAGCTCGCTCTTTGCTAGTGGAGCCGGCAGCCTTTGGGACCTGGGAAGGTGGGAAGATAATACGCTCGCTCTTCACCAAGGACTCCTCCCTCTGCATAGTCAAAATAGCTAATAACAATGTGACTTCTCCCCAAAATTCAGCAGACTCCACAGAGACCAGCATGATATCATCCATCCCTAGGGGGCGTCCACACATGTGGGCTATTTTTGTAATCAGCAATAAAAAGCCCCTGCATTAGTCATGCCATACATAGAAATCTGTCTCATTTCACTCCTGGATCCTCACCTATTAATGCAACCAATGAAAGGTGGCCCCGAAGAGAGCTCCTGAATTGGGCTTCTGCAGTGGCTGGGGCTCAGCTCTCCCTTAGTCCCTGGCTCAGGAGCTGGGGGGCCAAGACTTGGGCTCTGTCCTTGAGGACCCCACCATCTGTGGTCTACCATGCTGAGTGCCAGGGTGGGACCGGGGGCTCCAATGAGGATTGGCTCACTCAGCTTGAGGAAGGTGACTTAGGAGAGTAGCTGAAAGGGGTGACATTTTTCCAGATGAAGAGGCCCAGTGTGCCTCTATTTGGGAAGGATAGGGTGGGGATTGGCAAGGGCCAAATGTGACTGGGAGGGTGGGGAACAGTGTGGTTAGTGTGCCTGGAGCTGAGGCTTGGTGGGGTGACAGGGCCCTCCTCCTGGAGCTCCCCTCACATTCTGCAGTATCTCTAGGACGGCATAAATGACAGCACTGAAAGTACATGTGGGGAGCACTGCCTTACACCAGTGCTTTCTAAACTCTGTAGGCCCAGGAGCCCCCTGGTATCCAGGGGCTATGCCAGCAAGTCTCAAGCTGTCCAAGAGGCTGCTGAATGCAGACCACTTCCTGTGTTAACTGAAAAGAAGGTGAGAAAGCTCCCCCAGAAGAAGGTACTCCATGAGCACCCATCTCTCTTCCCGTGGGCTGTGTCTGACACTAATTTATTTCAATACAACCCAAACCTGGCAAGGATCTTGAGAAGTATTGTATCCTTTCCTTCTTGCACATTCAGTGTTTCTGATGGGATCACCCATGAAGAAAGTGTATCTTTGGGGCTTTCTCTGGAATGTTTCTGAAGGTAGTGGGTCATCTAATGGCTCTGGCAGGCTCCAGCAGGCTCTGGCATGCCAAGAACTCACCTATGGTTCTGACAGTATCCTTAAGGGTAGTAATTAATTTTTTTTAAAATAATTTAAAATTAACTGAAAGAAATAAGTATATTCAAATTGGACATTATTGTAGAGAAGGTGCCCTAATGTTAACAACATAACCTTGGTGCAGGTGATCAATGCTGGTACAAGACTATTAACTAAGCTGTGGACCTCAGGCTTGTGCTTTTATTTTGCCATTTTCAAATGAGGAAACTGAGGCTCAGAGAAGTGGAGTGGCTTTACCCAAGGCTCCAGTCCCAGGAAGTGGAGGAGCTGGGATCAAACTTAGGTTGCCTGCCGACTCTGTCCATATAGCACCTTGCTTCAGTGACTGCTGATGGTTATGTGTCTGATTGGTGCTTAAAGACTGTTAGCCAATGAGTCAGTTCCCCACTGCTACTGTAACAAGTCACCATGCATTTCATGGCTTAAAATAGCGAACTTTTATTATCTTACAGTTTTAGGGGTCAGAGGTCCAAAATGAGTCACACTGGGCTGAAGTCAAGGTGCGGGTGGGATTGTACTCCTGCTGGAAGCCTTAGTGGGCATTGCTTCCTTGCACTTTCCAGCTTCTGGAAGCCACTGCACCCACTGGCTCATAGCCCCTTCCTCCATCTGCAAAGCCTGTGGGGCGTCATGGCGAGCTCAGCTCCCATTATCACATGTCCATGTCTGACACTTCTGCCTCCCCCTCCATCTCTTAGGGACCCCTGTGATTACACCCAGCCCACCCAGATAATCCATGATCATCTCCATCTTTTAAGGTCCTTAACTTGATCACATCTGCAAATTTACCTTTGCCATATAGGGTAACCTGTTTACAGTTCTGGGGCTTAGGATGGGGACATCTTGGGCAGGGGGCTTTCCCCAGCCTACCCAAGCTGTACATGAACTCAAGGCCAAGAAGGAGCATGTCAGAGATACAAGGCATCTCATACCTGGTTCAAGCTGGCAAGAGAAGAAGCAATGTGTCTTGTGGCTGCCAATGACAGAAGTTCTTTGTGAAGAGTACTGAAGCCAAAATGTGTTAACTGAAAAGAAGGTGAGAAAGCAAGCAAGAAAGTGGGTTCCCACCAGGCAGTCAATAGCCCCCAGTGAGGAGAGCGATGGGAGCCACAGCTAGAGAGACAGGACAGAGAAGAGTGGAACGCCGAGGGCACCCACTCCCATAGTTTAGCAAATCCCTGCAGACCAGCCTGACATCTGCAAGGCCACGGTGTCCAGAGCTTCCACTGTGCCTGGGAACCCCAAGGCTGCCCCGGGCTTGTGGAGTCCTTTGGAGCCTGCTCTGGTTATTCTTACATGTCACAAGGTAGGCCCGGACCACCTTACCTAAGGGCCTGGGCTAGAGCCTGCCACCCCTATCCCTGCACTGGATCAGAGAGCCCTGGGAGGCCACGGGACAGCCCTGGGGCAAGATGACCTGTAGAGATCCATGGAAACCCAGCCTCATACTGGGGACTGTAGAACCCAAAGCTGGCAGTTAGCCACAGAGCTGGCTCTGACCCTGGGAGCTGAGCGATCCCAGCATCCCAGGGCAAATGGCCCTGTAGCATCCTTCCTTTAGCCTCCCAGCTCTGGCAGGTATTCCCTGACACACGGCGGTCTAGTCTTTGCTTGAACCCTCCCCCATGATAAGAAATCATCCTCTCTGGATGTGTTATTAGAAACAGGCCTTTCTGGCTCCAACATCCATCAACCAGCAAGGGGCCCCAAAATCACCCACGGGAAACCTACTCCGAAGCCAATTTCTGTGCCTACCCTCTGCCCCATTCCCACCCCACCAAACATGTGCTAAGCAGTGGGGCAAACAGGGAGGGGGCCAATCCAGAGGAGGCCTCAGGGGCTTGGGACAGTTGGGTGGCTGGGCAGCTGAGTGGGGGCTTCTTCAGTCATACCTTGAAGTCAGTTTATAGGTGCTGCCCTGACTGGCATCTAGGGGAATGACGAGTTCCTTTCTCTTGCTTCCTCTCCTGCCCCATATCCCCTTACTTTTCCAAATGTACATCTGTGATTAGAATCCACTGACTGTAGTAGACCTGGCAATTAAGGAAGAAGAAATTGCCAGCCCTAGCTCAAAAGCCATCTTTTCCAACACTTTGAAGCAAGTGGATCACCAGACCCCACAGCATGACTCCAGGTGCATTTAGAGTGAGGGCAAATTGCATCCCCAGTACTTTCCTATCCCTGCCAGGCTGGTGGGCCTGAGGGGTACAGTCTGGCCTCTGCCTGCTGGGCACAGCCTGCCTGATTTGCCCAACAACCTGGTGTTTCCTGGGACCTTTGGGTGTGGCACTCCCAGTCTTTGCCAAGCGCCTGCTTTCTCAAGTGTGAGGCAGGGCCCTGGATGGTCTTTGAAATGAGCGCATAATCTGGCAAGCTGACTCCATCAGCTTCATGGATGCAATTACCAGGAAGGGCAGACCAAATAGAGCAACTTGACCCTTGGAGTGCTCATCTCAGGTGTGTGTGCAGTTAGAGGGAAGCAGAAAACTCCAAGTAGGGATGCCTGGGTGGCTCAGTCAGTTAAGTGTCTGCCTGCAGCTCAGGTCATGATCCCAGGGTCCTGGGATTGAGCCCCACATTGGGCTCCTTGCTCCGTGGGGAGCCTGCTTCTCCCTCTGCCTACCCCCCCCCCGCTTGTGTTCCCTCTCTCTCTCTCTCTCTGACAAATAAATAAATGAAATCTTTAAAAAAAAAAAAAAGAAAGAAAAGAAAAAGAAAACTCCCAGTAGGGGCTGTGGCTTGACTAGTCAGGAAGGCACCAAGGGGCCAGTATGGGGAAGCCTTCATGGAGAACGGCCTCTTCAGCTCTCAAGGAAAAGAGTCCTGTTTAGCATGGGAAATGCATGGCTACCGTAGTGTGTAGGGACACTCGGCAAATTGCTTCTGTTAAAACCTCAGTTTCCCCACCCATAACATAAGGGAGGATAAGTGATGTTTAAGGCCTAAGCCAAGCCAATCTGGGAGTCCATATTTAGGACTTGTTTATTAGTCATCTTTTCCCTGCCCCCTGGCTCTATGCCCCGCCATGGAAGTGAGGCCACATAAAACTCCATGTCCAGAAATATTTTGTCAAGCCCCAGGCCTTCTCAAAGGGAGAGTCCCAGCCTGTGGTCCCAGCGGGTAAGAGCAAACAGAAGCCTGACCAAAGGCATGGCTTTTGACCACTGTTCACTTTAGCCCACGGTTGAAAACAGGGTCTTCAAAACAGAGGTCCTTGTAGCCTGGCCCACCTCCCCTTCTCCAGTAAGAAGGGCCTGACCACCCTCTGGAATCCTGTTGTCTGTCCTGTGCAGAAATCATCGAAGGGGAGGGCAGTCCCCCCGGGGAGCTGGTTTTGGGAAGAGCTGCATTTTCACTAAATGTGGCAGAAGTGATGCTATGCTGGCTGCCTGCAGAATGAACCTACAGGAAAAAAGCTGTCTTTGCTACCAGAAGATTCAGCTAGACATTTAATGCTGATGACTCACTTTCTCAAATGCAGAATTTCTTTATTCCTTTCTAAGTAAAAGCTTCACTCCTTCTTAATGACTTTATGACCACCAGCCAGGCTCTGGGAGAAAGAAGTCCTTCAGTAGCCACCACCTAGTGCCCAGCAAGCAGTGTGCAGTCAGCAGGCCCAAAGTAGCCCTCTAAACTCCCCAGGATCGAGAGTGATAAAGGGCCACAAACAGAAACCTCCCTGCAGGGGGTGGGGGGTGGGGGGTGGGGGGGCGCTTGCCCATTAGCCAAGCTGACATCCCCCAGGGAACACCTGGAGCTTGGCAAGGCATTTCTGGAAACAAGAGTTGTATGTGACCTCATTTGGCCCCTTTTCCTGGAGGGCATTCGGCCCTTTCTGAATTCCAGTTGACAAGTCTGTAGCCTCTTGGAATAATCTCCAAGTTGGTGCCACAGCACTTTCCAACACCTCGTGTCACCTGTGAGCGCTGGGACCAATGCCTCTGCTCCTACAACACGTCACACCCCTTCCCCTGCATTGCTTCATTTCGTCCTCACAGCACAGGGAAGGATGGAAGATAATCATCCCTGTCCTACAGATGAGAGACCGAAGCAGCTATTCAGTGGCAGTGCCAGACTTTGAGTCCCAATTTGTGGGGCGTTCCCCGCCCCCCGCCCCCCGCCGTGGAAGCCTTCTCCCACCACCTCTTGGCTAGCCTGGGAGGCTGTCCCAGAAGCCTGATCTTCTTAAGCTTGCCAAGGTCTTGGTCTTCACAGAGAGCATCCCTCTGGTCTCTGCACACTGTGGGAGGAGTGGGGCTCAGCAGCCTCTGAATAATGAGGCCCTGCAGCTCTAGGGAGCCTCTTGTGCTGGGAGGCAGGGTCTGGGAGCCCAGCCAGCCTCTGGCAGCAGGGCTCAGGAAGCTGGGTGGGGCAGGGTGTGGTGGTGAAGGGCTGGGAGGAGCAGAGTCCGGGTCAGACAGTGTGGAGGAGGGAGCCAGCCCTGGGACATGGCAACAGGGAGGGAGAAGATGGAGCCCAGATGAGATACTTTAAGGAAGGAGAATCAGCAGAGCTCAGAAATAATTGGCTGTGGAAGCAAAGTAAATGGGAGATATCTGAGATGACTCACGGGTTTCTGACTCAGGCTGTTGGGTGGTTGGGGGTGCCATTTTGTAAGAAAGGGAGCCCAGGGGGAACTGTACTAGGCGGTGGGGGTGGAGATCCTGCGCTCGACTGTGGAAAGTTCATGGAGTTTGAGGTGCTTGTAGGGCACTCAGGTGGGGGTGCCTGTGAGGCAGTTGGATATCCAGGACTAGAGGTCAGGGCAGAGGTTAGGTCTAGGCTGGGGATGTTGATTTGGTGATCATTGGCTTCTAGACTTGTTTTGTCCAATGTGGTGGCTACTAGCCACACGTGACCATTTAAATGTAAACTAATTTTAATTTAAAAAGGCTAAGTACAGAGTTTCTGTTTGGGATGATAAAGTGTTGGACATAGATGAGTTGATGGATGCACACACCGTGAATGCAATTAATGTCATTGAATTGTGTGCCAAAAATGGCTCAAAGGGAACATTTTATATCATATATGTTTTACCACAACTTTGAAATAGAAAAGAAACAATTAATTACAATTAAAAATTCAGGTCCTCACTCACACTAGCCATATCCCCGGTAGCTCAACAGCTGCATGGGACTCATGGCTACTGTATTGGACAGTGAAGACATGGAGCATTTCCACCACTGCAGAAATTTCTATTGGACAGCACCACTGTAAAGAGTAACTGGAGCCCTGCGGGTTGCTGGGACTTGTGGAGGGAGAGGAGATGGGAGGAGTGCTGGGGCACCTGGGAGGAGCTCCACCTTTGAGAACAATATGGCAGTGGGCATCAGGAGACGAATGTGGAAATGCAAAGTGCCAGGGAGCCCAGGAGCCACAACAAAGCACATTCCAGAAAACATACATGGCTTGCCGTTGCCTCAAAATAGTCCATGCTTTCCTACCCCTGGGCCTTTCTCCATGGGGTGCCTTCTGCTGGGAACATTCCTATTGCCACACCCACTCCTGTCCAAATGCTGCCCAGGGTCTCTGGACCCACACAGCCACTCCCCATGTGGCTGTGAATCCAGAATCTCCCAACCAGACAGAAACGGAATCAGGTGCTGGTGGTGTTTCAGATTAGGAAGACTTTTTGCAGATTAAGACCTGCAGAAAGGTTTGCTCAAAGGTATCGGCTCTGTACCCTAGCCTATATGTGGTACTCTGTCCAAATCTGGGAATGTCGGGCTTCTGCAACTCAGCAGAGAGGAACTGCATAGTGGCCCTGGGGACAGGCATGAAACTCCGAGAGAGGGGGCAGGGATAAAATGGGGTGTCAGGGGGAGAGTCCCGCAGGCAATGGTAGAGAAGAATGGAGCACAGCAAATCCAGTGACTGGGAGGGCTGGGTCCAGCCCTGCGCAAGGCCGTGCACATGGGCAGTGCCCGTCCAGCGGCCTGTGGCTGGGGATATAAGGGGTTGGGACTGGAGGATGGCCCAGCTGTGTTGCATGTAGGTGTGTCCTGCACTTGCACTTGGAGCTCCACTCTACTGGGATGTTGCCAGTGGCCCCACACGGAGGCTTGTTTGGCTGCACTGATCCATGTTGTTTCTTAGCACATGCACCTGTGCTCTGTTAAGATGCAGCCTGTGTCCCCTGGAAGAGGCCTCAATGAGCCCTCATTCAGCCCTTTGCTGATCAGGGCTCAATGTAGACATGGGCTGAGCCTCCAGCTGGAGCCCTGGTTCAGGTAGAATCAGCCAGCAACCCTTAGCAGCACCCCCTCTGCTCTGCCAACCCAGGCTGTACTTCCTTGAAGAGCCGCACTCCTGGGGGCAGGTGGATGCAGCCAGTGACCCCTCGCAGAGGCTCTTTCTGCTTCCTGCACCGGGCTGCAGCTCCTTGAGGAGCTCTACTTGGTGTGGACATAGGGTGAGTCTCCACAGAGATCCCTGGTTGAGTTCGGCACAGCCAGTTTTCCCTTGCAATGGCTAGTTCTGAGCTTTATCCAGCTGCTGGCTGTGAAGGCAGGCGACACTGGCAATAGAGCCCAGGCTTGGCAATGAGCAGTTGGAGTGCACTTGCGAAGTGTTGCTCCATGATGGTCCAGCTTAGAGCCACACTCCATGTAGACACAGACTGCATACCCACCAGCAGCCCTGGCTCATCCTTATATTGGCTGTAATTCACTGCAGAGGGGGTTTCTGTGCTGATCCAGGTGGTGGTGCCCAGGGGAGCCATGCACACTGTAGATGTAGGCTGCGTCTCCACAGGATGGTTTGGTGTCCTTATGCGGGCAGGGGCTTGGCCTGTGCTGGTACAGGTTGCAGTTTCTTGAGAAGCCTCGTTTTTTTGTGGAGGCTCTGTAGTTCTGTGTAGACGCTGCCAGATTCTCTGCAGATGAAACCTCATTCTCTGCAGACATAACCTTATTCAGGACGGATGCAGCTTCATCCGGGGCAGACACAGTCTTGTCTTGGGTGGCTGCAGCCTCATCTGAGCCTCTCCGCTGGGCCTCCTTGCATGCACACACTTGCATCTCCTTATGAAGCTTCACTCGGCTAGTCCAACCAAGCGCCAACGTGCAAAAAGCTGTGTGCCACGGAGAGCCTGCAGAGGTCCTGAAGAGCCACATTTGCAGGTGCTGCAGTTCTCTGCGGGGCCGTGGTCCATGCAGTGGTAGTCTGCATCCCGAGGAGGAGCCACAGTCCCTGGTGTTGGCGATGCCCGTGTCTCCAGCGGGGGGCGCTGTTCTGTTCCTTCTGCCGGCCTCTCCTGGCAGATCCCAGCCCCGTGTAGGGACCTCCTGGGCTGGGCTCCATGTAGATGCCACCTGCATCTCTTTGCAGAGTCTTGTCCTTTGGAGACGTAGCCCTCTTTTCCTTGCAGCAGTGGGGGGGCTCCTGCGTGGACAACATCTGCATCTCCTTAGAGGGCCCGGCTTCACCTGGCAGAGCCTCATATTATGTAGATGCAGCCCTCATCTTGGCACAGAGGTTCAGTCTGTGTAGACATGGTGTTGTGGGGTGAGGCCACCTGTGGATCCGAGCAGCTTCTGATCTCCTGCCTGCCTGCTTGCCCCAGTCTCTCAGGTAGCCTGGTCCCTGCAGCTTAGGCCCCCACCCTGCCAGGCTGCTCCTTTTGCTGTGACATCTTCTGAGGCAGCTGTAGGCCCAGCTCAACACTGGGGCCCAAGTCCCAAGACCTCCAACCCCTTGGGGTCTGGGCCGCTGCCAGCGCAGCCTGCCTGCGTCTCTGCTCTGTCTGATGAGGCCAGAGATTCTCAGATCCGAAGAGCCTCGAAGGCTTGTCAAGAACGAGACCAAGTGCCGGGGTGGGCAGCTGAGAGGAGCAGGGGAGCTAAGAGAGGCTAGAAGCAGGCAAGGAGGAGCCAGAGCGGATGAGCAGGAGACAGGGAGGGGAGAGGGAGAGCTGAGAGGAGGAGCCAGCCAGCCAGAAAGGTGGTGAGTGGGTGCCTTGGCTGAAGAGTATTGATACCATGAGAAAGAAGGTGGGGGGAGAATCCTCTGTGACTCCCTGAATGGCTCCAGCCTTGGTCAGAATGAAGCCTGGAGAGTTCTATATGAGCCCAGCCTGCCTACTTCCAGGATGGATTTAAGGCAACCCGGGAGAGTTGTTCCTGAGGAGTAGCCCCCATCTAAGCCGAGGTCCTGTCCAGGTCAGCTGGAAGCACACGTGGAGTCCTCAGGGGTACCAGCTGGAAGAGCAGCCTGCCATGGGAGTCAAGACAGAGCCCAGAGCCCAGGTCACACTCAACCAACTGTGCTCTGAGTCACTTTGATTGGTCCCTCCACTTCTCTGAGCCTCAGTTTCCTCATCTGTCAATGACAGGTTCCATGGCCGCTAAGATCCCTCCCTGCCCTCACTTTCTAGGATCACTGAGGCTCTTGCATTCACCCCCTTGTTCTGTAGATGGGCAGCTGAGCCGTGGGGAAGGGGCAGGCTCAGACTCGGCCCAGGGTCTCAGTGAATTGGTGGTACTAGAGGTACTAGGTGGTGAGCTCAGAGCATCCCTGTTACAGTGACCATCCCCCTCCTATGCTCAAGATCCAAAAACATTCCCTGCTGGCTCCCTGGTGCCCAGCCAGCCAGCTTGAGGAGGAGGCAGGGTCCGGAACATTGGACCCAGGTCAAAGCTGAGGAACTTTATAAAGCCTGAAGAGGGAAAAGAGCAAAAGAGTGCAGGCCGGTGGGCACCTTGTTTGTTGAGGCAGAATTTCTGGGTGAGAGAAACCAAAAAACAGCTTCCCACCGCCCTGACCTAGACCCCTTGGGAAGCAGTGCCAGCACCCCAGCCCTTTTGGGAAGTAGGTCCTAAGGCAGAACCCTCCCACTACCCAGACACAAGCACCACTCTGTTCACACTGCCTGGACCCTGGCAGGCCATGGCACATCTACACAGTTGCGATAGTGATTGAGCACCTAACACCTCCATGAACATATGCCAAAAGGCATTTATTGCCCCCTCTTTGTTCTGTCAACTAGATATTTAGTATCCCTATTTTTGTCCAAAAACATTCTCAGAAGTACCATGCAGAGGTTTTCATGTCAGCAGATTGCCAAAGAACCAAGGCAAACATCACCTACCTCTCTTAGAAAGATGTCTTGACAGCTTTCACTGACTCTTAGGAGAAGCTGCTCACTGTACTCCCACAGTCCTCAAGTCCTTCCCAATCCTATACCCGGTCACTGGCTTTTAAGTGAGCTTAGATGAATGGAGACCTGGCTTCCAGTCTGAGCTTGGTCATACCTTTGATGTGTCACATTATACAGGTTCTTTGCACTCTCTGGGCCCCAGGTTCCAGAGAGGTGGTATAAAGGCAGTCCACCCTAGACAAGGGTGACTAGCCTATACTTTGAGGACAAAGCCATTTTTGGTGGCCTGAGAGGTAGTCATAAAACATGTCAATATCCAAAAGAAATCCCAATATGATGCAACAGCTAAGTGGTGAGCAAACACAGAAGTCCATCAGACAGGTTATATTAGTTATCATCAACCTAAAATTTTTGATGTCTCATAAATGATTAAATTATTTTGTCATGAATTATTGAGCATAGCTAATCCTCTGTGCCAGCCACTGTTCTCTGTGTCTTATGTGTATTGATTCACTTCATCCTTTTAATACCAACTGAGGTGGATGCCATTATCATCCCCTTTTACAGATGAGACAACTGACTCCAAGACAAGTGCTTTGTGAGTGGTGGGGCTGAGATTCAGACAGGCCATGCACTTAATCACTGCTTTCTTCTGCCTCCTGTTCAAACACTTGCCAATTTCTCTTTTCTCCATTACTTTGAGGCATGAAAGATTAAATCATTTAACCTCTTTGAGTCTTAATTTCTTTACCCATGAAATGGGAAGCCCAAAGGACCTACCTAATAGGGTTGTTGCAGGAATTAAATGAGAAAATGTGAGAAGACCCTGTTACAGAGTATATGCTCCACACATTCTTACTGTGGTAAATGGAGTACCTGGCAGTATTTAAATACTGTTCTGGCATGTGTGATACGTGGAGGGACATGAGTGGTTTAGACTCTTTAAAACTTGCTATTTGGGGGACATTATAGTAATGACTCTACAGGAGTTTCACATACAAATGCAACCAAACAAGCATTGTCAAGCACTTTCACAAATCACATACATCTTCTGTGGGAATCCATAGACAGCCTTGTAAATGTTATTACTCCTATTTTGCAGAAGAGAAAACTGAGGCTTGAAGAGGCTGTGTGGATTTCCCAAGGTCACCCAGCTAGAAAGTGGCAGAGCTGGGACTCTAACCCCCAAGTCCAGTACCCACTCTCTACTATGCAGGTGAGCCACCCTTGTCCTTAACAACCTCTCAGGTTTTCTGATAGACTTGGGTATTTTCATTGGGTACTCTAACCCCCAAGTCCAGTACCCTCACTCTCTACTATGCAGGTGAGCCACCCCTGTCCTTAACAACCTCTCAGGTTTTCTAATGGACTTGGGTATTTTCGTTGCATAATGGTCAAGTTGAGCAAAAGCAGGGGGAAGATGGCTGAAAAACCCATCCTGTTCCCCTTGTTTCTTCTCAGGGACAAAGCTGCTTTCACCTGGGCATACAGTTCACACAGTCCAACCAGTGTGAGTGTAGTGGGAGCTGGACCCATGTATTGCCAATGCATTTGCATCTCCCACAGTGCTCAAACGCTTTACCATGAGTTTTCTGAACCCATTCCAATGAGGTCTGCCTCAGGCTCCTTGTTTTAATAAAAGGTCTCTTTTAGAGATTTTTGAAAAATAGTAAAACACTGCATTTCAGCTCCACAAGGTCATTCCATACAGTAATATTAGGATGGCACTGTCCCTCTTCCCTCCCACTCATATTGTCCAAAGATTCTATGTAATACAAAAAAAAAAAGATACAAAAGTCTAAACAAAAATGGAAATAACCCAGAATAACCCAGATTCATTTTTTTCTTTTTTAAATAATGGCTTTAGTGAGGTATCATTCACATTCCATAAAATTCACCCTTTAAAAGTATACAGTTCAGTAATTTTAGTGTTTTCACAAAGTTGTGCAACCATCACCACTAATTCCACAATATTTTCTTTCTTCTTTTAAAGATTGTATTTATTTATTTAAGAGAGAGAGAGTGCATGTGGAGGGGGTGGGGGTGGGGGCAGGGGTGGGGAGATGGACAAGCAGACTCCATGCTGAGCCCGAAGCCCGATGCAGGGCTCAGTCTCACAACCCTGAGATCATGACCTGAGCCAAAATCAAGAGTCAGCCACCTAACCGACTGAGCCACCCAGGCGCCCCTAATTCCACAATATTTTCATTAAACAGTCATTTCCTATTCCCCATATCCCTAGCCCCTGGCAACCAGTAACCTACTTTCTGTCTTTATGGATATGCCTATTCTGGACATTTTATCTAAGTGGAGTCATACAATATATGGCCTTCTGTGACTGGCTTCTTTCACTTAGTGTAATGTTTTCAGGGTTCATCCATGTTGTGGTACCTACCTGTACTTCATTCATTTTGATGGCTGAATAATACTGCAATGTATGGATAGACCACATTTTGTTTATTCATTCATTAGTTGATGGAAGTTTGGGTTGTTTCCATCTTTTGACTATTATGAATAATACTGCTATGAACATCCATGCACAAGTTTTGTGTGAACAAGTTTTCATTTTTCTTGGGTCTATACCTAGGAGTGGAAATGCTGGGTCATATGGGAACTCCATGTTTAACCTTTTGAGGGACTGCTTGACTGTCTTCCAAAGTGGCTGCACCATTTTACATTCCCACCAGCAGTGTATGAGGGTTCCAATTTCTCCACATTCTTGCCAAGGCTTGTTATTGTCCATCATTTTGATTGTAGCCATGTAATGTGTATAAAGTGGTGTCTTAGTGGGGCTTTGATTTGCATTTCCCTGATGGCTAATGATGTTGAGCATCTTTTAATGTGCTTATTGGCCATTTGTATATCCTCTCTGAAGAAATGTCTATTCAAATCTGTTGCCCTTTTAAAATTTGTGTTGTCTTTTTATTAGTGAGTTGTATGACTTCTTTATATATTCTAGTTACAAGTCTTTTATAAGAGGTATGATTTTCAAATGTCTTCTCATGGTCTTATTTTTTCATTCTCTTAACAGTACCTTTTAAAAAGCAGACATTTTAAAATTTGATGAAGTCTCATTTATCAACTTTTTTCCTTTATAAATTGTGCTTTTGATATCTAAGAAATCTTTACCTAATCAAGTTTGCAAAGGTCTTCTCCAATGTTTTCTTCTAGTTTTATAATAAGTTTTAGGGGTTACATTTAGGCTCATGATACATTTTGAATTAATTTTTGTATATATCATGTAGTATGGATCAAAATTTATTATTTTTTTACACATAGACATTCTCAGCAACACACATGGGAGCTCACAGCTATATGAAGTGATCAGTATGCTTTTTTAATATTTATGTGCCATTTTAATAAAATGAAAGAGTTGAAGCCCCTGCTTTAAATATATATATATATATATATATAAACTATCATTTCTCCACTGAATTGCCTTTATAGCTTTGTCAAAAACCAGTTTTCCATAAATGTGTGGACCTATTTCTAGACTCTATTCTATTCCACTGATGTATTTGTCTATCTTGGACACCAACACCACTATGTCTAGAATACTGCAGCTTTATAATAAGTCTTGAAATCAAATAGTGTAAGTTCTCCAACTCTTCTTCTTTTTCCAAGTTTTGGCTCTGCTAGGTCCTTTGCATTTCCATGTGAATTTTAGAATCAGTTTGTTAGTTTCTACACAAACACCTCCTAGAATTTTGATTGGTATTGTATTGAATCCATAGATCAACTTGGGAAGAATTGACATTTTAACAATATGAAATCTCTGCCCCATGAACATGGTTTTTCTCTCTGTTTATTTAGGTCTTTTTATTTTCTTTTAGCAGTGTTTCATAGTTTTTACTGTACAGGTCTCTCACACCTTTTCACAGGTTCATCCCTAAGTATTTCATATCTCTGATGCTATTTTAAAAAGGATTTTTAAATTTTAATTTCTGATTATTCATAAGTAGTAAATAGGAAAACAACTGATTTTTGTATATCGATCTTATATCCTGTTACCTTACTAAACTCACGTACTAGCTGTTTTTGCACATTTTCATCAAATTTTCCACAATTGTATTGATTGCGAATAGACAATCATTGGTTGTGAATAAAGCTAGTTTTACTTCTTCCTTTCCATTCTCAATTGCCTTTTCTTCCTTCTTTCCTTCCTCGCTTCCTACCTTCTTTTTTTCCTTTCTTTCTCTCTCTCTTCTTCCTTTCCTTCCTTTCTTCTTTCTTTCCCTTCTTTTTTTCTTGATTGCCCTAGCTAGAACCTCCAGTACAATGTTGTATAGAAGTGCTGAGACTGGACATTCTTGCAGTGTTCCCAAATTTGGGAAGAAAGCTTTTTTTTTTTTTTTACCATTAAGTTTTATGTTAGCTGTAGACTTTGTATAGTTGCCCTTCTTCAGGTTGAGCAAGTTCCATCTATTCAAAGTTTGTTGAGAATTATTACCAATAGGTGTTGGATATTGTTAAATGCCTTTTTGACCTTCATTGCAATAATATGATTTTTCTCTACTAATTTGCTAATATGGCAAATTGTATTGATTGTTTTTCAAACATTAGACCAACCTTGAATTCCTGGGATAAATTCTACTTGGTCACAATGTATTATCCATTTTATGTAATGTTGAATTTGATTTGCTAAAATTTTGTTCAGAATTTTTACATTTACATTCATGATGAATATTGATCTGTAGTTTTCTTACAATGTTATTATCTGGCTTTGGTATCAAAATAATGCTGGCCTCATAAAATGAGTTGGAAAGTCTTCCCTTCTCATCCATTCTCTGGGAGAGGTTTTTATATTTTCTTTTATTTCATCCTTAAATGTTTGATAGAATTCACCAATTAAGTCATCTGTTTCTGGAGTTTTCTGTATGGGAAAGTTTCTAACTACAAATTCAATTTATTTAATAGATACAGAGATATTCTATTTCTTCAGGAGTCACCTTTGGTAGTTTGTGTCTTTCAAGGAGTGGGTCTATTTCATCTAAGTCACTAAATGTATTGTCATAAAGTTGTTTATGATATCTTATCCTTTAAATACCTGTAGAATCCATAGTGACATCATTTCTCAGCTCCCAGTATTAGTAATTTGTGTCTTATCTCTTTTTTTCCTGGTCAGCATGGCTAGAGGTTTATCAAGTTTATTGATCTTTTGAAAAGACCAGTGTTTGTTAGAATGATTTTTCTCTATAGTTCTTGTTTTCTGTTTCATTGATTTCTGCTTTGATCTTATTTTTTCCTGTATTCCACTTACTTTGGGTTTAATTTGCTTTCTTTTTCTCATTTCTTGAAGTAGAAGCTGAGATGAATGATTTGAGATTCTTTTTTCTTTTCTAGTATAGGCATTTAGTGCTATAAAATTTCCCTTAAGTACTATTTTAACAGCTTTCACCAAATTTTTAGATGTTATGTTTTCATTTTCATTCAATTCAAAGCATTTCCTAACTTTTTATTTCTACCTTTATGTGTGGATTATTTAGAACTGTCTTATTTACTTTCCAAATAATTGGGAATTTTTCAGAGATATTTCTGTTATGGATTTCTAACTTAATTTCATTATGATCAGAGAACAGACTTTGTATGGCTTGAATTCTTTCAATTTTATTGAAACTTGTTTTATGACCCAAAATATTTTCTATCTTGGTAAATGTTCCATGTATATTTAAAAAGAATATATACTCTAATGTGATTGGGTGGACTATTCTATAAATGTCAAGTAGATCAAGTTTGTTTATAATATTGTTTAGATCTTTTATATCTTTATTGAATTTCTGTATACTTGTTCTATCAATTATCAAGAGAAGGCTATTGAAATCTCCAGCTTTATTTATTTCTATTAATCCTTGTGTTGTGTCAGTTTTTGCCTCATGTTAGGTTCATAAGCTCATATATTCTTGGTGAATTAACCCTTTTATCATTATGGAATGACCTTCTTTATCCATGTTAACATTCTTTATTCTATTTTTTTTATTTTTTTATTTTTTTAAAGATTTTATTTATTTATTTATTTGACACAGAGAGAGAGCACAAGCAGGCAGAGTGACAGGCAGAGGGAGAGGGAGAAGCAGGCTCCCAACTGAGCAGAGAGCCCAATGCGGGGCTCAATCCCAGGACCCTGGGATCATGACCTGAGCCAAAGGCAGACGCTTAACGACTGAGCCACCCAGGTGCCCTTCTAATTTTTTTTAAGTAGGCTCCATGCCCAGCATGGAGCCCAATGTGGGGCTTGAACTCATGACCCTGAGATCAAGACCTGAGCTGAGATCAAGAGTTGGATGCTTAACCAACTGAGCCACCTAGGCACCCCAACATTCTTTATTCTAAAACTTACTTATTCTGAAATTTAATTTGTCTGATACTAATATAACCACTCCAGATTTCTTTTGATTAGTGTTGGCATTGTATTTTTCATCCTTTCACTTTGAATCTGTTTGTGTCTTTATATTTAAAATGCATTTCTTATAAGGAGTATACAGTCAGGTTTTGGATTTAAATCCAATCTGACAATCTCTGCCTTTTTATTGTGGTGTTTAGATGATTTATATTTAATATGGTTATTGATATTATTAGATTTAAGTGTATTATTTTTTCATTTGCTTTTTATTTGTGCCATATATTCTGTGTTCTCCCTTTCCTCTCTTTTTAAAAAAACTTCTTTGGGATTAGTGGAGTATTTCCTAGATTCCATTTTATCTCCTTTGTTCATTTTTAAGGTATCACTCTTTGTTTCATTATTTTAGTGGTTGATTCAAGATTTACAGTGTACATTATTATCATGATCTGCCTTTAAATAATATTATCAATTAATAATATTAAGTAATACTATAGCACTTCACATATTATAAGAATGTCATAGCAGTATACCTCCATTTCTCTTCTCTTCTCTTTTGTGCTATTATCATATGACTTACTTTTACTTATGTTATAAACTCCACACTCAATTGTTATTATTTTTATTAAATAGCTAATTATCTTCTAAATAAATTTAAATAATAATAAGAAAAATCTTATATTATTTACCCATGTAGTTACCATTTCCAGTGCTCTTCATTCCTTTATGTAGATCCGTATTTCCTTCTGGTATCATTTTCTCCTGTCTGAAGGACTTCCTTTAATATTTCTTGTATTGCAGGTTGCTGATGATGAATGCTTTTAGCTTTTGTATGTCTAACGAAGTCTTTACTTTCGCTTCTGAAATATAATTTCACTGGGTACAGAAGGTGAGGTCAACAAGTTTTTTATTTGTTTTCATCCAGTACTTTAAAGATATTGATCTACCACCTTCTTATTTGTGTTGTTTCTCACAAGAAATCTGCTATAATCCTTATTTTTGTTCCTCTATACATAATGTAACTTTTTCCTCTTGTTGCTTTTAAGATATTTTTTGTCTTATCACTAGTTTGGAGCAATTTGATTATAACATTGCCCTGGTATAGTTTCTTCATGTTTCTTGTGCTTGAAGTTTACTGAAATTTTTGAATCTGTGGGTTTATAATAATCATTATATCTAGAAAATTTTTAGCTTTTATTTCTTCAATATGTTTTCTGCTCCTTACCATTTTACAGGGACTCTAATTACACACATATTAAGCCTTTGAAGTTGTCCTAAAGCTCAGTAATGCTCTGTTCTTTATTTATACCCTCTTTTCTCTTTGAGTTTCATTTGGACAGTTTCTATTACTATGTCTTCAAGTTCACTAATCTTTTTTCCTACAATGTCTAATCTTCCATTATTATCATCTAGTATATTTTTCATCTCAGACATTGTAATTTTTATCTCTAGAAGTTCAATGTGGGTCTTTTTTATATCTCACATGTCTTTACTTAACTTTTTGAACATATGGAGTACAGTTATAATAATTATTTTATTGTTCTAGTCTACTCATTCTAACATCTGTTTCAGTTCTGGATTGGTTTTAAATGATTTATCTCCTCAATATGAGTCATATTTTCCTGCTTTTTTTGCATGCTTGGGAATTTTCTATTGGATGCCAAACATGAATTTTACCTTATTAGGTGCTGGATATTTTTATGTTATCATAAATATTCTTGAACTCTGCTATGGGATGCAGTTAAGGTACTTGAAAATAGTTTGAACTTTTCTGATTTGCTTTTATGATTTGTTAGACAGGACTGGAGCAGTTATCAGACTAGGGCTAAGTATTTCCCAATACTGATAAAAGAACTACTGCATGCTCTACCCAATGCCCTGTGAATGAGATTTTCCAGATTGGCATGTAGGAGCAAGCATAATCCTCAGAGTTGTGTTAATGCCAAACACTGTTTCTTCTAATTGTTTTTGGATGGTTCTTTCCTAAGCCTCGGGAGCCCCTCACATGCATGCACTGATCAGTACTCTACCGAATACCCAAGGGAGACCTTTGGCAGATCTTTAGAACACCCTGTCTACTCAGCTCTCCAATATTCTGCCCTGTGAAATTTAGCCTCATTGGCCTTCCTGGATTCCTAGCTCTTTCCTCACCTCCGAGAAAACACCAAGCTCTTTATTGGATTCCCCCCGCCCCACAGCCTGGCATTTCTTTCTAGGCAATAAGCTGGGACAGTTGTAACACTCACTTCATTTGTTTCCCATCTTTGTCTTTCACTACCTGATGTCCAACATCTTGAAAAATACTGGTTTTTCAAAAATATATTGTCTGTTGATTATTTAGGAAGGAGAGTAAATTCAATCCCTGTTACTTCATCTTGGCCAGAAGCAAGTTACAACCCTTTTTAAAAATCCTAGTCCATCTTTAGATGGACTTAAAATTTAAACCTTTACTTATTTTTAAAATATCCTTTTTATCCTTGATAAAATATTTTTAAAATATCCCCAAAGGGGTCCCAATGAATGAGGAAAAACAGAGTCTTGGGAATAATTAAGAAGGGAAAAAGAAGGGCCCTAAGTTGAGGTGAGGCTTTTTCTTTTTTTCTCTTTTTTTAAAGATGTTACTTATTTATTTGACAGAGAGAGACACAGTGAGAGAGGGAAACACAAGCAGGGGGAGTGGGAGAGGGAGAAGCAGGCTTCCCACTGAGCAGGGAGCCCAATGTGGAGCTTGAGCCCAGGACCCTGGATCATGACCTGAGCTGAAGGCAGACACTTAACAACTGAGCCACCCAGGCATCCCAGGTGAGGGTTTTTCATCAAACGAAAGTATCATGTTTGTATATGTTTATGGTAGCCCCCAAGCTGAGAATAGCAATAGAGACTTGCTTTGGTGGGGAGATCAGTTCTCTCCCTGGAATATGGCCTACTAACTCCCTTGCTTCAAAATGAGTATACAGACAGCCTGCCTACCTGCTGCTCCTGCAATGCCAACTCCATATACACATATGGTTGCTGAATAAAATACAGGATGCCCAGTTAAGTTTGAATTTTAGATAAACAAATAATTTTTTGGTATAACTGTGTTCCAAATATCTCAATGTATATACTTACACTAAAAATTGTTTATTATTTATCTGAAATTCAAATTTAACTGGGGTCTCTTTAAAATTTTTTTTTATTAACATATAATGTATTATTTGTTTCAGGGGTACAGGTCTGTGATTCATCAGTCTTACACAATTCACAGCACTCACCATAGTACTTACCCTCCCCAATGTCCATCACCCAGCCACCCCATCCCTTCCACCCCCCTCCACTCCAGCAACCCTCAGTTTGTTTCCTGAGATTAAGAGTCTCTCATGGTCTGTCTCCCTCTCTGGTGTCATCTTGTTTCATTTTTCCCTCCCTTCCTCTATGCTCCTCTGTCTTGTTTCTCAAATTCCTCATATCAGTGAGGTCATATGATACTTGTCTTTCTCTGATTGACTTATTTCGCTTAGCATAATACCCTCTAGTTCCATCCATGTCATTGCAAATGGCAAGATTTCTTTTTTTATGGCTGCATAATATTCCATTGTATATATATACCACATCTTCTTTATCCATTCATCTGTTGATGGACATCTAGGCTCTTTCCATAGTTTGGCTATTGTTGACATTGCTGCTATAAACATCGGGGTGCATGTGCCCCTTTGGATCACTACATTTGTACCTTTGGGGAAAATACTCAGTAGTGCAATTGCTTGGTCATAGGGTAGCTCTATTTTCAACTTTTTGAGGAACCTCCATACTGTTTTCCAGAGTGGCTGCACCAGCTTGCATTCCCACCAACAGTGTAGGAGGGTTCCCCTTTCTCCTCACCCTCGCCAACATCTGTCATTTCCTGGCTTGTTAATTTTAGCCATTCTGACTGGTGTGAGGTGGTATCTCATTGAGGTTTTGATTTGGATTTCCCTGATGCCAAGTGATGTTAAGCACTTTCTCATTGTCTGTTGGCCATTTGGATATCGTCTTTGCAGAAATGTCTGTTCATGTCTTCTGCCCATTTCTTGATTGGATTATTTGTTCTTTGGGTGTTGAGTTTGTTAAGTTCTTTATAGATTTTGGATACTAGCCCTTTATCTGATATGTCATTTGCAAATATCTTCTCCCATTCTGTCGGTTGTCTTTTGGTTTTGTTGACTGTTTCCTTTGCTGTGCAAAAGCTTTTTATCTTGATGAAGTCCCAATAGTTCATTTTTGCCCTTTCTTCCCTTGCCTTCGGCGATGTTTCTAGGAAGAAGTTGCTGTGGCTGAGGTCGAAGAGGTTGCTGCCTGTGTTCTCCTCAAGGATTTTGACGGACTCCTGTCTCACATTTAGGTCTTTCAACCATTTTGAGTCTATTT